>NC_042616.1:278370336-278695325 GCF_901001135.1 Rhinatrema bivittatum | reverse complement strand
CTCCTGGATGCCTGACGCAATATTTAAATGAGAGGCAGCGTTAAAAAGGGCGCGCTAATGGGGAATTGAACATCCGTAGCACTCAATAGTTTATTTCATCGGGCACTCAATACGAGTGTCCGTTTTGTCCCACATCTTTTTTTTGCTATAATTCACTTCTGCAACCTCAGAAAAATATTAGGCGTCCCTTGCTATTGATGTCCAAATTGCGTGGCAATAAGAAAAGTGAAAACATACAATTATTTTTCTCCACCCAAAGAGGAGGATTCAAGTGTCACAATATTACTAAGGGGGAGGACACTGATCACAACACAGAAAACCTGTTGTTTAATGGTTTTCATGAGCCCTCGAGTGCCAGCTGGCTTTACTCCACCTCAGAGGCTGGAGTTAAATGTGATGAGTTAAAAAGTGTGTGTTGAGTGCCCAGCGCCTTACTGCATTGTGGGTAATAGCTAATGCCCTCATCTACATGCAATTGACAGCTGACGGGCGCTATCGGGGTTCACGCTTGTTGGGGCTTGTGTTTTGGATGCGCTATTCTTCTTACTGCATCTGGCACTAGTCTAATGTGTCCAAAACGCGCATCCAACTGCGTGTAAACCCGTGCGCTGGGCTGGGTGCACTTTATTTCATTGGCCCCAAAAATGGGAGACAAGCCTTAAGGGTAAATTTTCAAAGTGCTGTGTGTGCTAAATCCAGGGGCTACATGCTTGGCTAGGCCGTGCTAGTGCTGAGCGCATTTTCATAATGGCCCGGCCTCGCGCATATCCCTCGGTATGTGCAGAAGTGCCAGCCTGTCTGAAAGGGCTGGGCCAGGGGGGGGCGTGGGCTTAGTGGGGAGGGGAGGGGTGGGGGCTGGCCTGGGACAGTGGCCATTAGGCCCTGCCCCAGGGAAGTGCGCACTGGCAGCCGGCCAGCATCCGTAGCTTACTCCTGCTCTGAAGGAGCAGGTAAGTTTAAAAACAAGAAAACAATAGCTAGGTAGATAGGGGGGAGGGGTCGGGGAAGAGAGGGGGAAAAGGTTGAAAGGCTAGGTAGGGGTGTAAGCAAGTTCCTTCCTAATCCTCCTTAATTGGAGTGGACTGGGAAGGAACTGAGCAAAGGCCTAATTGCATTGCCATGCGTACTTAAAAAAAATTCCGCCCCCTCCATGCGTGTGTGTGGCGACCCAGCTGCACAGGCGCGCACCGATACAAAATCGGACGCACATGTGCATGCAGGCATTGTATTTTATAATGTGTGTGCGATGACGCGCGTGTGTTATAAAATTGGCACGTGCATGTGCTCACGCCGGGAACCGGGCGCCCATGGATGCCCACACGTGTTTATTTTTAAATCAACCTGTTAGTGAATCCTGATCTGTCTGAGGAAATAGAGAGGCAGGGAAAGGTTAAGGTATCCAAGTGGACCAATTCAGCAGCCGCCCTACTTTATTCATATTGGAACAGATAAGCTAAAGCAAAACATTTCCGATTTCTTTGGTTTTAAGTTGCAATAAAATTATTCTTTGTGCTCTTCACTTCAGATATATTTGCTTCCTTCTAATTCAATGCACAGTTCTAGCTGCTGAATTTATGTATTTAGTTTATTTAAAAAAATTATATCCCACCAGTGCCGAGGCTCTAGGCGGCATGCAGAATCACATACATAATAAATAGAACAAAGCAACAAGACAAAAGGACATGGCCTTCTTACAAAATAGCAAATATTATATGAACATAACAAGTCCTGTTGACTAAAGAAATGTTTGCTTGAACAGATGAGTTTTTAACTGTCTTTTAAATTCTTTTGAGGCTGTTATAAGACATGATTCTTGAGGAAGTGAGTTCCATGTTACTGGACCAGCCACCAAAAATGTACGTTCCCTACATTGACCGAGACATCAGTCTCGGTCAACTGAGCATGGCGTGGAGATGGCAAAAATCCAGACTGTAATATTCTCAAACACAGTTTATGACTTTACTTTCTGATCATCAGAGAATGTCAAAGAGAATTAATTTTGAATTATTTAAGGGGCATATATCACATTTATTGTCAGGGCTAGCTCATTTCCCTGTTAACAGAAGTATGGCGAAGCAGGTCCTGGTTTAAAAAGAAAGAATGAGACTCTAGTTCTTAGGGTGAATGGGGGCAGCATATCACAGATGTGTCATATCTCGTTTCCAAGAGGAATTGTGTGTGTGTGTGTGTGTGGGGGGGGGGGGGGGGGATAGGCACTATCTGGCCATTCCAAATCCAGTTCTCTTTGACCAATTCATGCAATTATTTTAATAGAATAAGTTCAGCCTCAAAGGAGATTCCTCAGTCACCCTCTGGATAAAATGTGCATTGCTGTCGCACAACTTTACAGAAGGAAAAGGAAAACAAAAACAGTAGGTAAGCACATGAAAAAATTATAGGTTGTAAAAAGAAGCAGTCGTAACTTACAGGAGCAGAAGGGTTTTTCACAGTGATGCTGGGGGTTGTAGCTCGAAGAGCACCACTCACTCCATGGTAGTATTTGAAACAAATTTTTGTTTCAGCTGAAAGAAAAGCAAGGAAGAAAATCAACTCATTGAAAAGTATATGCTACACTGCTCCTAGATTATTCTCTCTAGCAATTCCCTTGAGCTTTTACCTCACTGAAATGCTTTAGAAGACAAGGAGATTTCTGGAAAAAAATTGATATATTACAGTTCACTGCACCAGAGTCCCAGTTCATTAATGGATATTCCCTTTTTTATATTGGCAGTAGAACACCCCCCCCCCCATAAGATGACTTATTAATATTATCTTTCATACGGCAAGCATTAAGGTTTAATAAGCCTCAACCATCCCTGGACAATCCTGATGTCTGCAGTTGCAAATTGGATTAGTTAAACTGTCCAGCTATCATGTCTGAAGTTGTACTGTGGCTGTTTCTATTAGCACATAATCAGGCTACAAGAGCTTGCTGTGCCACAGAACCAAAAGTCCAGATTGAATTGTGCATAAGCAATTTTCTCCACAGGAATCTTCCCATCACAGCAACAGACAGTGTAATACCACCCGGACAGTGAAACCAGATGATGCAATACAGAGGAGGATATTACCATTTGGGCAAATGGAGACAAATTACTAACTGCTTGGTTTTTGTTCTCCCCTGATGTGGCTGTCAAATGTCATTTTCAATGCAAAAGCTTTTATAAAAGAGTTATGAGATCCACCATCGAGTTCCATAGGCATTGCAACACTTCTTAGATCTGCTAGTCCTTCCGCCTTACAAACAGGCCCAGTTTCAAAACATTCTGGAGTAAATAAAAGCAAAAGATGCATACGGCTCAATTTTCAAAAGGTTCAGGTTCCCATAGCCACAAACAGGCCGATGCATTATCAGCGCGCGTTAAACGGGCCTCTCGTGATTGAGCACCCACTCCCTTAACGTGTGCCGAAAGGAAGCACGAGGGGGAAGTTACACATCCCTAGCGCCTCCTCAGCAGCGGGCGCCCGGGAATGGTGGCTGTCAACCAGGTAAGAAAACGGACGCTCAGTTTTAGAGCATCTGGTTTCCTAACCTGTACACAGCCACAGGTTGGGAAAATGGGCGCTCGTTAATTGAGTGTCCATTTTCCTAACCTGACTGCTGGCACCCTTTTTAAAAAATTATTTGGGGGGGGGGACATTTCTAATTTTTTTAGTTCCTCAGACTTAATATTGCCATGATATTAAGTCGGAGAAAGTACAGGAAAGCAGTATTTTCTGATTTTCTGTACAATTTTGGCTCCTCCAAAATTTATGCCTGCTCGGGGCAGGCGTAAATTTTGGTGAGCAAAAATGTGCACATCGGGTTCACATTTGTTTTTGCATCAGGGGAATAGATAACAGCTTCATCAACATGCATTTACATGTGATTAGATGCTATTACCTATGGGGCGGATTTTAAAAAGGTTATGCGCATAAGTTACGCGCATAACCCTTTAAAAAAACCCCTGCACGCGCCAAGCCTATTTTGCATAGGATCAGCGGCACGCGCAAGCCCCAGGATGTGCGTAAGTCCCGGGGCTTTGCTAGGGGGGCGTGTCGGGGGGTGGCGCGACATTCGGGGCATTCCGGGGGTGTGGTGCCGGCCCGGGGGCGTTCTGGGGGGGCGTGGCCGAAGCCTCCGGACCAGGCCCTGGGTCGGGTGATGGCGCGCCAGCGAGCCACCGGCGTGAGCGAGTTACACCTGCCTCGAGCAGGCATAACTTTTGCGATAAAGGTAGGGGGGGTTTAGAAAGGGCTGGGGGGGTGGGTTAAGTAGGAGTGTTACCGTCAGAAAAGAGGCCCCAGACAACTGGTCCGAAAAGAAAGACTTTTATTGCATGCAAGACACAGCTGAGAACAATAGCTCAGAAATCTGCGTGCCCCTCCCCTTTATACATTCCACATTTCTTATCTTTTACACATGCGTTCTACGCATGTGTAAAAGATAAGAAATGCATAAAAGCCAGCTCCTGAAGGGGAGGGGCATGCAGATTTCTGAGCCATTGTTCTCAGCTGTGTCTTGCATGCAATAAAAGTCTTTCTTTTCGGACCAGTTGTCTGGGGCCTCTTTTCTGACGGTAACAGGAGAAGGGAGGGGAAGGTAGGGGGAGGCGGAAGGAAAGTTCCCTCCGAGGCCGCTCCGATTTTGGAGCGGCCTTGGAGGGAACGGGCAGTGTGCGCAGGGTTCGGTGTGCGCAAGGTGCACAAATGTGCACCCCCTTGTGCGCGCCAACCTCGGATTTAAAAAGATACGCTTGGCTACGCGCGTATCTATTGAAATTCGGCATACTTTTGTTTGCGCCTGGTGTGCGAACAAAAGAACACGTTTGCGCTTTTTAAAAAAATGTACCCCTATGTGCGTGAGTGGACGCGCATTTTGGACATGCTAACCCCGTTTTGCATTGGATGTTATGGACGTGCCTCCATAACACGCGTTCAATTGCGCATTGGGCGATGCACTGTGGCCAGCACACGGTATTGCATCGACCTGAAAATGGGAGAACAATGACAAGGGCTGAACACCTAAATTTAGGTTCCTAAAATGTAGGTAGGGGTGTAGTTAGGGCAAAGAAAACAAGTAAGACACTTAGCACTGATTCTCAGCACTAGGCACCTAATGTAGGCTCCTAAATCTTGGCAAATGAATTACAGGCTCCTAGATGTCAAAAAGAGTTTTTTTCCATTTAACTTTCAAATTATCCGGACAAACCCAGTGCTTTACATATCCTGCCCCACTGAGAGGTTGCATTTTACCCATGTAAAATATGGCCAGATAAAAAGAGCCAGGGTGAGTGGGGGAGCAATGGGTAGGGGCGTGGCTAAAACTTATCCAGGTGGGGACACGGCTAAAACTTATCCAGGTAGCTGTGATATTCAGCACTACTCAGATAAAATTTAGCCAGGTAAATCTAGTTGGAGAAATTACTGGCCTAAACTTACCTGGATAAATTTAGGAACTTATGTTCAGTGGTAACCCTATTCAGTCATGTTCTGCTGACTATCCATGTAAAGTTACCCAGGTAACTATATTGCTTGGTGGCCAGCTGAATATGGACCTCCTAAGTTTTACATTGCTAAAATTAGGAGAATTTTCAGCTGAAAATTTAGGGACTAAATTTGACTAAACATCTTACTAAATTTAGGTGGTTAAAATTAAAGAACTTAGGCCCTTATTTTCCAAGTGGCTCGCATGCGATAAAGGACATTTCGCACGCGAAAAGTCCCTAATCGCATGCGATACCAAAATGGGGGTGGAGTCATCACCGGGGCCGACTCCGTGAAGACGCCGAGGACAACGAAAAGGTAAGGCCCTTTTCCCGTCCGAGTTCGTGCCCAATACCTTCTATGGTGGTGCTATTGGGTGCGAAACCGGCAGGGATCGCACCGCAATGGTTCGATCGCTGCCGGCTAGCGCAGGCCTGCCCCCCATTTTGGCTCCCCCTCCCCTCCCCTCCTTCCTTAAAGTATCGCAGGCCCTTAGTTTTATAGTGCCTGATTAATAGCGGGTGCCGAATATCCAGTGGTTGCTACTTATCTGGCTAAGTAAACAGCCAGATATCCAGTAGTGGGCAATGCTAGATATGTATTGATATCTGGACTTATTTGGTTAAGTTAGACCTGCAGTTATGATTTATCTGACTAAGTAGTGTTCTTTGATGGGATAGCCTTGTTGATAAGTCAGCTTATCAACAAGCCAGCTAAGTCATCATTTTGCTGGAGAGAGAGCGGGAGTGTGAGAGACTCTTGATAAGACTCTCATAGTAGTCAAATATTTATTCCACTGTAGGAGGGTCAACTAGTAATTTGAGGTGAATTTTTGGTGGTGGTCTAGGGTTTGAGGGGCAGTTTTACATGCACAGTCAGGGATGAACAGCACAGTATACATCATTGAAGCCTCAGCAATGGGTCTCCTGCCATGCTCCTGCCTGTAGTGTGTGTTGCCTTGTCTCCAGTTCCAGCCCTTGCCTCTGCCTTGCCTTCCTGCTCTGTCTGCTCCTGCTTCCTGTCAGCATCTTTGAACCATCTTCTCAGTGCTGGCTTGGAATGGACTTTGATCTCGCTTGATTGCCACCTGGCCTGATCTTCGCTTGTTTCTCAGATCCTGTTTGTTCACCGCCTTCCTCAACCTTGGTCCGTATCTTGACTCCTCTGCTAGCCACCTGCCCTGACTTCGGCCTGTTCCTGGATTTTGCTCTTGTCTCGCTTTGCCTCAGCTGCCATCTGCTGGGACCTGGCCTGTGCTTGCACCACCCAGGTAGTGTTACCCCAGCAGCGGCCCCAAGACTGACCCCTCCAGCTCATAACATTGGGACTAAATGGTAAGTTTTCAAAATAGAGCAAGGTCATTAGTGGAGTACCCTAGGGATCTGTACCGGAAACTATGCTTTTTAATATATTTATAAATGATCAGAAAAAGCGAAAAACTAGTAAAGTCATCAAATTTGCAGATGACCCCAAATTAATCAGTGTTGTTAAAAACAGCAGCGGATTCTGAGGAACTGCAAAAGGAACTTGCGAGACTAGAAGACTGGGCATCTGAACATCAAATGCCGCACGTATCTTATAAAATCCGGGGTCGGCGCGCGCTGCCCGTTCCCTCCCACCTCCCCCTACCTTCCCCTCCCTTCCCCTACCTAATCCACCCCCCCCCCACCTCTGTCACACAAGTTACGCCTGCTAGAGGCAGGCGTAACTTTGCATGCGCTGGGCCGGCTGCCGCGCACCATGTTCCGGTCCGGGGCTGGTCCGGAGGCTGCGGCCACGCCCCCGGAATGCCCCCGGGCCGAAACCACACCCGCAGCACTGCCCCCGGATGACGCGCCGACTGCATCACGCCCCCGACACTCCCCCGGATGACGCGCCGACCGCGTCACGCTCCCTGACATGCCCACCCCAAGAAAGCCCTGGGACTTACCCGCGTCCCGGGGCTTTGCGCGTGCCAGAAGCCTATACAATATAGGCTCGGCGCACACAGGGCTGTTTTAGAAGGGTTACGCACGTACCTTATGCGCTTAACCCTTTTAAAATCCGGCCCTTATTCAATAAACATACACACAGTTAATGCGACTCCAACATTGCTCTAAGTTTCAGCGGCAATGAGGAAATGTGGAAAAAAGGATTTGCATTCACAAAAAAGCAGGGAGTAGCTTGCTTGTTACGGTGGTTGCTACCCCAAACCAAATAAGCTAATACTTCACTTTCAATGCATGATACTTCACTTTCAATGCATATCCAGCATAGCTCTCTGCTTCAATGGCAGGGGAGAAAGTTTGACACTTCACACATATCCAGCATAGCTCTCTGCTTCAACAGCAGGGGAGGAAGTTTGACACTTCACGCATATCCAGCATAGCCCTCTGCTTCAACGGCAGGGGAGCAAGACTGATACTTCACTTTCAATGCAAAGCCAGCATAGCTCTCCGCTTTAACGGCAGGGGAGCAAGACTGATATTTCACTTTCAATGCATAGCCAGCATGGCTCTCTGCTTCAACGGCAGGGGGGAATGAAGAAAGTTGGATCTATATTCAGGCAACAATCAACAAGGACTGAATTACATAGTCTGGATAAACAGATAAGCATGGGTGTAGCTTGCTTATTGCGGTGGTTAATACCCCTAACTAATTAAGCTATTTCACTTAGATGCAGTTCCAACACTGCTCTCTACATTAATGGCAGGGGAGGAAGGGAAATAGAATAAAAAAGGTTATTAAGAGCCAAGAGAAACATAAGTATGTGAAAGAAAAAAAAGTGTGAAAGCTTGCTGGGCAGACTGGATGGGCCGTTTGGTCTTCTGCTGTCATTTCTATGTTTCTATGAGAGTTTTCATCCTCTGAATCTGCGGGACAATTTCCCAACAGGACAGTTTCTTCGGTTAAGGAGATTGTGTGATGGTATCGGAGAATACAGGAAACAGGCCGTGAAGATGAAGGGTAGATTTTTATCCAGAGGTTATCCCAAGAAAGTAATAAAGCGGGCGGTCAAACGTGGACTATATGCTAATCGAGAGTTATTGCTTCAGTCCAGACAGTGGTCTGAAACAAGTCAAGTGGTTTGTGTGTTACCAATTTCATCAAGGACACATCAGATTCAAAAGATTATTTTACAGCACTGGCAGATCATTTCTCTACATTCATCTTTACAGAATAAACCGATCTTTGCTGGACTTTTGGCAAGTCTTGTGGGGGTCAGGAGGCCCCCCCCAAGCTGGCCAAAAGTTCCTGGAGGTCCAGCGGGGGTCAGGGAGCGATTTCCCGCCGCGAATCGTTTTCGTACGGAAAATGGCGCCAGCAGGAGATCGACTGCAGGAGGTCGTTCAGCGAGGCGCCGGAACCCTCGCTGAACGACCTCCTGCAGTCGATCTCCTGCCGGTGCCATTTTCCGTACGAAAACGATTCGCGGCGGGAAATCGCTCCCTGACCCCCGCTGGACCTCCAGGAACTTTTGGCCAGCTTGGGGGGGGCCTCCTGACCCCCACAAGACTTGCCAAAAGTCCAGCGGGGGTCCGGAAGGACCTCCTGCCGTCCAATCGTGTTCGTCTATGGCCGCCGCCATTTTTCGGCGCCATTTTGGAAAATGGCGCCGGCTGAAGACAACAAGATTCAGTAGCAGGAGCCCGTTCCAGACCGCTGCTGTTCCGGACCGCCGCTGGACCCGCAGGTTATTTAAGTCATTTGGGGGGGGGGGGTTCGGGAGGGGGGGGGATTTAATTTAAAGGGTCGGGGGTGGGTTTTAGGGGGTTTTAATGTGCCGGCTCACGATTCTAACGATTTATAACGATAAATCGTTAGAATCTCTATTGTATTGTGTTCCATAACGGTTTAAGACGATATTAAAATTATCGGACGATAATTTTAATCGTCCTAAAACGATTCACATCCCTAATACCGTATAAATATTTTTTGAGAGGTCGTTTGACTATCATTCCAGTAGAGTCATATATGTGATCAAGTGTCCTTGTCTGAAGTTATATATTGGACATACCATTTTATCTATACAAACTCAAATCATTCAACATAGGAGCTGAATAAGAATGGAGAGGTTAGCAGCGCCTTTAGTTAGGCATTGGTTGGATAATGCCCACATGATTGAACAACTAAAGTTTTGTGTTTTGAAGCAGGTACCTTGCCCTTGGGGAGGCAATATTTCACAAACTTTGTGGCAACAAGAACAAAGGTTCATTTTCCAATGGGACATGTTGACCCCCCCGTGGGCTTAATTGTATGATAGAATGGGAAGCATTTTTTTAGACTAGAGGCTTAAGTTGGGGTGGTAGGAATAAGTTTGAAGAGCCTTGGAGCTTCAGGATAGGTGGTTCAATGTAATGACGGTATGTTAGCTCCAATAAGCTGTGGTTTGGGTTCAGTGAATGAACGGGATTGGTGGTAGTGGAGTCACAGGGGTTGTATTTAAGGTGTGGTTAGCAGCAAAGCGTTACTGTGTCTGTGAAATCGTGAGTGTTGTAAATGGAGGGTTGAAGGAACAAGTGTCCTTTGGTAAGATCCATGAAGGAGTTTTTTAGAATAAGGAAGGAAGTTTGCGGTAGCAATGATGCAGGAGGCTGAATAATATCTCTGTTGTCAATAGGAGAGATCGCTGTGGACAATAAACAATGGAGCCACGAAGTTTTGAGATATGAGGAGAATTTTGGCAGTAGCCGGAAAGAGTAAGGCCCTTGGCGGTTAATTGAATGGTGGGTGCTGTAGGTTTGGGTTTCAATAATGGTTGGTGGATAGTGGGGATAGTGTTTCCTGATAAGCTGCTGTTAGTTTTGAGATATGTAGTAGCTATAGAGATGGTCAATGGCCAGTCCCGATATGAGAGGATTAAAAATGGGATATGGTGGATTTGAATCAATATTGGGTTAGTTCAAATATTAATCAGTAGATGTTGATATGTTTATATTTAGAAGGACTAAAGAAAGAACATTATTATATTTTTGAAGATCTTTTTGAGGTTCGAATATAGCGGTTTTTGATTACAAGCGAAGGTATTTGAGATTTTTCTGATATTGGGGATATTTTGTAGAAGATATGAGGAAGATAATTAGTTTTATAATTAATTTTAATTATAAAAAATTTTTTTCAAATTGTTTATACAGATAAGCGAATTGATTATTAATAAAGTGAAACTGGAGCTTCAAGAAAGACCAGTGTCTACAGAACGAGAGGATACCAATGGAATAGTGGGATGGTTATAACAACACGAGTTATTGTTTGGAAGTAAATGTTTGAATATGCCCCTAAAGCAGTTTTGGATACAATCACATTGAGAGTTATTATTTGTTAATAACTGGTTTCAAATTCCCCTGAAGAAGCCGTCAGGTGAAACGAGGGCCCTATTGGGATTAATGTAAAGATTAAGTGGAGGATCTAGATAGCTAGAGTAGATGGGATTCATGTAAAGATTAAGTGGATGATTTAGATAGTGAGAGCAGATGGGTAGAGGGGGAACAAGTGAATATGGAATGGAGCTTTTCAGAACAAGCATCTAAGTAATCAATATAGAAAGATTGGGGAATATTGGGTACACAGTGTATTATTGTGTGTAAAAAATACATATGTATAAACCACATATTTTATGAATGGTAAATGTGACAGTAGTGTTTTTGGATGTTTTCAAATGACAATAAAGAAAATTAATTGTGAATTACTGATATGTGTTTGTATTCCACTCCAGTAGGAGTGTTTTTTTGGTGTATATATATATATATTTCTTTTTTTCAAAAGCAGCCAATGTAGTATCTGACTATATATATAGTCAACAAAAAAGGGACAGAAAAAAATCTTTAAATCACTAGTCCGCACCTATTACAGAATATAATCCTATTAATGAGGACCCACCACAGCACTAGAATAACCAAAATGTATTTTTATTTTGACATTTAACCCACAATTAATGACAATTAACCATCTGTAAAAACTATAGTTCAGACATCTATTTATACAAAAACAATAATCAAAAAATGTCCATGTTAATCCAGAGAGAAGTCACCCTATATACATATATTTATTTACTTATTTAATAACTTTTATATACCGGCATTAGAAAGGCACATCATGCCAGTTTACATATTAACAAAAGCGAGGAAAATACATTATAACAGGGAGTGGGAGGGGATAAAGCAAACTGAGACAAAGACAAGAAATACAGGGTTGTAAACTAGTTAAATAAATCAAACAACTACAACAACTGCAATAACTACAACAACAGCAACTGATAAAACATAAAATCTAACAGAAAAGGCATAATCTTTATAAAGTACGGTGAGAAGATCGGAGTATAAGAGGGAGTGATACAATGGCGGAATTGGGTTCACAGGGGGAGGAAGGTTAGTCAGGGTAGGCTTGATGGAATAGCCAGGTCTTCAATTTAGATCTAAATTTAATTGAGCAGGATTCTAATCGGAGTGTCATGGGCATGGAGTTCCAGCGTGTGGGGCCTGCAATAGAAGGGGCTCTTTCCCTAGTAGAGGAGAGGTGTGCAATTTTTAGAGAGGGACTTGCAGAGTTCCTTTGTGAACTGTCCTGGTAGGGCGGGTCTGAGTGACAGGGCTAAATGGTATGTCCAGCCAGAGGGAATTGTGAGAGAAAATGGATTTGTGTATGGTGGTGAGTGTTTTGTGGAGTATTCGGAATGGGATAGGTAGCCAATGAAGGCTTTTCAGAATCGGGGTGATGTGATCTGTTTTACGGGTGTTAGTGATGATTCTGGCAGTAGCATTTTGCAACATTTGGAGTGGTTTGATCGTAGCGTGTGGGAGACCAAGGAGTAGAGAATTACAGTAATCAAGTTTAGAGAGAAGGGAAGTTTGGATGACAGTGCGAAAGTCTTGAGAGTGTAGCAGTGGCTTAAGTTTTTTTAGCAACAACACAAAGAGCAAAAATTCGCGAACCTGTCGAAACTAAACAAACAATACAAAAGGTATCGCCAAAAAAGGTATAAAATTGTTCACACCGTCTATTCAAAATGGAAACATGATGAAAAAAAATTTTTGAAAACCAATTATTTGGAAAAATTATTATAAAGAACAGGACTGCATCAGCAAGCCTTTGTCAACGTGCTCAATATATTCATATAGAGCCGTCCGGTTTTATCAATCATTTGCAGCCTGTGGATGTTCAACTTACACTTTCCGGTGTTCTCTCAAAGGCATTCAAATTACTTCCTCCGATGTTCTCTCAAATTATATAAATAAATTTCACAGTTGTATAGATAGGTTGGAAATCCCACGAAGTATAACACTCTTCTCTGATGATTCTAGTTAGCTCTAGCGGGAGGAGATAGTGTCAATCTCAAATCTCACACACGCTAGTCCATTCCATTCATATACTTTGCAATGTCAAAATATGCGTCTGATGCTGACTCAATGCATCAGATGCCAACTCGACTCGATTCAAGTTCCGCTCCCGGACCCCTCGTTGGACCCAAACGGAACTTTTGGCCAGCTTGGGGGGCCGTACACCGGTTCCCTAAATAAAAATTTAAACCCCTCACCCTCCTTAATTCCTCCCAAGACTTACCAAAACTCCCTGGTGGTCCAGCGGGGAGTCAGGAAGCCATTCCTGTATTCATTTGCGAGGAGCACGTGACGTCCGCGTCACTCCGACGTGACGCGGACGTCACGTGGTCCACCGCGGTTCCGCTCCCGGACCCCTCGTTGGACCCAACCGGAACTTTTGGCCAGCTTGGGGGGGTCAGGAGGGGTCCGGGAGTGGAACCGCGGTGGACCACGTGACGTCCGCGTCACGTCGGAGTGACGCGGACGTCACGTGCTCCTCGCAAATGAATACAGGAATGGCTTCCTGACTCCCCGCTGGACCACCAGGGAGTTTTGGTAAGTCTTGGGGGGGGGATTAAGGAGGGTGAGGGGTTTAAATTTTTATTTAGGGAACCGGTGTACGTATGGACATAGCCTCAACTTATGGAATTCTACATATGTCCATATTGACCGAAATTGACCCTCCCCTTCGACTTATGGACTTATGAACATAAACTTTTTGTCTGCACATCCCTAGTAGCTAGCGCCCTTGTCCATTCCTATAAGGAGGTGGTCGGTAAGTGTAAGCAGGAGGGTTTCAGTATTAAGATGTTTACGGAAGCCGAATTGTGCGGCATGGAGAATATTGTGGTTTTCTAAGTAGTCCGTGAGCTGTGAATTAACTACTCTTTCCATTATCTTAGCAATGAAAGGAAGGTTGGATATCGGACGGAAGTTCGCAGGGTCTTTGGGGTCAAGAGAGGGCTTCTTTAGGAGTGGTTTGACCACTGCTTGTTTAAGTGAGTCTGGGACAGAGCCATAAGATAGTGAGCAGTTGACGATGCCAGCTATTGCTCTGGAAATGGTGTTTGGGATTGCAAGGAGCGCTTTGGAGGGAATGGTATCACTCGGGTGTGAGGCAGGTTTGAGTTTTTTGAGAATAGATTCTATTTCTTTGGCGGAAGTGAGGTCAAAAGCAGATAGGACAGTGGTGGAGGGAACAGGACTCGGAGAGGGAAAGTGGGTAGAGTCAGGGAATCTGGAGATAAGTTTCATGATTTTATTATGAAAGAAGTGTGCAAGTTCATTGCTCTTGACATCAGCTTCGGAGTCAGGGATGCAGGGGGTGGTGGGTTTAATGAGATTGGACACATAGGCAAAGAGAGCTTTGGGATTATAGCTGTAGTCATGGATCTTGGCAGCATAGAAATCTCGTTTATGCTTCAAAGTGGAGAGCCTGTAGTGATGCAGGGCAGTTTTAAAGCTATCAGCATGTTGGGGGGTAGGGTCCTTGCGCCAGGTTCTCTGTGTCGCAGTTTGTTTTTTAAAGTTTTTAATTCGGTAGTGTACCATGGATTGGAGGGTTTTGAGGTTGTGTTTATGACACGTTTGGAGACGGGGCAAAGTTTATTCGCTACTTCTTCTGTAAGGCTGCACCAAGAAATTAGAGCAGCATTGGGATCTGAGCAGTCTAGATTGGGCAGGGCGGTAGTGAGAGCAGAGGCGAGGTCCTCACTGGGGCAGGCTTTCCTGGCTATTATGGTAGTGTGACGAGGATTCTTTCTGATAGGGGCAGTATTGATGGTAAGATGGCTCTCAATAAGATAATGATCAGACCAGGGGACCAGGATACAGGTGGGGGAAAGCGGGGACTGGATACAGGAATTGATGAAGATCAAATCCAGGGAATGGCCAGCTTTGTGGGTCGGGGAGGTGATTAATTGCTGGAAGCCAATAGCATGGAGGGCATGAAGGAAGGTGTCGCAAGAAGAGGATAGGACAGTGGAGTCAATATGGAGATTGAAGTATCCAAGGATAATGGCAGGAGTGTCAATGTTGATAGAGTCAGCAATGAATTTGATAATGGGAGAGGGATTGGATTCAAGCAGGGAAGGAGGGGCATATACAAGGCATATTTGGAGAGCACGTGATTTAAAGAGCCAATTTCAAGTTTAGTGGGTGGGGTAATATGGATCTGTTTAAGATTAAGGTTTTTATTTATGGCAAGCAGGAGGCCACCACCTCTTTTCTTTTTTCTAGGGATTGAGAATATATCATAACAGAGTGAGGGAAGTTGATTTATTTCAACAATGTCTGTGTCTTTAAACCAGGTCTCGGTGATAGCATAGATATCTGGTTTGCAGTCAACTAGTAGGTCGTTGAGAATGGGTAGTTTCTTTGACAAAGATTGAGAGTTGAACAAGATTAGAGAGAGCATAGTGAGGCCAAGGAATTGGGTCAGAGGAGAGGTAAGAATGGGGATTAAGGATTTGCGAAGGGGTGGGGAATTGCGGGCAAGTGGGACGTAAAGTCTGGAGCTGGGAAGATGGATACGTGGGATGGGATAGGAAGCCATATCTGGATTCCCGGAGGAGTAGAGGGAAAGAATAAGTAGCTGCGTAGATGACTAACTGGGTAGGAGGGTTTAAAGTAGGCGGAAACAAACGTAGTATTCGCTCAGCGGGTGTTCAGAGGATGAGGGAGGGGAAAGAATATAACAAAGAGGACATTTAACGCCAATTGTACGTATAAACAGACAAATCAGAAGCAATTGAAATAATGTGGCATATGAAGATCAAGGAGAGCACAAAGGGAGAGCACAAAGGGAGAGCACAAAGGGGCGCATTAAGGGGCTTGCCCCTTAGTCGCGCTCCTTCTGCGCGAGACGCCCGGCGCGAGATACCGAGGACGATGTCTCTAATTTTAAGGGTTCCAGCACCGGAAGTGATGCGGCAGGGGTGGGCCGTACAGCGTCGGTCCGGCGGCGTGTTGCAGTAGGGACTCCCGGTGGGGTAAGCCGCGGCGTTGGTGCTCGCTTGGGAGCTGCGGGCTTGAGGCTCTGGGCTCAAGCCCAGAGCCTCAAGCCCGCATCTTATGTACATCTTATGTAATATAAGATGTAACCAAACTGGAGGGGGGAAGGGCAGCACATGATGGCTTGGAAGGAAGGGGGCCTGGAGCTGTGTTTGCTCACTCCTGGTCTGGGGTGTGCTCCACTACTTAGTTAGTTAGAAAAATATGAAATTTATGTTGGAGATTTTTTGGCTGAGTTCTGCCAGGCATCAGATCACATGATATACCTCTAAAGGGTCAGTTTGTCATGCTTTTGGGAACTGTTGAAAAACACATGCTGCAGGGAAACACAAGGGAGTCAGATACCACATCGGCTGCTTTTGAAAAAAAATCCCCTGGGCTGATATTTTCCTGCAGTCCACCCCTGATAAAGGGGATGGAAAGGCTAAGGGGTTAGGCCTCTTCAGCTTGGAAAAGAGACCACTGAGAATGGGCATAGTAGAAGCGTACAAAATCATGAGAGGAGTGGAAGAGGTAAATAAAGGATGCTTATTTACCCTTTCAAATAATACTAGAATAAGGAGATATTCTATGAAACTAACAACCAGCAGATTTAAAACAAATCATAGAAAGTACTTTTTCACTCAGTGCAAAATCAGGCTGTGGAAGCTGTTGCCAGGGGACACGGTCAAGGCGACTAGCGTAGCGAGATTGAAAGAGGGCCGAACAAGTTCCTGGAGGAAAAGTCCATAAAACATTATAAGACAAGTAGACTAGGCTATTGCTGTCCCTGGGAGTAACAGGAAATAGATCTACTTTTATGGGATCTGCCAGGTTCCTGCGAGCTGGATTGACCACCGTCAAGAGACAGGTTGTTGGGCTCAGTGGAGCTTGGTCTGACCCAGCATGGAAGTTCTTGTGTTCTTATGATAGAATGGGGGATAATGTATGGGAACTAGACATTTGCCTTGGCTATGCTGGTTTAGTATGGGGAGAAAACTAAAAATGTAATATTGTACTTCATTGTTATAGACTCTTGTTATGGTGATATGGAGTATAAGTAGAATTATTTTTGTCATATATCGATATGCCTGATAACCTTTTAATAAAATGATTTGAATTTAATAGTATAAATAATGTTCAGCATACTCCACAGATTAAGTGCAATATGTAGCATGTTTAGAATGAAGATTTGTTAACATAATAAACTCTCTTTCTCTGACTATTTCTCTAGCTCCATTTCATTCCATTTTTTTTTATTATCCCAAGAAAGAATTAACACCTTGAGCCCATGGTGAGGTGCCATTAAACAGTTGAGAATGCAGTAGTAAGCAATAAAGAAATAAAACATAAAGACTGGAAATTATTAATCTCTCTGCAGTTGGCATTATGAAAATGTAAAACCAATTACATTTTTATGCTGCGCAAGTCATCACTGCCAGTGTTCACCCAAACAAATAGCATGTTCATAGCCTTCATTTACACACTCCAGCAAAAAAATCTACATGCATCGTTAAATATTCACATGCCGTTCATCTCCATCATCAGAAAAATCACTCCCAAGAATATGTGATTCTTATAGCAGCGCTGTGAACCAGGAATTGCTTTTATAGTTAGAGGTAATGATGAGGAAATCCATTTGTGTGCTATATGGGAGAGGTTAAATTAAAAGAATTGCCATGAATTTCTCTTTAGTTTGGAATCCGCTGACAGCTGAATGCACACTACGACTCTGATTCATCAAACATTTCTTTCTTCTTACTGTGGCTATTGGGAAAACCCTCCATAAGTCAGACCATGCATCTTGAATTATTATTCTTATTGTTGCCTGATTTTTTTGTTCCTGCATTTGTATAGTGCATAATACTCTTATCAAAAGCCCTACATGCTTTAATACAGGCTACAACAATTACCAAACAGCAGTAGAGTATTTTCTGATCCTAATCTGCATCTTTCTACAGATAGAATTTGAGAGATCAGACTGTGTTGCCATAGGTACAGATACAGGAATTAGCATTCATGCTCTTCTGAATACTGCAATGGGACATGTTCTAGCCATAAACTAGATAGGAGCCTTTGGCTGTATTCCAGTAAGATCTCAGAGGTTTAAGATGAATGGGCGGGATATTGATAGAAGACCTCCAAGTTACATAGTTTGCATAGATACTGACTCAATAAGGGGTAGTCTTCCTTTGGTCCATTACTGAATAAATATCCACTATATTTTGGCTGGTCCAGAAGGAAGACTACTTTTTGAGCCACTAACACCAGTTCCTGTAACTTGGAGCCATCCTTGGGAAACACCTACTCCACTTTCATCTCCAACACATTCTCCTCTAAACCCACTAGATCAGCAGTCTGTAGGATCGTATCTTCCCTTTTACCAACTCAACCTCCAATGCTATTTTAGTGCTGCATACTCCACTAGGCATCACCAGAAAAATGCTAGAGATCAAACCAGTAGAAAATAAGACATTGTCCTCCTGACAGCTTGCTGAGGATCTTTCAGGGAAAGAGGGGTTCCTATATATTGGCCCAAGGTTATTTGGGAGGAAGGATATGTCTTGGATGGTCCCGGTATATACTGGATGGGGAGGTACGTGTTAACTGGTGGGGGAGGTTGTTGTGAGGAGTGATATGGGAGGGGGGTAGTTAACTGGAAGGATTGGAGTAAGTGACCCTTGGGCTAATCAGCTCTTTAACTTTGCAACAGTTACCACAGGAGAACTCGCAGTATTCAAAGAAAAGGTGCATGCTTTCTAAACAATTTAAATCAGATTTGAAAATCTAACTGTTCAGGTTAGCATATGGTTAAGTTACATCATATGTCAGTATCCCACTGTGTTGTTGATTTTGACAGGATATGTTCCCATTTTTACTGATGTCTCAGAATTTCTTTTATATTACTCATGTTTTGGAAGTATTTTATGTTATTGATGTTTTGCTTTTATATTGTGCATGTATGGTTGTTGATCACCTAGGGCCTTTTTCATCAGGCGATTCATACATTTTAATAAAGATAAAGATAATGAACATGCCCCTTTAATGCAGCCCTTTAGTGAATGTTTACTTTTCATAGGAATATTTTAGTAAATTGGACACTATATTCCAATATTTCATATACACCAAAAAATCATGCAAAATCATATGCTCAGATTTTAGTGCACCTTTTAGTACAGATCTCCCTTAGTTTGTTCTATGGCAAGCTGCATTCACTGATGGAAGAAATGAGAGACTATCCCTTCAGTTACAAATGTTTGCTTGCCTATCTACCTATCTCCCTTCTGTCCATGACCATTTTTTCTTATGAACAACAGAAGCAGCTGGCCCTTGTCCTCAGAATAAAAGGGGTCCATAATACAAGCCCCATAATGCAATATCTTTTGTAATAGACTTGAGTAATTGAAGAAGCCCCATGTATCTTGCATAAGCACTGGCAAGTTAGATGCAAAGCATTGATATGGAAGATAATTTAAAAAGAAGCTTGCTGTGGATGCAGAAACTCATAAAAACGTTTTCAGATACATTCAAAACAAAAAGCCTGTGAGGGCTTCAGTTGGGCCATTAGACGAGCAAGGGGTAAAGGGACACTATGGGAGGACAAGGCCATAGCAGAGAGATAAATTATTTTTTTTTGTTTCGGTCTTTATTGAAGACTTTACAAAAGTTGACATGGACACCATATGAAATAAATATCCCCCGTAGAGGCACAAGTAGTCAAATGTCACAAACAAAAATTTTCCATCTAATTAAAAAAAAAAGTTAAAAAAAAGAAAAGTGCCAGCAGTATGGTGCATAAAACGGACGCTCAATTGACAAGCATCCGTTTCCTGAATCCCTGGATGTGCGCCGTTTAGGATAACTGATGCTGATAAATTTGCGACCCTTGATAACGCAACCCCTAATTTTAAATATTGCATGGCGCCCCCCCAGGACGGGCACCTGGGGGCGTATTAAGGTAGCAGGCGCTGACTGTTCAGCGCCCGCTTTCTGCGCATAAATATTGCATCGGCCCCATAGTTTCTTGTTTGGCAGTGCATGCTATGTATGTACTGAAATGAATAATCTGAAAAAGTTGGGGTTTTCAAAAGCACCATGTATTAAAACAAACTGAAACAAAAATGGGCCTTCTGCAACTTCCCTCTACCTTGAATCCTCTTAGAATGATAGCCTCTGCTTCTCCTTTTTTTTTTCTCCACTTTGGTGTAATTTTTTCTGATTGAGGTTTGGTTCTCCTATTTATTATGGACTTACAATGGCAAAATGTTTTAGAATGTCTGTAATATGCTGGGTGTTTGCTTTTTCCTTGTTCATATTCCTCTTGAATTTGTATCATGAGGCATAACATTAACAATAATTATTATAAATGGCATGGTTGGTGGAGTCAAGATGGCGACTTGTTAGATCCACACAGTGACATTTCTTCCTTGACTTTGAACTTCTTCTGATGGGGCTTTGCCAGTCGCTAACGTTGCTCCAGAATATTTTTCTAGAAAGGGGCGATAGGAGGAGTTTTGGGATTTGGGATTCCTCCCATTGCTATAACCCCACCTTTTGGGGGGAAAGGCTTCTGAGGGGTTTATAATCCCATGGAGCATGCTCAGTGCTTTAGAGGATTAGGAGAGCAGCTAGAGATCATCCCTGGATCTCAAGCAAGTGGGCTAGAGAGAGAGAGGTGGAATTGAAGAGCTAGAGGTTTTCTCAAGATCTCAAGGCAAGCGTGATATAGCAACATAGTATTAATGGCAGAAAAAGACCAAATGGTCCATCTAGTCTGCCCAACAAGTTTCCTATGGTAGCAACTGCTCCTCCGTACAGGTTACCCCAATGTTTCTGTTAAGGGTAGTAACTGCCGCTCAGTGGCTGGAGAGCTGGAGAATCCCACAGGATCTCAAAAAGGCAATTCAAGAAGGATTTTGAGGAAAGAAATTTGAGAATATTTTTGGAAGGAGATTGATTGACCATACTCCTGGAATCCCAAAGCACTGGGTCTAAGACCTATTTGCTCGGGCGACCAGAAACAGCATGGGGTGAAGGGACTATATATTGGACTCTTGTATTAGAGATTTCAAAGGAGAAAGTTTGGACTCTTGTACTAGAAAAAACAAAGAAGGAAGATTGGACTCTTGGATTAGAGACATCTGAACAGTTTGCATTTGGAGTACAAATTGAGAGTTTCGGTCCCATTTTGGGAATTTTATGAATGTTTTTGTACTTGGGGATTGTTTCCCTCCAGTTTTTGTGTTTGGGGATATTTTTCTATCTTTTTGTTAGCTACATGCTGGGACCCCCATTCCAGCCACTTAATTCCCCAATCAGGGGATATTTTGCCTACAGATAATGATGCAAGAGAGCTTAGAAGAGAAGTACTACACAATATGGACCAACTATATTATTTTCTTTCAATAATCTTTTTCATGTTTCTGATTTTTGGAATATTGGCTTGGATTATTTTATTTAAGTTGCAGCAGCCTTTGATTTGAATACCAACCTTGACGTCTGTTTGATTTTTGTCTACTCTTCCAGATAGTATTGATTTGTCTTTACTTATTCAAAGAAGTAATCAAATATCAGTAAGAAAAGGAGACAGGCTAATCGTTTGAGTAGTTCTAAGGTCTTGCAGTTAGGAGCTTCTTTTTACTTGTGTTATCCTTGTAAATGCCTTTTTACTTATCAAAGTGTGAGGTATATATTTTTTTTAACCGTCTCAACTCTCTATTGTTCCTTTGTGACAAGGGGTTGGCTTGTTCTTCCGAAGGGTAATTTTGACTCGAGTTTTTGGTGTTGAATGAGAATATCCCTAGGGTTATTAAACTGTCTTTTTGCTTTAAAGTATGCCTCTGGCTAATTTTCATTTTCTTTCTCCCCTTCCTCCACCACATTTTGTGGAATTTGCAGTCAATAATAATATGTTTGTTATTTCCTTTGATATAATGAGAATTGTTTTTATTTCTGTTTTCATATATCACACAATTATACGATAAATGTTTGGAAATCAATATAAAATACTTCTAAGCTGTGAAGGAAAAGCCTGCAATTAAGACATATGTTGGGCTTGAGGCAAATGGAGAAATCTAGTGAGATACTGAGCAGTGAAATGTTTTAGAAAAGTGAGTGGGGCCAGCCAGGTGTGTGGGGAGAGGAACCAGCTGGGCAAAGGATGTTAGCTAACAGGAGTCACAGGCCCTTGCAGTAAGGTGAGGAGGAGAGAGGGAGACTGACTCTGGTGTGTATGTGTGTGTGGAAGGGTGGAGATGTAGGAGAGTAGAGCTGGAGATTCTTCCCCTTCATGGATCCTCCATATTCCTCCCCTACCCTGCTGCCCAGGCTGGGTTTTTTTCGGTCACTATTTTCTCCCCACCTGCCCACTCTGGGTCACTGGTGTATTGCTCCTGGTACTAAGAGATCTAATCAGCCACTGTCTCTACTGCATTTACAGCAGAGAAAGGGAGAGGGACAGAGAGAAGGGGAAGAGAGAGAAGGAAGGAAATATGCAAAAGGATTGGGGACATATAGGAGAGGGTCAAGTGAAAGAACATTATAGGGTAGAGAAGAGCAGGGCCGGTGCAAGGGGATTAGGCACCCTAGGCACCTTCTGCCTTACGCTCGCCCCTCCGGTCACGCTGCCACCCCCTCCCCCTCACGGTCTCAGCCCCGACTCCTACCTCATTCTCGATCGCACCCACCAAGTGTGTGGTTTTCTGGGCCACGGGCAGGTTGGGTGCTGTTCACGGCCTGCCAAATCTCCACTCCTCTTTGCCGCTGCTCGCGGCCCAACATGGCTCGTGCCCCCTAATGGGGGCACCCTAGACCCAGTCCTAGTTTGCCTAATGCTTTGCCAACAGTGGACAAGAGGGGACTAGGGAAAGAAAGACACGGAGACAGGAGGAGAGAAAGTAACAGATAAAAGGAAGGGGGGATGTCTATATACAATTGATAGTGTGTGTGTGAGCATGTGAGTTTTGTAACTGAGGGAACGTGTGTGTGAATGACATTGCATGCTTATACATCTGACTATGACTACATATAAGAACATAAGAACATGCCATACTGGGTCAGACCAAGGGTCCATCAAGCCCAGCATCCTGTTTCCAACAGTGGCCAATCCAGGCCATAAGAACTGGCAAGTACCCTAAAACTAAGTCTATTTCCATGTTATCTTTGCTAGAAATATCAGTGGTTGATTTCTAAGTCAACTTAATTAATAGCAGGTAATGGACTTCTCCTCCAAGAACTTGTCCAATCCTTTTTTAAACACAGCTATAGTAACTGACACTAACCACATCTTCTGGCAACAAATTCCAGAGTTTAATTGTGCGTTGAGTGAAAAAGAACTTTCTCCGATTAGTTTTAAATGTGCCCCATGCTAACTTCATGGAGTGCCCCCTAGTCTTTCTACTATCCGAAAGAGTAAATAACCGATTCACATCTACCCATTCTAGACCTCTCATGATTTTAAACACCTCTATCATATCCCCAATATATAATAAATAATGTCTCCCATCACAATCAGCAAGCAGTGCTCACTTAACTGCAGTCTGCTATCTTTCCTTTCTCTAGAATGGAAGGTGGCACCAACCTATTGACACTGAGAGCTGGTTTTATACCAAGTTGTTGACTTGATCCACAAAGTTCCAAAAAATTCCTTCAGCAGTGGGTATGTATTTGATGCAGGAGGTTGGATACAGATAAAAAGCATTAATTTTGCTGTAGTTCAATGAAATACTTTTTACCATTTGTATTTTTTCATGTCACACATCACTGTTTGCAGTGTGATAGGATATGATAGACTGGCATACCAGCACTTCCTGCATTTATAAAAGCAGTATAGCAATGCACCTGTAAGGTGTAGCAATCCCTGTAATGCACTGCAACCACAAATTATGCACGTTTTACTTTAGTACTTTTTCTTTTCTTCTAGAAGGTCAGAAAACTGCTTTAGTTTGATAAGATTTTGCTGCTTACACATTTTTAAATATGTAATTATATTTACTATGTGTAATATACTTAAACAATTATGTATGTAACCCCAGGTTGGGGATATTTTCCAATTACAGGGGTGCTAAGTGGTTTGGGATGCAAAACCACTTAGATTTATCTGGCTGACTAGTGGCAGTAGGGCATTAAACTCTCATGATCTAATCAGCTCTCCTCACCTGTCAGGTTAACCTCTCCAGCAACAGCAGTTCTTAGCTGGTAAACCAAGGCTTAGTTCCTGGAAAATTGGAGATTCTACAGGTTGTACTGAATAATTCTCATAGAGGTCTGGAAGGAGGTCGAGACTAGGAGCTTGGAAACTGGATGAAATTTCTCATGCTTGGTCAGGATGTTTAGTTTGGGCTGAGCTCCCTGGAACTAATTAGAACTTTATGCAGTTTCTACCCTAGGAACCTCTAACCAATACACATTTAAAAGCCAATGACTTGTGGGCTACAGATTATGCTGGAGCTATCTGGAATGTTCTGGAGCCCCATTTTTAGTGAAGGATCACATGTACATTTAAGGGAGCAGTTTTCAAAATACCCATGGAGTTTGCAGACCACAAGTATCTATGTCAGCAGTTTTTCCTGCTCATCTTCAAACAGAAGCTCTCTTTGAGAATGTGGGCCAGCAGGGGAACATGGGTAATTCTGTATCAGCACATAGTGCACCTGAGGTTTACCTATGCATTTTGCCAATCATGCCACTGAATACAGATCTTTAACCCTTTCACTGTGGTGTCTTCCAATTTCACCAGCCCTTGAGAACTATTCGTTGCTTCTGACATACAAAATTAGAACTGTGTTTGTGTTTATTGCTCAATACGAGTAATTGGCAGTCTTGATAGTATGAAAAAGAACTTGTAATTCTACTTGTGTCTTTTGCAGCTGTAAGGATTGTATTTGCAGGGCTCTGAATGTGGAGGAGTTTCATCACTAATTTCAAACCTTGTCTGTTGGAAAGGATAGAACTAGGGGGTCACCAAATGAAACTCCAGGGGGGACGACTCAAAACCAATATCAGGAAAAATTTCTTCACAGAGAGGTTAGTGGATGCCTGGAATGCCTCCCAGAAGAGGTGATAACACGAAAATAGTAAATGACTTCAAAAGGGTATAGGATAAGCACTGCGTATCCCTAAAGGCTAATACAATGGAAATGAAAAAAGGGGTGCATGGGTGTAACCTGCACAGAGTGGCAGCTACTACCCTTAAGAGAAGGCATGAGGGTAACCTGCACGAAGCGGCAGCTACTACCCTTAAGAGACGGCATGGGGGTAACCTGCACAGAGCGGCAGCTACTACCCTTAAGAGAAGGCATGGGGGTAACCTGCACAGAGCAGCAGCTACTACCCTTAAGAGAAGGCATGGGGGTAACCTGCACAGAGCGGCAGCTACTACCCTTAAGAGAAGGCATGGGGGTAACCTGCACAGAGCGGCAGCTACTACCCTTAAGAGAAAGCATGGGGGTAACCTTCCTCACTGGCTCCAAATCCTTTTCCTCGCATTTTGTATTTACATTCTGCTATTCCATACCCCCCCCCCCCCACACTGTTACTCAATTTAGGCTATTGTATGCAATGTGACATTGGTCTCGCTGCTGACAGTTAATTTGCTCCTGCGAATACATGGTTATTTATATTTTATTGTTTGATATTTTAATGATGTATGCATATTATCTTTAAAACCCTTGTTTCTGTAAAGCCTGTTGCTGTCAAATGTTTTACTGTTTTTTAAACTGTTACATGTAAAGCCTGTTGCTAATTTATTGTTTCACTGTAAACCGAGGTGATGTATGTCTATACGTACCGCGGTATAAAAGAATCTATAAATAAATAAATAAACCTGCATAGAGCGGCAGCTACTACCTTTAAGAGAAGGCATGGGGGTATCCTGCACAGAGCGACAGCTACTTCCATGAGCAACTGGATGGACCATTTAGTTTTTATCTGCTGTCATTACTATGTTACTATGCTCTGTTGTATGTGTGTCCTTTGTTGCGGGTAGGAAATGTCTGAGGCAGGTACTGTGTCATTGACTGATGTTCTAAACATAAATTGTACAGGGGAAGAGCAAATGCTGCTTTTCAGCTTTAACTCTGAACAAACAGCAAAAACATATAGCAAGATTTGTTTTCTGTTATTAAAAATATTGAAAGGTGGAGAGTCAAGTTCCCTGCAACTGGTACTGAACTGCTAGGAGGAGGAGGAGGAGATATCTTCCAATGGTCATATCACTGAAGTTAGACTGGCAAATAAATCATGTGACCGAGCTTGGAGGATGATCTGATTCTAACTGGCCCTAAACAGATTATTGTTTGGTTTTCTAAATAAAATCATACCTGGCTTGGAATGAAACTTGAAATTTCAGTACTCAAGGTCAAATTTGCTCATTCTCTTTTGTTTTGTATTGTTTACATGTGATTTCTATGATCCTACAGGCAACTAGCTTGGAGTTTGGATGCAAGGCCACTAGTGATGGCAGGATATTAAACGATCTCATGATCTAATCAGCTCTCCAATAAAGTTTCTGCAATCTAAAAAAGCTGTTTGTGACTGAACGTGGTGTCTGACACTGGCTGACAGTATCAATACTTGCAACTGGTTCAAGAGCCAGACCAGGAATCCAGAATATATCTCTATACGAGATATAAGCAGATGTGTAGGGGGCCCAACCAATTTGCATGGATGGAATAGGAGCTGCAACTCTGCGCACCTATGGTCTCTAGAATGTGTTCAATTTCTTAGTTATTTAGAAAAGATTAAGTTTAATTTGGAGATATTTTGGCTCAATTGACTTAGTGCGCTTTTGGGAGCTATTGATGCATGTGCTGCAGGGAAAGTGCATGACGGTGTCAGATACCCCAAGGGCCAACTTTGAAAAAATCCCCTGGACCAATATTTTTCTGCGTTCCGCTGCTGGCTGAGCCCATCATGTTGTAGAGGCCCAGGCCAGTTGCTGCATTCTGTCACCTGGGCCCAATTCTAGGTCAAAATCTGATGCTGGGGTCCAGCCTGAGATTTAGGCCCAGAGGCCCAGAAAAAGGCCTTCATAAGTCTTCTTTCTACTTGGATTGCAATTAGAGTGGAGTAGTAGACTAGTGGTTAGAACAGTGAGCTGCGAACCAGGGAAGCCACTGATGCTGCTCCTTGTGACCTAGGGCACGTCACTTCACCATCCATTGCCTCAGGTATACACCTAAATTGTAAGCCTTCTGGGGAGAGGGAAATACCTACAGTATCTGAATGTAATTTGCTTTGAAGTGCCTGAAAGGTGGAATATAAATCAAATAAATTAATAAAAATTATGCCATCCAGTGGATGGCAGGTATGTCAATGCCTTTCTCTTGAGCTAATGGTGCCATTTTGATGTATGACTGTACATCAATATGGATTCATTCACTTGGGAGGAAAATGCCACAGTAACGTCATTGTGGTACATCATTCCAGCAGACAGCATCCTTTTTCGGTGATCCAAGAAGAAAGAAGATGTCGAAGTCCTGGTTCTAGGTCTCTAGGCCTAGGACCATGCCTTGGCCTGGGGTCTCTGGGATTCTGACCAGGCCTTGGCATGGTGTCTCAGGTCTTAGACCAGGCCTTGGTGTGGGGCCTCTGGACTTTGGACTGGGCATGTGGTCTCTATGACGCGATGTGTCCTGGCATCGGGCGGGGTCTGAACCTGGGATGTGGCCTTAGCGATGGGACCCAATGGCATGCCTGGGCTTAGGCCCAGAACATCGGTAACTTTGGACCTGGCCTCAGCTCTAGGCCATAGTCTTAGCAACAGGACTAGATTGAGGCCTGATCTTGCTGAAGGCCTTTTATATTTTTGTGCACAAAAACTAAATACCTGAGAATTTTGGGGTATTTTCATCAGAGGCTATTTTCAGTTTGTTCAACTGGAGCAAACCGAACATGGCCTCATTCGTTCCATTTGTTTTAAACAAATGGACTGTTTTAAACAAATGGACTTCCCTAGTACACAGTACACTATAATTAACATTTACAAAGGGTCCTTAAGTTACATGTTAAACCTTAAAGAATAGGCCCTGATGTATTACAACGATATGGTATGTAGGCATCTGCTTCTTTTTATTTTATCGGGTCGTGATTCGGTTCAGGAGCCTGTGAGAAATATCGGTTTTCCCGTGGTTCATTTTTTTTTTCGTGTTTCTATCGCTTCAGTGTTAGTGTTCACTAACAGGGGTTTAGTACACACTAACTCCATGTTAGTACGCACTAAGTCATGTTAGTGCACACTAACCGGTTTTCTAATTTCGGAGTTAGTGCTCCGTAATAGGATTTAGGGTGCAATAACTGGCTGTTAGTGCGCACTAACTAAAATTCGTTAGCTAGAGGTATGACTCTGCATTCCCATTGGCTGTTTTCTTCTAAAGAGACAGTAAGGAGACAGCCAATGGGAATGCAGAACTATACCTCTAGCTAACTGTTTACTCCCCAATTGACACATTTTGTAACTTATTGGCAACATTTTTTCTTAGTGCGCACTAACTTTAGTTAGTGCATGCGATCAACCAGTTAGTGCCTCTAAGTCCTATTAGGGCGCACTAACTCCAGAACTAGAAAACTAGGTAGTGTGCACTAACGGGAGTTAATGCGCACTAACATGTAATTAGTGTGGCCTAAGCCTCATTAGGAAGCACTAAGCCTGTAACCTAGTTAGTGTGCACTAATGGGACGTAGTACGTACTAATTACATGTTGGTGTGCATTAACTCCCGTTAGCACGCACTAACACGAAAAATGAATTTTTCCGAAGTATTGGAAAAATTCCCTTCATTTATTGGTTCTCCCGATCCTTGACAAATTAGACAATTTAATTGAAATTTTGTTGAAATTGTCTAATTCATTTAAAACAAATGTACATCTCTAGTATGTATGCTACAGTAATCTAAAATGCATAAAAATCACATTGTGATAGAATTACTAGGAATAAAGCAGTATTATTGTGGATTTCTAACATTTGGCTAGGAATCATAAGAGCCATCTGTGAGGCTCGGCTAATTTATTTTCCCAGGAGGAAAATCTTATCTGATTTCATACTCAGTCTGCAGTACTTGTATGCTGTGCTAGTAGCTCTGGACATTTATGTTACTATAGATGAGGCACTGAGAGACAGTTTACATTGCCTTGCAAATCCCTGACCCCATTGTCTTTGAATTCACTTTTTATTTCTAACGACTATATTCCTTTCTTGCTTGTTTTTTTTTTTTAGATCTTACTTAAATCTCTTTGTAACCTACAAGGTGGGTTACTCTATACCTGTTTCTGTAAGCCTTAGCACAATTGTTCTGAGACATTTACCAAAAAACCAGAGCTGGATAGTATATTTTCATGGGTTATGGAGAAATGATCTTTTTGCACAAGTTTCATCTACTGTACAGTAGGATCCTATTAAACTGCCATTTGCAGAATGTTATCTTCCAAAAGTCTCTAAAAATAAGAGGAGAGAAGTAACTGGTTTTCCTTCAAAATGAGTCTTTATTATTTTGGTTTCTTTAAAGCATAAGAACATGTCCCAATTTAAACACAATTTCTGCTGACTTCTAAAAATTTTAGTTTCAGCTGATGATCTGCTTTGGAGTATGGGTGCTGGCAATAATAGTTTGTTGCATTTGTATACTGCCTTTCAGCTTTCAGTAGCAGTCTTAAAATAGAACTGTATTTAGCAAGCCATGGGCACCACTTCACATGGTGAGCACTGAGCAGCATTAAATGTCCCGGTAGAAACTGAAGTTCTCGCTTTCAGATGGTTAGTTTTTTTTTAATTATTTAAAGCAGCCATCCCTGCTGTTTATTTTTATACCCAGGTGCCGCCAGGCTGATAAGAGCATGAAAGGATATCAGATACTAAAACCGGTCTGTGGCTGTCTTTTGACTTTCATCTTAGGGCGGCTGCTTTTTTTTGCTGGTGGCAGGGAGAGGAGGAATGAGAAGGAAGAGTAACTGCTGGGGGGGGGGGGGGGGATCTGTTTAAAAAAAGGTCATCAGCCATGGGTACCTTGCTGGTTGCTGCTCAGCTTTTCAGAGGAAGTAGCCCTGGCTTCCTTGTCAGGAGCCAAATACTTACGACTCACCTCTTACCAGCACACACAGTACTGCAACAGCTTGGAAATGAAACAAACAATTTTACACAAAGTGAGCATTGCCAATTGCCAGGTAGAGGACTGTGAAAATATTGCGCAGCGTACAGCAGATCACCAAAATATACCGCTCGCGGTCAGAGACTGATTTTCTTTTGGAGGGGGGGGGGGGGGCAGCAAATGGTCATTTCTGTCCTGCTCCATTTTTTACTTCCAGCTCGATTGAAACTGGCCCCTGCTGAGGTAACAGTGCCACGAAGCTTCATTCACTACTACCCAGAGTGTTTTCCCACATTTGTAAACCTCGCCTTCCTCCAATCCAGCCCAGTCATCACTGTGATAGTCTGTGGCCAGGAACAAGAGACCAGCTGCTCTTTCCAGAACAGGGTTGGTGCAAACCCTTAATCCGGCCTCTAGGCAATGTCCCCAACTATAGCCGGCCCAAGCAAGCCTAAAAGATCAAACCCAAGTTTCTCTCATTGCACCACACACACACCCAGAGCACTGCCACACTGCCACCAAATCACCAGTACAGCCTTGGAAGAAAGATTTTTGATGCTATAAGCTACAAGCGATCATTTACCGGATACTGGCAGACACGCATCGAGAGAAAGGCCCCTAATGTTTTCTAATATTGTATCTTCCTTCTTGTACGGAGGCAACACAATAATTGTATTTGTAAAGCATGGATCGGTTACCGGTCTTTTATCTAGTGCTTATGCATGTTGTGCTATGTTTGTATTGCATCAGTTAAACCAAAAGTAAATTCACTCTCACTGCTCCCTTTTCCAAATCCTCGATAAAAAAACTAAACCTTTGGAAATTTATAACCTATGAAACCAACCAATTTCTTGCAGATTCTGCTTCGTTAGCAAAAATGACCTTTTATTTTCACCTCTTAACTCTAGCATGAGGAAACATTTTCAATTTAGTCTTTATATTCACAAAATAAGTAAACAAATCATAGTATAAAAGCTGCATGTACAATACAGAATTAAAAACTGGAGGCTTTCCTATTTATTCATGTTATTCTGTTTTCAGAGTGTCCTGCTTTCCACGTTTTGTCTCTAAATATTGGGCTGCTGTGTGCAAATATTTTTGCTCCTGAGTAAAAAGTTTTGGTTTCATTACCCTGTGAGCATTCCTTTCTTTGATGTGAAAAGCCTGTCAATTTTATGCTCACAGCAGCCCATCAATATAGAGAACATTGGATCAGCATGCACACAAACTTTACCACATACACACACACACTTGCATATTCACTCTCATACTCTTTCACATGCATATATGCTCATTCTCACAAACACACACACACTCTCTCATTCACTCCCCAGATTCTCATACACATGCACATTTACTCAATTCTCCTCCTCTTCCACACACACACTCATCTCAATAATTGCAAACCCTTCATTGCCAAACACTTTCAGAAGTAACACAAATCCTTCAGGACTCAATCAGCAACAGCCTTATCTAGACATGGCAGCAATGCAAAAATTATACCATGCCCTAGAACACTAATATACCACCTACTGGGGTTAACAAAACAAAGCCCTACAGAAAAACTACATGCCAGCAGAAATACTGCATCTCATTTACATATGCTGAACACAGACAGACCCTTACCTAATATAGAATAAGGGACTACAAATTAGAAACAGAAACATGCAGACAAAAATAAAATGGAAAGCCCAAAAAACTAGACTCTGGAATATTGAAGAAAGAACAAAATACAAATATAAAATATATAATGCACATTCCCAAAGATAACATATGCCAATCACTAAAAATTCAAAATACAAATTTTGTTTACGTTTGTTGTCTAATCTTACTTTTCTAATTGGTTGGTACCAGGCTTTTTTTTCCCCCATGTTTCCTTTCTGTTTTTTTCTTTCTCCACCTCTCTTCTTCCCTTCCTCCCTCCATCCAGACCCACATACTGGAAGTGACACACACACACACATATCCCCACACACAGGCTCTCACCCAGCCACCCAGTCACACACACACACACACACACACACAAGTTCTCAAACTCCACCTCCACACACACAGCCCCTCATCCACCCACAAACACACACCAAGGCTCTCACCCACTCATAGGCTCTTAACCTCACCGTCACACACAGAGGCAGGCACCCACACACAGGCAGTCACAAATACACTCCCACCCACAGGACCTCAACCAACTATACACACTCATCCCCATACACACACAGGTTCTTAACTCCTACATACATACATCATCACACACACCCCCACAGCATCTCACCCACCCAGGTAGTCATCCACACACAGGCAGTCATCACACCACCTAGGCTCTCTCCCAGCCACACACAGGGCCTGGGCCTCATATTCAGCCACCAGCGGGATGGGTTCCACTGGCAGTGTCTGCATCTTCTCTCACTCTCTGTCTCTTCAGCCGCCTCAGGACAGGCTCCGTGGTGGCCTGCTGAGTTATGGGGTGGGGGAAAGCAGGTGTCACGTTTATCCAAATGTCATCTCCTTCCGCCACAGGGCTGATCTTGCAGTAAGAGCTGCGAGACTGGCCCCATAGCAGAAGGAGATGATGTCATGATAACCATGACTCCTGCTGCCTGGGAGGATATGTAGGGAGGCTTACTGCCACTGTTCAGATTGGGCAGGGATTTGATTTATCCCTGCTCGATCCGATCCCTGTGCATGGCTGCGAAAAAAGTTGTGCATAGCCGCGCATGTGCGCTGCTTAGAGGGCGCAGTGGTTTCCACAGCAGCTTTATTTTTTTCTGTTGATAATACAGTTGTTCATACTTTACTATGCATAGTTCCTATATTTGCTATTATACTGCCAAACTGGTACATTTTTCACAGCTTTTGCTGTATTCAGTGCAGCTGGCTGTAAAGGGTTAACTCCTGACTGGAAGCAGGGGTGCATGGGAGTTTTCTGCCTTTTGGCTTCAGTCAGCACTGGTCAGTACTAATCAGGCCTATGTGTCATGAGCAACTAACCTTGACCAACTCTGCAAATTTATTCTCTTATTACCTGTCTTTGTTTCTGTGGCCCAGACTATGCTGGTCACTCTTACTTCAGTTTATGCACAGTAAACCTCTGTTATTTGTTTTGCTTATTAATAAAGTTTGGAGTAGAAGAAGTGGCCTCCTCTGCCTGTGAGTAAGGACCAAGTTAAGCTATCAATATAAGCTGTACATAGGAAATGCATGGCAGAAATAGAGTAATGACTGGTTGAGCAGTATCACAACATGGGTTAGAGCCCAACGTAACTAAAACAGGTTTAAAGAGAAAATAGTAAAATAAGATGCTCTAATTTTGTTCTACACATTTATCCTTCCAGCAGCGGATTTGTTGGAAGGCCATAAAACACGTGAAACCCACCAATAAACATTTCACAGAGGACTTTGCTCTTTCATCAGTAACTCAGGCAGTTTGAAGGTACTTACGCTCCACAAAGTAAGAACTGGCCTCAATTTTCCACACAATCTGACCTCGGTGAGAGCCATTGACACCACGGTTCTTGTAGTCCAAAAAGTTTTCAGACATAACTTCATCTGCATGCAAGCAGAGAATAACATGAGATGCCTGTTAGTTGCATAGATAGGCAAGAAGCATGAAAGATAAAGATGTCTTGATTATAATACTGGGGAGCTGCTATTGTAAACCTGATAAATAGCCGAAATGGATGACTTGTAATTCAGCAATGTGTATAATGATGAAGATGGGAAGTTTATAAATTCCTGACAGTGTGATAGTAGCATAATAAGCAGAAGCTGAGAGGCTATAAATAAGCATTGGGGGTGGAAGAGGAGAAGATAATTTCTTCTCCTCTTCCACCAGTGAACATTCATGGCCAGGTGTACTAAGGCTTTTCTCACATTTTGAATCTCTGGTGGAAATGATTAGTACATATGGCTTTCAGTGACTCAAATAACCTAACTGCTTGGAAACATAGAAAGTGTCCAAGGTAGTTACACGGTAGCTGATGTGCAGGAGTGACATCGCACATCTGTAATGCTTCTCCCGAATGCAGAATTTTCATTCAAAACACAGTCCCATGTCAGATGAAGAAAAAGGGATAAGTATTGACTGTATCAACTTTTATTTATAAATAAAATATACAAGAATGTATTGGAACAGTGGGCCAATAATATACATAGACTTGATCACAGGCATTGAGAGTATATAGCCCAGTGTCCCCAGTATGATGGTCCTTCCTTCATAATTGGTATCATTACTAAAAAGAATCTATAGTGGAATTACTTTTTTTAAATTTTATTTCCAATGCAGATAGTGCCATGGCCCCATAGAGGTATTATGTATTGTCTTTCAAGATGCTGCCCTCATTAAAAATTAAAATGTGGTTAAATCATAGGGGTAAGTACATAGCTAGGGAATCCTTTAGAAGAGTGCTCCCAGTGCCATCTTGTGACAAGCCCCAAAGATGTGACTGGCAAGTCATACTAAGCAGGCACATCTGAGATACCTTGCTGTGCCAACATAATTAAGTAGAAGAGAAAGGTGCAGTTAAAAACATGACATATGTTTAAAGTTGATGTTCTCCGTGGAAACATGGTCATAATAGCTTTCTGTACTCTCTTATGTAGACATCCATTTATATAGGTCCATCATTCCCTGGAGGTACTTACAGGAGCCATGATAGCCTCCACGTCCTCCCTCACATTAATCTAATCTCTCTCCAGGGAGTGAGGGAACACCCTGTTGCAGTCCCAGAGGTAATCTTTTCAGATAGTACATGCTTGGATGTTACACTTTGAAGTAAGCTCCTACCATGCGACAGGGGCTGACCAATGGCACCGGTAGCCCCTGTGACATAGTAAGGTCAAAGGCTATCGGCGCCATTTTGAATACCGGCAGCCGAGGGCATGAGTGCAGGAGATGGCTCCCGGATCCCCCGCTGGACCACCAGGGAGTTTTGGTAAGTCTTGGGAGGGTCAGGAGGGTGGGGGGTTTGTTTAAATTCACTCCTTTAGAAGGTCGAATAATTCAGCGAAGATTCGTTGTATTCGTGGGGAATCGCGATACGTTTCACTTCCCCACGGATACAACGAATATGGCCCTATATGTTGCGGATTGCCAATACATAGGAAATGAATGCACACCCCTTGCCCACACATATGGAGAAATACAACAGGAAAAATGTGTGGCAAACAATGCACTGGACAATAACTGTTAACGAAAGAATTTTATTAATAAACAAGCACACATCAATTGTGCATCATCCTATATATTGGGGTTTTAAACATAAAAGAATGACATGAAGACTATTCATTTTATTCATGGAACCCCCCCATTCATTTTGAGGGGGGGCCCACAAATAAAATGAATATGGACTCATTCATTGTGCACTTCCCTAGCAAATTACAAAGCAACAAATACATCAAGCCAACAATAAAATATCACACATACCCATTTATTTATTTATTTTATTTATTTATTTACTTTTATACACCGGTGTTCGATTTTACATATCACATCGGTTTACATTTAAACAAAATTTGCAGGAACTTATGCGTTACCTTTGTCAAATACATTAAACATTTAAATATGGGGATTGTTAACAAGGGATATAAAAGAACATGGGGAATGGCTAACACTACGGGATGCACGAAGGGATGCACAAAGGGGAGTACCCCTTCAGCGCGCGACGCCTGGTGTTCTGGCGCCGTTTAACGTCCGTCACAGTCCTCAGTGACATCAGAGGGGGCGGGTCTCCCAATCAAGGATCACACACCGCCCCTCCCCTCTCAGTTCCAGATGGATTCTTTCACTTTTTTTCCTTTCTTTCTGTCTTTCTCATCACTGTTAGTTATATTCATAACAATACAATCCAACATAAAAAGTATATAAAATACAGCAAATTACACGTTGCATTGCATTACAAATTTCAATCCAAATAGGGGGAAAATAAAATCAGCAAAAGTAAAATAAAAGGCTCTTGCCCAATAAAATACCAAAAAAGGCACAAGCATACAAAACCACATTGAACAAAACTACATCACATCAACTCACAAACAAGGTATACCATACAATTCAACATAAAACATAACTAAACAAAAGACCCAAACATAATACAAACACAAAAGCCAAAAGAACCAAATATAAAATAAATATATCAAACATAAATAAATAAAATGCCAAAAGTAGGTGTAAGGAGAGTAATTTTAAACAGAGTACTTAGAACTAAAGTTTGCATGTAGAAAGTACATGCAGACTTTAGCCCAGATTTTCAAACTGGACTTATATGCATACATCCACTATGAAATTCTGTATGTATATGAAGACTGCAGTGTGACATGCGTGTACACATTTATACCGCTCACTAGAAAGTGTAAAATTGTACAAGGAGATAAGAACATAAGACTTGCCATACTTGCCATACAAAGATCCATTAAGCTCTGTATGCTGTTTTCAGCAGTGGCCAATCCAGGTCATAAGTACCTGGCTCTTCCCATCCCCAATTCCACCCCAGCCCATAAATGACTTTATCTAATGCACACAATAGTATGCATAGAATTGTTTAAGTATCCACCCAACTCCTGGGGCAATTTTAAAAAGTTCATTTACATGCATAAAACTGCATTTTATGGGGCAGATTTTTATTCTTACATGCGTGGGGTACATTTGTGTGCGCTACCCGGTGCACACAAATGTACACCTGATTTTATAACATGTGCGTGTTGCCACGCGCACATGTTATAAAATCCGGGGTTGGCGCATGCAAGGGGGTGCACACTTGTGCACCTTGCACGCGCCGAGTCCTAGGGGATGCCCAATGGCTTTCCCCATTCCCTCCAAGGCCGAAATCGGAGCGGCCTCGGAGGGAACTTTTTTTCGGCTCCCCCCCACCTTCCCCTCCCTTCCCCTATCTAACCCTCCCCCCAGCCCTACCTAAATCCCCCCCCCTAACTTTTGTTGTCAAAGTTACGCCTGCCAGCCAGCTGCCAGCACTCGAACCTCCGGCATGGCTGCTGTGCTGGAGGACTCAGGACCGCCCCCGGACCACCCATTTTTGAAAGCCCCGGAACATATGTGCATCCCGGGGCTTGTGCACACCGCCGAGCCTATGCAAAATAGGCTTGGCGCACGCAGGGGTTGGTTTTCGGGGTTATGCGTGTAACCCTTTGAAAATCTACCCCTATGTGCACAAATGCTTTTGAAACTAAGGCACAAAATGCATAAATTGATCTAAAAGCTTGGTTTAACTACACAAACAAATTTGCAGCAACAGTCAAGGCAACAAAATAAAAATTAGCAACAAAAACCACTAAATAAATAAATAATTATACTTGAGCTGGTGTCTGAAGTGCAAACAGACACATTTTCTATGGGATAATATTCCAACCAGCAGATGCAATATAAGAAAAGGTGACTTACAGCTTTATTCAAATTCAGGTACAATAAGTCCTTTCCTCAAAGAGCTTTCAGTGGGTACTTGAGGATACCTACATGAATCCCCCCTCCCAAGGGAGAGAGAGGTAAAGAGCAATCTACCATTTAAGTGAACTGCAGCAGAGAAGAAAAAGAGGACAATGCAGCTATGTAACATGAACCACCAGACCAGGAAATATAGAATGAGATTGAAAAGGTTGCCAGACCTCTTACTGTGAAAGTGCTTAAATGATCATTGAATAGATGAGTCAGAGACTGGGTAGGGGAATTTACATGTCACGGTGCCCTGGATTACTGTTGGTAATGTGCAGTGAAATATCACTTTAAATCAAACAGAATTATAATTGGAAAAGTCCTACATTGGAAAATTCTGAATGAGAGTGGGATTTATGAGAGAAATATACTGAAAAAACTGTCCTAGGAAGGAAACAGACACAGATTTTCACCCTGACTAACAAGGGGAGTCAGACCCATGGGTATCAAGTGCTCTGACAACAGAAAAAAAAACCAAAAAAATAAAAAAAACCTGCAGGATGGAAGGGTATGTACACATTCTTATCCCAAGGTCTTGGCCTTTTGGTTGAGAGAAGGTGACCCATCCAGGGTGGGTAACAGCAAATGACCAGCCATGGGCTTAGCGGAGCTAAAATGACTAAAAGCTGAGACTGCAGAGGGCCTGAATCACTGAACACTAAACAAGCCATGTGCCTAGTGGAGCTGTAAATCCAAGCCAGGAAAAGCCCTCCTACCAAGGAAGAGGCACCAAAAGACATATTGAGTGGTCCCCAGGTGGAAGGGGACTCTAATGGCAGATCATGATGTGATCCTGGGTCCACCTTGAGCAAGAGGACCCCAGTGATAGATCAAGCAGTCCCCTAGGAAGAAGGGGATGCAGTAGCAAATTGAGCAGTCCCCCAGGAGAAAGAGCACTCCAGCAACAGAGCAAGCATTACCCCCAGGAGAGCATATACCCCAAGCAACATTCCAGGAGATGAAGTTGGGTTCCCCCAGGAGGGAATGAACCCCAGCAGCATTTCAGGAGGCAGAGTTGAGTCCCCCAGGAGGGTGTAGACCCCAGTGACAGACTGGGAGGTGGAGTATGTCAGCAAGAAGTCATGGAACCCAGTGTTTGCATGGACCTTTCAATGGAGTAGAAGCGGCACAGATACAATGGACCTCCCAGGCCAACACTGCCTACCAGCCCAGTTGCATCTTTTTACATGGGTGAGACTTGGGGGAAAAGGGGAGGATAATAACAATTGATTAAGCGGGAACTCAAGAGATCCGTTCTATTGATTATGACGGTATACTGTGGGGGCCAAGAACTCCAAATTGCCAATATTAAATGTTCTTGCTACTTTGTAGCAATGTATATAGTTGTGTGGCCTGAGACTATTAACCATGTGTAGATATGCTGTTTGACATCCCATTAGCATTGTACATAGTCATATAGAAATGTATATATTATATAGTCTAATAAACCTGTATATATTTGTACATACTGGTAGCCTTGTTCACAGTCCCTTTTGTTTTCCTGGGGTGAAGGGAGGGAAATCCCACCCACTAACACTTTCTTCCTCAGGTGGAGGCACCATGCACCAAGAATGTGAGGCTCGATGGAGTCTGCCCTAGGGGGGCTCCTGCCAAGTCAGTCCTGGACCCAGGAATGCCTCATGAGGTAAGCGGTCAAGGGGGCATTACATATACAAATCTGCATTCACAAAGCTTACCAGAAATGTCTACAATTCACCATAGTTAATTCTCTTATCAATATCATATTCTCCTTTTGGCTTCTGTGCAGTACACAGGGTGTTCATAAAATGCCTCACAGTGGATACTGCACATTTAAGAAAAAAATGATATATTTTTTTCCATATTTAGATGATTAGTTCATATCCAGCCCTACTCTTTAAGAAGTTCATTCCTCCACAATCCATACACATGAACATCCTTCTATCCCTAGGATTCATCATCAATTTCCCCAAATTCATTTTAGAGCAGATTCGAATAATAGATTTTATATGAACCTGCCTGGATACCACACAGGAGAAAGCATTTCTTCCTCGGCACGCAAACTGACTAAAACAATCAAACATAAGTATATAAGTGCCCTGCTGAATCAGACCAAGGTCCATTGAGACAAGCATTTTGTCTCCAACAGAGCCAGTTTTGATCACAAATCCGGAAGATCCCCCATAGTTGATCTATTTCTTGTCTCTCACTCCCAAGGATACCAAGGTTTTCCTAATTCTACCTGGCTAATAATTATATAGAGGTTTTTCATTCAGGATCATCTCCAACCCTCTTTTGAACAACGCTACATTAATTGCCTTGACCATGACTTCTGGCAACAGATTCTGTAGCTTGATTGTACATGTCCTATGATTTGTTTTAATTCTGCTCGTTGCTAATTTTATGGGGCGTCTCCTTGTCCTAATGTATGAAAGGGTAAATAACGATTTCCTATAGTTACGCATTTCACCCCATTCATGATTTTATAAATCCTAGTCATATCCCTTCTGTTGTCTCATCTCCAAGCTAAAAAGCCCTAATCTGTTTATCCTTTCTCCGTAAAGGAGATTTTCCATCCTTTTTATCCTTTTTGTTGTTGTTCACTGTACTTTTTTCTTTCTCCACTATGACTTTTTGAGATGTGGGTGAGCATCATCACACATAATACTCAAGGTGTGGTTGCATCATGGATCTATACAAAGGCATTACAATATTCTCAGTTTTGTTCTCTATTCTGTTCCAAATTTTTAACATTCTAGTTCCTTTATGACTGCTGCTGCTGCACACTGAGCTGAATATTTAAAGGTATTGTCAGCCCCAATTTGGTCAATTCAAAGGTATCCTAAAACAGTCAAAAGTTTGGGTTGTTCATGCTTTATTTAGGCATGGTTGAAGCCGAATTTCCATTTTATTCAGAAGGGCAAGTTGAAAGCTCTCATTTTCACTTTATTATAGTTTTTAATTTAATTTAGCTAAATTAAATCTACTTCAGTACATCAGGTAGGTATGACATCATAGATGGCAGCTTGGAGCCCCGGGATTCATTGAACCTTCTCTAGTTATATAAATCCAGTTTGCTTTTGATAGGGAAGTTTCATCTACTGCTCCAGTACACCCTGGTTTCTCTTCAGATCAAATAAACTGAAGTATCTCAAGCGACCTCTTTTTGGCTGGGATCCAGAGCCATGAGCTGAGAACTGTCCCTTCTTGCCTTTTGCCTGAGATTGAGAGCCTGAACAATATAGGAGTGGAGGACGGGGATGTCAATGCCCTGCCACTCAAGCCTATAGGGATCATGATGGTGTAACATCCATTGCTAAAGTAGGAGGATTATACTTCTTACTTGAAAGAAAAAAACTTTACAAAACCCTGCACCAGTAAACATCCCCAAGTTTGAGGCAGGAGAGGGTGAATTTTCAGGCTAAATGAGTCAAAACTGCAAAATGTTTCTAGTGGAATTACACTGTTTCATATATAGATAGATAGATAGATAGATAGATAGATAAACATCCACCAAAAGAATCCAATATAATGGAGATAAATAATAAAATCCAAGAGAATCATCACCACTCAAACACTTATTTCTATTAACATTGATATCTAGGATATTAACAACTGCTTTACAAAAGGATCATCATAAGCACACTAAGTTCTATGATAAAAAAAGATCCTGCATTGAAGCCAGGTTCATTGTCATTTTTTTATTTTATCATTTGCATTTTAAAACATTTTTAATAATATCTATCCTCTGTGTTCTTGTGTTTATATATAACCATAGATCTTAAAGTGCCTATTATGATGGTCTTTTTCTAATGTAATTGTTAATATTTTAAATATTGGTTTTAATATAAATAATTGAGTGGGGATGATTCTTTTGGATTATTATATAAAAATAAATTACATCTAAAGAAAGTAACCTCAAAGTTCATGTTCAACAATATTTGGGCATAAGTCATAATAGTTTAAAACAGTGGAAACTTGGAAAAAAAAAAGCATTTGTATAAAAATACTGTATCTTAATATCATCCTCTTTATCATTTTGGTAGAAAGAAGTGTGACCAAAATGATAAGAAGGATAGACGAGTTCCCCATGAGGAAAAGTTATACAGGTTAGGGCTCTTCAGTCTGGAGAAAAGATGGCCTGAAAGAAGAGGAGAGGTTTATAAAATTTGAGTGGGTTATTTACACTTTTAAATAGTACTAGGACTAAGGGACACTCAATGAAGTTGATAGGTAGCACATTTAAAACAAATCAGGGGACGTGTTTTTTTTACCCAGTGCACAATTAAACTGTAGAATTTGTTGCCAAAGGTTATGAAAACAGTTAGTATAGCTGGGTATAAAAATGGTTTAATCAAATTCCTGGAGGAAAAGTCCATTACCATTATTAGCCATGTAGCTTTGGGAAAGCCACTGTTTATCCTTGGTTAAAAGCAAGAAAGATTGGATCTATTCTTTGGAATCCTACTGGGAACTTGTAACCTGGATTGACAACTGTCAGAGGCAGGATGCTAGACTTTATGGACCTTTGATCTGTCCGGTATGGCATTTCATATGTTCTTATTTCTCTCTATAAAACATCAAGTTTCTTGTCCGATATAACCATTGGCTGGCAAATGGTTAGATAGCACTTGAATAACGAGGACTCTATTTTCAAAACTGAGTTAATCAAATGCTTAATCAATTGGCAGAGCAATTTCTGCTGTTTGCACCCTGTCTTTTTAATAAGCAATTTGTAAATTCATATGGGTACGAATACTAGCAAATTGTACTCTTGTAAAAACAAGCGTATGAATGGCTAAGGTCAATGCCCAACTCTTCTGAATGCATGAGCATTCATTTTGTTGCCTTTTGAAAACAGAGTCCTGGATGTTTTTTCCTAGCCACTACTTTATTGTATGGAACTCATTCCCAAACCACATTAACTATTCACAAAAAAAGCACAAGCTAAACACATGAATAGTTCACTGTTATGTCTACACTTCATTAAAAGTGAAGAATGATTCTAATGGAAATAAATTGCATTGTTCGGATTTCTATTTATTTGATGGACATGGAATCTAGGTAACCTTACTATGAGCATTAAGTCCCCAAAGAAAAAGGGGAAGATAACTTCAGTTCAATACAGTTTTTATAAAAAAAGCACAGAAGAGATAATGTTTCCTCCAGGCTTTCAAACCCTAATATGTGCTGGCATTCCTTATGTAATACTCCTCCTTTCTATTTGACTGAAGAATAAAGCTTGACCTTCCATGAGCAATATGAAATATGGTTCGTTTCCATTTCAAAAACATTTGTCTATAATGCATTGACTTTGCTATTTTAATTGTAAGTTTTCTCTCATGTTTTATAAAATAGAGGTGTGCTTTTGTTTGAAAATGAATGGTTTATCAGAACACATTTTGTGATTTTTTTTTTCAGTTTGTCCCAAAACCTCCAAAAGAATGAAAAGTGGTCTCCCTGTAGCATCCCACTACTATAGTAAGATTCAGGGTTTCCTGGGGCCTGGGCTTCCCTGGGTCCCTCTGATACCCCCTACCTCCTGCAAATAAGCCAGAGCTGAGGATTTCCCTGGCCTCCCACTTACCCCCCTCTGTGGGAGTCTTTAGCAAAGAAACGGGCAGGAGCAATCCCAGTCGCTCCAACCACATTGATGGTCCTTTATAAATGCCTGGTGGGAGCTCCAAGGCCTCGCCAGTCAAAAGGTCTGCCAGAGGAGAAAGCAGTGGTGCTGATGGGGATTCTCATCTTCTGCCAGCCAAAGATGAGGTGGAATTGGTGGCTAAGTTGGGTACTCTTAGATTATGGTGAGGGAGATGGTGAGGAGAGGGTATGTGTATGAGTGTGTGGATAGGTGGTATGTGGGATGGGCATAATTGTACTTCTAGCCCTCCAAATCCAGTCCTTATGCCTTCCCCATCACTCTTACTAGCAAGGCCATACAGTTTTCATTTATGTATATAACCGTTGGTTGAAATGGTTTGTCTTAGTAGACACATGTGAAGACCCACCTAGTGGTTGGGTCTAGGGCTTAACTGGGCAGTATCTAGAAGATGCTGATCAGCATGGGCTTGACTAGAGGAGAGTGGTCAGTGAGGACTCAGTAGTGAGTGGTTTCAGTTCCAGTCACTTAGTTAGAGACACAGAGTCTGAGAGAAACAGTGGTAGCTGGAATCTATCAGAAGGATAATTCTGCATCAAGTAGCATGGATCAGGCCAAAATTAAATAGCTCCCTGGCAAGGCTGCTTGAAACTTCTTGAGAGGATCATGATACTCAAGAAGTGTAAAAATTATTTTCTGAAAGGAAATAACACTCATAGATACTATATTACAGGGTGCAGTAAAGTTTTCACACCCCACAATGAGAGAGAGAGACTATTTATAAGGCCTTCATAGTAGTCAACTATTTATAATTATATAGGAGGGCCAGCTAATAGCTCAAGGTGAGGTGTTGGTGGTGGTTTAGGGGCCAGTTTTACATTTGGAGTGAGACGTACGACAGCACAGTACACCTTGCTGAAGATTTGATGTCATTTGGAGTCAGAAAAGTCTCACAAAGATGATATTTCTACCATGTTGTCTTGCCCTAGCTTGATGAACTTTATAACAGGGTACTATCAAGCTAGGGCGAGAGAACATAGTAGAAATCTCAACTTTGAGAGACTCCTCACTCCAAATGATGTCAAATCTTCACCAAGTTGTACTGTGCTGATCGTACGTCTCATTCTGCATGTAAACTGGCCACTAAACCCTAAACCACCACAACTCCTCACCTTGAACTATTAGCTGGCCCTCCCCCCAAGCCCAGAAATGGCCAAAATGCAATTTGCAATCTTTAGCGCAAATTGCATTATGGCCATTTTGGGCATCTCGCACAGCTTAACACCAGAAAATAAGAGTTATTTCTGGCATTAAAACCATGCAAAATTGCCCTTCATTTTCATTAATTCCACCCCTTCAAAAAATCTGCATTCATGCCAATAACATGTGATAACAAGATTATCGCATGCGTTATGGAGTTAATGCATGTATTAACACGTTATCGCATGTGTTAATGCCATAGGGGCGGATTTTCAGAGCCCTGCTCGCGTAAATCCGCCCAAAACCGGGCGGATTTAGGCGAGCAGGGCCCTGCGCGCCGGGAAGCCTATTTTACATAGGCCTCCCGGCGCGCGCAGAGCCCCGGGACTCGCGTAAGTCCCGGGGTTCTCGGAGGGGGGCGTGTCGGGGGCGTGTCGGGGGGCGGGCCCGGTCGTCGCGGCGTTTCGGGGGCGTGTCGGCAGCGTTTTGGGGGCGGGTACGGGGGCGTGGCTACGGCCCGGGGGCGTGGCCGCGCCCTCCGTACCCGCCCCCAGGTCGCGGCCCGGCGCGCAGGAGTCCCGCTCGCGCGCGGGGATTTACGCCTCCCTCCGGGAGGCGTAAATCCCCCGACAAAGGTAGGATGGGGGTTTAGACAGGGCCGGGCGGGTGGGTTAGGTAGGGGAAGGGAGGGGAAGGTGAGGGGAGGGCAAAGGAAAGTTCCCTTCTAGGCCGCTCCGATTTCGGAGCGGCCTAGGAGGGAACGGGGGTAGGCTGCGCGGCTCGGCGCGCGCAGGCTATACGAAATCGATAGCCTTGCGCGCGCCGATCCAGGATTTTAGCCGATACGCGCGACTACGCGCGTATCTACTAAAATCCAGCGTACTTTTGTTTGCGCCTGGAGCGCAAACAAAAGTAGGCTATTCGCGCTCGTCTGAAAATCTACCCCATAATGCATATGATGAATTTCCCTAATAGTTTGCAGCCCAAACTGTGAGCAAAGTGGGGATCCTCAAACCAAGATGCAAATTGGATAGCAATTCATTCATGTTTAGGGATATGGGTATTGGGTATAAACTGTGAGGGTCAATGAGAAGTGCTGACAGGGAAACAGGGAACAACCAAGCATTGAAATAGCCTAAATACTTTCTCCTGTGTACTGTAAAACAAGAAGTTCCCAGCAATGTAATTTAACTGAAAATTCCCTACAGTAGAATGGACATTTTCTAAGGGTTCCTGTATGGAAGCAAGACAACCACAAAAGGAGTCCATTATCAAATTTTGTACGAGGTTGGTCTGCAACTTTGGAAATGAGAACTGTAAAAACATAGAGGCAAATATTCAAAACAGAACTTAGCCAGATAAGTACTACCTAGCTGGCTAAGTAGCACCACTGAATATCCAGCTATGGTCAGTAGGCACCACTTAGCTGAATAAGTGGCATATCTATCAGGGGTGGGGAATGGCAAGATCCGGGAGGAGTTGAGTTGACTGGACAAGTTAACCGGCTAACTCAATATTCAGAGTTAGCTGGCTGAATTATCTGGCTAACTCTGGTTGGGTTTTTTACGTTAATCAGTTTAACTTATCTGGCTAACTTTAAGATAGTTGGGTATATTCATTGGCATGGCTGTACTGCTGAATATATAGTGCTAGTTAGTCGGATAAGTTTATTCGACTAACTAGCAAAGCCACTCAGCGGTTGAACATGCAACTGGTATTGTTTTGTAGATTGCTGCTACCAATGACCCAAGCACCTCCCAATGCCTCCAGCAGGACCAGTGTTTCCATTAGACAAACTAGGAAGTCAGCTAGAGCACCAAAATTATGGCAGTGGCAAAATCCTACCAGCATGAGGACTAAAGTGAGAAAGTCAACACTGCCAAAGAAGGGAATGCTGTGTTGGAGCTACCACCACTAGGAAAATTGGGGGTGAGTGAGATGTATGATTAAAAGTTTGCCTAGGGCACCAGATATTATTTATCTCTGAGTTACCCATATCTTTGGCTCTTCCTCCTCCCAGTTCGAGTGCCCCTGTTTTATTGTAACTTTTATCACTTCTTGCCTATCATTCAGGTTGATGTTAATGTTATTGCACCATTGTTTATTGTAAACCGATATGATATGATTGGGATTATGAATGTTGGTATAAAAAAAGCTCTAAATAAATAAATAAATAAATAAATACTCTTCCACCAGCCCTGGCCTCCAGTTCCAGACTTGATCACAAACTGCCCTCTCTTGTCCAAATAAGGGATAGCACAGCCTGCACAATGCCTGCTACCTGGAGGTTTCTTGGCTGCTCCCACCAACCCTGATAGCCAATCCATACCTGTGTTCTTACTTCAGTGCAGATGATCAGGCAAAAGGTCCAGTCCACACTCTAACAGTTTATTGAGCCTGATTGACAAGGCCTTGCCACAGTGGTGATAAGGATGGCATGGATTCACTCCCATTGGGTTGGTCTTCACCCTGAAAGCCTGTTCCCTCCCAGTATGTGCTGGGGTACACCACTGCATCTGGCAGCAAGGGATCAATGGAGGCTGTAAGCCAATGACACTGCACCCTTGGAGGGAAGCTTTGGTTGCTGGACCACTTCAAATCTGCAACCCTCCTTGAACAGCTGGAGCTAGAGCTGAGGCTTCTAAGCTGCCCCTGATATGCAGCACTCTTTCAGGCCTCTGTTGTTTATGGTTATGAGCATCATCTCCCTTGTCCTGGGTCTTTCAGCTTTGGCTGTCTGATTTGCCCTCCATAGTGCTCTGGAGCAGAGGATGCATCACTTCAACCTTGGGTAGGGATGCAAAGATTACAGTTGCATGAGATTCCAACCCACCTGAGGGATCCTTGATCTTGCTTGGGGCCATGGGAAGAGGAGCCTTTGAGCTGCCATGGTTTTTACAAAGGGCTAAGACTGGAAAAGGAGTTAGAGGAAGACATTGACAACAGTGGCTTCAGGAGCGACAAGAGCAGATTATCTGGTTCACCCTCTTAAATCCCTTACCTCCCATCCCCTGCCCATCACCAACATTTGTGATTCTGGTAAAAATCTTTCTCACCAGAAATCACTTTTGTGCTGGCATCCACCATGCACCATGGTCCCGGGGCTTGCTGTTTTGTATTAATTATCATTAAAAAGTACTGTTGGGCACTTAACAAAATCATTTTGTAAAACAAGCTTCATTTGATGCTTTTTTGGCAGTGTAAATCAGGAGTGGTTTCTGTAATTATGCCCATATTCATGCTACTATGCTAAAAATATGATGAAATTACCATTATATGGAAGCAAAATTATTTTTGATCGACATGTAAATATGACATTTAATTATGTATGAACAGAGCTGCCAAACTGCTTTTTAAAGTAAAAGCTTCAGCAAATTGCAGAATCACAAATTTCCAGAGGAAACAGCTAAATGTGAGCACAATTTCTTAAAATCTAGTAAATGAGGAATTTAATTTTTTCTTTTTTTTTTTATAATTTTCTTTTTAAAGTTATCAATACATTCATTTTCAGAAATGCATTTACAGCAAGAGAAAAATTCAAAAATCAATATACAAATAGTAATTATCATAAAAAAATTTCCAATAAATTTACTCCATTCAAGTCCTCAAACAGGGGGAGGAGAATCTCAGCCTATAACACATTTAAACATTTCTTTGAAAAACAAGACTGACCTGGCTGCTTCACAGAGAGGTAATATCATTTATGCGTCTGTAACTACAAGCTTTTTTTACGGTTCTCTCACAATCATGTCTGACTCACTATCTCTGGTGTTTTATTTGTCAGGAAATTCAAAATCTGTTCTCGAGTAAAGAAAATATATATATTGCCTTGATATTTCAAAATACATTTGCAAGGAAATTTTATCAAATAAAAGGCTCCAATTTCTCACTCTCTCTGTTTTAATCTTAGAAATTCCTTTCTTTAAGTTGTGTAGATCGCGATACTTCAGGAAATATGCTTATTTTGTATCCCAAGAACAGCTCCTGTCGATGTCTAAAATAAAGTCTCAGAATCCACTCCTTATCTGATTGTATGAGAAATGTTACAATCATAGTACATAGCTCCAACAATTTCTCTTGTGTGGTTTCCAATATTCTCGATACATCCATCGGAGGTGAAACAGGAGATAGTACTTGTAACCCCTCTTGATTAACAGAGCCTTTTTTGAAAGGTGGTATAAAATAGGCTTTGGCAATTATTGGTAATATTTGCTTTGTTATTTTCAGGGTTTGAAGCATATATTTCTTAATTGCATCTTTAGCAGATACTAAAGGTTCCTTGGGAAAATTCAATATCCGCAAATTCTTACTTCTTATGACATTTTCCAACTTTTCTACCTTATTAGTTAAGACTCCTTAACTAAATTCATTTGAAGATTCTTAGTATCCAGAATTTTTCTTTAAAGCCACCACATTTTCACAATTCTCTACAACAGTCTTTTCTATTTTATCCTATTGATTTCTGAGCTTCTAACACAGGGTTAATTCTCAGGTTCAAGCTCTCATTCAGTGCCTGTATCGCCTGCCAAATTTTCTCAAGTGTAATTTTTTTCTGGTCTTACCAGAATCAAAGGCTCAGCACGTTTTGTGAGAGTTTCCCCATCGCTTGCAGTCTCTCCCATACTGGATACCACCTGCATTGATGTTCCTTCTCTTCTAGGTGTGGATGCCATTATGTGGTGGCCTCCAAAGGCTTCCTCTCCTTCTACTCCACGCTCTTCTTCCCAGCGTCTCTCCACTAACCGTGCCTCTGCAGGATTTTCTGGGGCTATACGCTGTAGCGGGGAGAGTGATGTCTGGAACTCTTGCAAGGCCCCGATTTCTTCTTCCTCCCAGAAGCCTCGACGTGAGCCATTCTCCGATGAATTTGATCCTCTCCGGATTAGGTGTGTGTCCATCGGTCCAGTTATGGGTATGGCTTGAGGCGCTGAGGGTATCTCACGCTCTCTTGCCCTGCGCTTCCGCGCTGAATGTGGCATGTTTAACCACGAAAAAGAAGAAAATGCCGAGGAGCGCTCTCACCCACCAGTGGACAGGTCGGCCATCTTAACTCCGCCCCCCGGATTTAATTTTTTCCATCTGTAGCTGTTTGGTTACTAATGTAAAGCTGGATTCAGGTTTGCTGCAATTTGTTGCAGTAAATTTCAGGACATTTCAAATTATGAAGGAAGTTATTTATTATTCTGTCTGTACAAAGCTGATATGTAATTATTTGCATGTTTTCTTGAAAGAGTTTCATGTAATAGGCAAAATATTGACTTGTATTAATTAAATCTTACTTTGAATCCTTATTCAAATGAGTTGAGAAATTATTGCCTCTTGAAATCTAATCTCATTTTACAACTTTGGAGAAATAGGTCTAAAATGGACTGAGATGATTATAGATATAGTGTATTCGAGCAGGAAAAACTCTTTATCCTGGAGAAAATTGGAGAAACCACAGCTGCTGCAACAAAATATGTTGTATGCTGCCACCAGAGTAGAAATGTAATCTGATCAGAGACAATGAGGGCCAGCACAGAGTTTAAGAATCTTATGTAACCCCTTTTTTCTGGGAGCTGTGATTCCTTTCAGGGCACACATCAAATGTATACTTTTAGGAGCTGCTCCAGCTAGCTAGCTCCATCTCAAGCTTGGCTCTTGCTACCTGGGGGGGGGGGATGATTCTTTTTATGTGGGGATACTCATCTATGGCTCAGACAGTGGTGTGAATGATTCCCTGGTGTGTGTGTGTGTGTGTGTGTGTGTGTGTGTGTGTGTTTTGGTAGCTGGGACATCCCTTGGAGGGAGATTTGAATAATAGGCAGGACCAGGGTCTGGGTGTTAAATAATAATTTACTGATTTTTTAAGGCAAATTAAAATCCATCTCGAAAGAATGTGCAGTTACAAATGATTCTTGTACAGTTAGGGTGTTTCACTCTGTATAGGTGTCCTTTCCTTCAGCGAACTGGTTGAGCTTCCCAATTTGTGATGTGAAATGTACATTAAAGCTCTCCCAGCGGTTTAAACAGGATTCCTATGTGAAGGGGTCCCTTTCTAGCATAGCAAAATCCATCCTACCTGATGCTCCAGCAACTTCATGAATACCCAGCCCTATATCCTGGTCCCATATATGTGAATATCCAAATGGGTTCTCTCGGCTCTTACTTGACTCCTTTAGTTATTCTGCACAGGTGACTCCTCGATTTGAAAAGTCTGTGGGCAGGAACCTACTGATCCAGCCAAGTTCCCAGTGAGGAACGGTGGCCAAAAAGCCTCACAACAAAGGAGAAATAGCTTCCTAGACTGGTATTCGGCTGTCACAGGATGGTGTAAAAAATCACCAAAGCTAATGATTTCCAAATTATCCCAAACAACTGAAAAGCAGGTTGTTAAAACAAGCAAAAAACACACTTTAACATGTCTGTATGCCAATGCCAGAAGTCTAAGTAGTAAGATGGGAGAGTTAGAGTGTATAGCAGCAAATGATGAGATTGACATAATTGGCATCACAGAAACTTGGTGGAAGGAGGATAACCAATGGGACAGTGCTATATCAGGGTACAAATTATATCACAATGATAGGGAGGATCAACTTGGCAGGGGTGTGGCACTTTATGTCCGGGAGGGTATAGAGTCCAACAAGATAAAGATCATACAAGAGACTAAATGCTCAGTAGAATCTATATGGGTAGAAATCCCATGTGTGTTGGGTAAGAGTATAGTGATAGGAGTATACTATCGTCCACCTGGCCAAAATGGTCAGACAGATGATGAAATGCTAAGAGAAATCAGGGAAGCAAACCAATTTGGCAGTGCAATAATAATGGGAGATTTCAATTACCCCAATATTGACTGGGTAAATGTAACATCAGGACTTGCTAGTGACATAAAGTTTCTGGATGCAATAAATGATTGCTTCATGGAACAATTGGTTCAGGAAGCAACAAGAGAGGGAGCTATTTTAGATGTAATTCTTAGTGGAACGCAGGATTTGGTGAGAGAGGTAATGGTGGTGGGGCCACTTGGCAACAGTGATCATAACATGATCAAATTTAAACTAATAACTGGAAGGGGGACAATAAGTAAATATGCAGCTCTAACACTAAGGGGTAGATTTTAAAACCCCTGCGCGCGCAAATCCTCCTGGATTTACACGCGCAGGGCACTCGCGCACTAGCGCGCCTATTTTGCATAGGCCACCGGCGAGCGCAAAGCCCCGGGACGCGCGTAAGTCCCGGGGCTTTGTAAAAGGGGCGGGAGGGGGCATGTCCGGGGGCGTGTCTAGGGCGGGTCCGGGGACAGGGGGCGGGTCCAGGGGCGTGGGACGGTTCGGGGGTGGGCTGGGAGGGCGGTCCTGTGTCCCTCAGCACTGCGGCCTGTATGATCTTTATCCTGTTGGACTCTACCCTCCCAGACATATAGTGCCACACCCCTGCTTCAAGCAGGCGTAACTTGCCCAACAAAGGTAGGGGGGGGGGATTTAGGTAGGGCTGGGGGGTGGGGTAGATAGGGGAAGGGAGGGGAAGGTGGGGGGACGCGGAAGGAAGTTCCCTCAGAGGCCGCTTCAATTTCGGAGCGTCCTCGGAGGGAATGGAGGCAGGCTATACAGCTCGGCGCACACAGGCTGCCGATTTTGCGCAGCCTTGCACACGCCGACCCCGGATTTTATAAGATACATGCGGCTACGTGCATATCTTATAAAATCTGGTGTACTTTTGTTCACGCCGGTGGTGCAAACAAAAGTACGCCCGCGCGTATGTTTTGAAGATCTACCTCAGCACTTTCAAAAGGGAAACTTTGATAAAATGAGGAAAATAGTTAGAAAAAGGTTAAGTGTTAACAGGCTTAGACATTGTTTAAAAATACAATCCTAGAGGCGCAGTCCATATGTATTCCACTCATTAAAAAGGTGGAAGGAAGGCAAAACGATTACCGTCATGGTTAAAAGGTGAAGTGAAAGAGGCTATTTTAGCCAAAAAAAATCCTTCAAAAATTGGAAGAAGGATCCAGCTGAAGAAAATAGGATAAAACATAAGCATTGTCAAGTTAAGTGTAAAACATTGATAAGACAGGCGAAGAGACAATTTGAAATGAAGTTGGCCATAGAGGCAAAAACTCATAATAAAACCTATTTTAAATATATCCAAAGCAAGAAATCTGTGAGGGAGTCAGTTGGACCATTAGATGACCGAAGGGTTAAAGGGGCTGTTAGGGAAGAAAAGGCCATTGCAGAAAGACTAAATGAATTCTTTGCTTCTGTGTTTACTAATGAGGATGTTGGGGAGATACCAGTTCCGGAGATGGTTTTCAGGGGTGATGAGTCAGACGAACTGAACGAAATCACTGAACCTGGAAGATGTAGTAGGCCATATTGACAAACTAAAGAGTAGCAAATCACCTGGACCGGATGGTATGCATCCTAGGGCACTGAAGTAACTCAAAAATGAAATTTCTGATCTATTAGTTAAAATTTGTAACCTATCATTAAAATCATCCATTGTACCTGAAGACTGGAGGGTGGCCAATGTAACCCCAATATTTAAAAAAGGCTCCAGGGGTGATCCGGGTAACTATAGACCAGTGAGCCTAACTTCAGTGCCAGGAAAAATAGTGGAAACTATTCTCAAGATCAAAATCGTAGCGCATATAGAAAGACCTGATTTAATGGAACACAGTCAACATGGATTTACCCAAGGGAAATCTTGCCTAACAAATCTGCTTCATTTTTTTGAAGGGGTTAATAAACATGTGGATAAAGGTGAACCGGTAGATGTAGTGTATTTGGATTTTCAGAAGGCGTTTGACAAAGTCCCTCATGAGAGGCTTCTACGAAAACTAAAAAGTCATGGGATAGGAGGCGATGTCCTTTCATGGCTTACAAACTGGTTAAAAAACAGGAAACAGAGAGTAGGATTAAATGGTCAATTTTCTCAGTGGAAAAGGGTAAACAGTGGAGTGCCTCAGGGAGCTGTACTTGGACTGGTGCTTTTCAATATATATATAAATGATCTGGAAAGGAATATGACGAGTGAGGTGTCAAATCTGCGGATGATACAAAATTATTCAGAGTAGTTAAATCACAAGCAGACTGTGATACATTACAGGAGGACCTTGCAAGACTGGAATATTGGGCATCCAAATGGCAGATGAAATTTAATTTGGACAAGTGCAAGGTGTTGCATATAGGGAAAAATAACCCTTGCTGTAGTTACACGATGTTAGTTTCCATATTAGGAGCTACCACCCAGGAAAAAGATCTAGGCATCATAGTGGATAATACTTTAAAATCGTCGGCTCAGTGTGCTGCAGCAGTCAAAAAAGCAAACAGAATGTTAGGAATTATTAGGAAGGGAATTGTTAATAAAACGGAAAATGTCATAATGCCTCTATATCACTCCATGGTGAGACCGCACCTTGAATACTGTGTACAATTCTGGTCGCCGCATCTCAAAAAAGATATAGTTACAATGGAGAAGGTACAGAGAAGGGCAACCAAAATGATAAAGAGGATGGAACAGCTCCCCTATGAGGAAAGGCTGAAGAGTTTAGGGCTGTTCAGCTTGGAGAAGAGTCGGCTGAGGGGGGATATGATAGAGGTATTTAAGATCATGAGAAGTCTTGAACGAGTAGATGTGACTCGGTTATTTACACTTTCGAATAATAGAAGGACTAGGGGGCATTCCATGAAGTTAGCAAGTAGCACATTTAAGACTAATTGGAGAAAATTCTTTTTCACTCAATGCACAATAAAGCTCTGGAATTTGTTGCCAGAGGATGTGGTTAGTGCAATTAGTGTAGCTGGGTTCAAAAAAGGTTTGGATAAGTTCTTGGAGGAGAAGTCCATTAACTGCTATTAATCAAGTTGACTTAGGGAATAGCCACTGCTATTAATTACATCAGTAGCATGGGATCTTCTTAGTATTTGGGTAATTGCCAGGTTCTTGTGGCCTGGTTTGGCCTCTGTTGGAAACAGGATGCTGGGCTTGATGGACTCTTGGTCTGCCCCAGCATGGCAATTTCTTATGTTCTTATGTTCTTAATGTACTCACTGGTCTTCAGCCTGTCCTGAGTACAGCCGGTGAGGATGACCTTTCCCAAAAGAGCAGGGTGAACCACAGCCCCTTCGTTGGTTGAGTTCTTCCAACCGTCAAGTGCCTCACACAGCTCAGCCAGTCACAGGTGCTTGCCTCATTCAGGGAGTGAATGGGCTCACTGATCTTCAGTCAAGGAGTGCAAGATCCAAATGGATTCAGGCCAAAAATACCTCTACTGAAACTAAATACCTAGGGATCCTCTGGCAGGTTGTGCACCATGAACTCCTCTCCAAAAAAGGGTCACTGATGTAGTAGGTAGACCTCACCAGGGAAGGACAAGAATCTACATGTTTCCTGATCTGTATCTCATCTGATCTGACTCTAGCCACACCTTAAAATATAAAATGGCTGGTTATAAAGGGCCTGAGCAACCATTTCCAGCTCTTCTAGATGGGAAGAGGCCAAAGGGGATAGATAGTAGAGATGTGAATCGTGTCCTCGATCGTCTTAACGATCGATTTCGGCTGGGAGGGGGAGGGAATCGTATTGTTGCCGTTTGGGTGTGTAAACTAACGTGAAAAATCGTTAAAATCGTGAGCCGGCACACTAAACCCCCCTAAAACCCACCCCGACCCTTTAAATTAAATCCCCCACCCTCCCGAACCCCCCCCCCCAAATGCTTTAAATTACCTGGGGATCCGGCGGTGGTCTAGAACGGCGGCGGTCCGAACCCCCGCTGAACAACCTCCTGCAGTCGATCTCCTGCCGGCGCCATTTTCCGTACGAAAACGATTCGCGGCAAGAAATCGCTCCCGGAACCCCGCTGGACTCCCAGGAAAATTTTGGCCAGCTTGGGGGGGCCTCCTGACCCCCACAAGACTTGCCAAAAGTCCAGCGGGGGTCCGGAATGACCTCCTGCGTCGAATCGTTTTTGTCTATGGCCGCCGCCATATTGCGGTGGACATTTTGAAAAATGGTGCCGGCTGAAGACAACACGATTCTATTGAGGGGGCTGTTCTGGACCGCCGCCGTTCTGGACCACCGCCGGATCCCCAGGTAATTTAAAGCATTGGGGGGGGGGGTTCGGGAGGGTGGGGGATTTAATTTAAAGGGTCGGGGGTGGGTTTTAGGGGGTTTTAGTGTGCTGGTTTTCCTGCCCTCCCCCTTCCCCCGATTTACGATTTTTTAACGATAAATCGGGGGAATTGGTATTGTATTGTGGCCCTAACGATTTTTTGACGATTTAAAATATATCGGACGATATTTTAAATCGTCAAAAAACGATTCACATCCCTAATAGATAGCTCCATAATTATTACATCTTTAGAAATGGAACTAGTGTTGCGGTCTCCACCGCTTCCCCTCCTTTAGCTCTGAAAAGGGCTCATCTCTGCTGCTGGAAACGCCGCGTTCCGCATGCCCGGGACGCCTACGGCTCTGCTGGTTCCTTGTGGCAGCCGCCATTGCTTGCCGTCTCCCCACTGCCTCGCGCGTGCGTGAGGATGCACACTATGTACGCACAGTCCCCGGAAGTCTGGCCCCGCCTGTGCTAATTACACCAAGCCCGTAGCCTGATATAACCGGCGTCCGGACGCCTTCTCTTTGCCTTGCAACGAGGTTCACTACTGCCTAGTAGTTCTGAGTTGCACTTCGTCTGTTCCTCGTTCCTGACTGACCTTTTGGATTGCCTTTGACTTCGCTTCAGCCTGCCGCCTACCTCCGACCTTGGTCCGTTCCTGACTTCGCTTCAGCCTGCCGCCTGCCTCCGACCTTGGCCTGTTCCTGACTTCGCTCCAGCCTGCCGCCTGCCTCCGACTTTGGTCCGTTCCTGATTCCGCTACAGCCTGCTTCAATTCACAGCCAGCTACAGACTCCATCCCAGTCTACAGCCTGCTTTGATTCACAGCCAGCTACAGGCTCCATTCCAGTCTACAGCCTGCTTCAGCTCACAGCCAGCTACAGGCTCCATTCCAGTCTACAGCCTGCTCCGGTTCACAGCCAGCTACAGACTCCATTCCAGTCTACAGCCTGCTCCGGTTCACAGCCAGCTACAGACTCCGTTCCAGTCTACAGCCGGTTCCCGCTTCAGTATTCTACGAACCCTGCCTCACGGTCCGGCTTACTACAGGAATCGCTGCTGCCCGCTGTCCTGTCATCAGCTGGCCCTCGACCTGCACTGCCGGCCTAGAGACTGTTCTTCACTCTTTTGACTTTTCTTCTTCACTCCCTGCCCAGGCTTATCTGCCATTGACTCTGAGCTGATATCCCAAGTCCCAAGGTTCCAGGACCCTACGGGCTCCTCCTGGGGGGCTCCTGGTTCCCGGGTGAACACCGCCAGCCTGTGGCTCCGCCTCCCGGTCTACCCGGTCACCCTGGGTAGTCCGGCCCAAGGGTCCACCATCCTGCCTGCAGCACCCAACTGCAACAACTAGGGCAAACAGTGATGGACTGCTATTATCACTGCTATGTATTTTTCACCTCTTATTTTAACTTCTTGAAGGGAAATTTTGAAACCTCGTGGGGATCTTGCAGAGCTTTGTACCAGCAGGACTGCAAGTTCATTTTCAAAGAGAAATGCCTTGTGGAGTTTCCCTTTGAAAATAAGGCTGGCACATACAATGAGGTTATGCTTGTATCTGAGTTCTTTGCCCTACAGTCATACCAGAAATAATGATGATAATTCTGAGCAACTAAAGCAAATCACTGCGAAACTGGAAGATGTAATATGTCAAATTGACAAACTAAAGAGTAATAAATCACTTGGACTGGATGGTATTCACCCCAGAGTTCTGAAAGAACTCAAACATGAAATTGCTAATCTATTACTAGTAATCTGAAATCTATTATTTAAAACTTCCAGAGTACCTGAAGACTGAAGGATGGACAATTTTAATGCCACCTTGTAAAAAGGGTTCCAGGGTGATCAGGTAAACTAAAAATGGATGAACCTGACATCAGTGTTGTCAGGTTCATCCATTTTTAGTTTACCTGATCACCCTGGAACCCTTTTTACAAGGTGGCATTAAAATTGTCCATCCTTCAGTCTTCAGGTACTCTGGAAGTTTTAAATAATACCATTAGCCATGTTTATTTGGACCTTCAAAAAAAAACTAATAAATTGGTAAGCAAATCTTCCCCTTTCTAAAGCCATGTTTACCCTTCACCATTAAGCCATGTCTATTTATATGGCTAGCAATTTTCTTTGTAATAATAGCCTCTAATATTTTGCCATCAGTGTTGGCAAAATATTAGAGGCTATTATTACAAAGAAAATTGCTAGCCATATAAATAGACATGGCTTAATGGTGAAGGGTAAACATGGCTTTAGAAAGGGGAAGATTTGCTTACCAATTTATTAGTTTTTTTTTGAAGGTCCAAATAAACATGGCTAATGGTAAAGACAGTTATAATATATTTAGATTTTCAGAAGGCATTTGACAAAGTCCCTCTTGAGAGACTCCTCAGGAAATAGCCATGGGATAGAAACTGGTTAAGACAGGAATCAGAATAGTACTAAATGGTCAGTTTTCCAAATGGAAATAGGTCATTAGAGGAGTACCATGGTGATTAGTAGTGGGAAAGCTGCTGTTCAACATATTCATAAATGATTTGGAAAAGAGAGCAATGAGTGAGGTGATCAGAGATGCAGATGATACAACATTGTTCAGCAGCGAATTGTGACGAATTGAAGAAGGATCTTGTAAGACTAGAAGACTGGACATCTAAATGGAAATTGAATGTAGACAAGTGCAAAGTGATGTACATAGGGGAAAATAATCCCAATGGCATGTACAAAGTGCTAGGTTCTCTATTAGAAATCACAACACAGGAAAAGGATCTCAGGGTCCTTGTGGGCAGTATGTTGAAGTTTTCAGCAAAGGATGCTGCAGCCAAAAAAGCAAATAGAATATTGGGATTTATTTGGAAAGGACTAAAAAATAAAACAGAAAATATCATAATGCTTCAGTGTCAAGCCATCTTGAATATTATGAATAGTACTGGCCATCCCATCTAAAAAAGACATAGCAGAACTAGAAAAGATGCAGAGAAGGATAGCAAAAATGATAAAGGGAATGGAATGGTTCCCTTATGAAGAAGGCTAAACAGATTAGGGTTCTTCAGTTTGGAAAAGGGATGACTAACATGGGATATAATAGAAGTTTATAAAGGCAAGAGCGTGGTGGAATGGGTATGTATGGGAGAGTTATTTACCTTTTCAAATAATATTAAAAGAAGGGGACACTCCATGAAACTAAGATGTAGAAGAATTAAAATATATCATAAGCTATTTTTTTCACTCAGCGCACTATTAATCTGTGGAGTCTGCTGCCAGATGTGGTAAAGGAGACTAGCATATCAGGGTTTAAGAGAGATTTGGGCAAATTCCTAGAGGAAAAGTACATAAACAATTATTAGTCAGATAGTCCTGGGAAAGCCATTGCCTATCCTTGGGAGTCAGTAATAAGAAATAGATCTTTGTTTCTGGAATCTGCCAGGTACTTGTGACTGAAGTGGCAGTGGCCACTGCTGTAGATAAGATGCTGGGTCTGATGGACATTGGTCTGACCCAGCATGGCACATCTTATTTTCTTTTGAGCAAACGGGAATCACAATCAGCAAGCCTATGAAGGAATCTGAGAAGGAGAATTTTGAAATAAAATCTTAAGAATCTTCAGTGGGATGATGCCATAAGGTCTGTATATTTAGAAAAGGCAAGAAGATGACCCGGAGCAGCCCAGAGCTAATAAACACAGAAGACTTGAAACACAAGGCTTCTTTGCTTCCACAAAAAAAAAAAAAAAAAAAACCCCAAAAAAAAACGTTTTAATAATCAAGAAATTAAGAAAATCCTGTGCAAGAAGCTCGGCACAAGCAGGTTCAAAAGAGTGATAAACGAGCACTACTGCCTATAAAATGGCAGTTAGAGAAATGAGACACAGACGATAGTTCTGGGGCAAAAGTCACAACAGAACCAGCCTTGAATTTCAAGGCAAGAAGAAAGGATATAGATCTTCAGTCAATGAAAGACATTGTAGGAAGGAAGACTTTACTACTAGAGGCATTGGGGCAAGTCCCTCAGAGGGATCTCAAAGGATTATCTTGTTGTATTTAGACCATGTCAAATACTGAATTGTTTAGCTACATGATTCCAAGCCTGGTGCTTCTGTTTCACAAACGGGTTGGATTTTCAAGATATCCACAAAGAATGTGCCTGAGTTATATTTGTACTAGCAACTGTACCGGTTCTACGCCCGGGCGGCGAGCCTTTTTATTGGCACATATGCTCTTGTATGGAACGTTAGCTGAAAAGGAAAAACTAAATTGTTTTCACCCAGGGCAAGGGATGTGGAGAGGCCCCTAACATGGGTCCTGAGGCTCCTGCCACACATTTAAAGTGGCAGAACCCCCCCCAAAAAAAAAAGTCATAGTCAAATGAGGAGGTTGAGTGGGGATCAGTGCTGACCCCCATCTCAACCCAGGGCTGCCAGTTGAGGCGACCCACAACACCCTAAAAAAGTCTAAAAATAGAAAAAAAAAGCCAGTGATGACCCTGGCCCCCCTGTCCATGTGTGTCAGGGAGGGGAAGGTTAGAGAGAGTAGGGGGTGACAGAGAGCATGGTTGGTGTGAGGGAGAGCATTGGAGGTAAGAGAGGGTGGGTGGGGGGGATGCTTGACTATGGGTTTCATGCTTTCTTTCACAACCTCCCCACCCCCCTCTCACCAACCATGCTCTCTGTCACCCCCCACTCTCTCACACACACATTCTCTCTCACCGGCATCCTCCTCCCCCCCCCCCCCCCATGCTCTCTCTCACACCCTCCCGCTCTTTCTCACCCTCCCCTATATTGGTCAAAAATAACACAATTTACATGACAGCGTTTAAGTAATTACATTTTAAATTATTAAAGAAAAAATGTATTATTTAAAGTTACAGCATTTTAAATATTTTGAGCAGAATTTCCCTAGAAATTCACTGTAAGAGTGTCCCTTTCACATACACACACCCTCATACAGGCTCCCTCACTCTCTGGCACACACACACACACATCCCCTTATATAGGCTCCCTCTCTGAAAGCCACACTCAAGCATCCCACGCACTCCCCCCCTCTTACCAACCAAACTGTCTCTCGCACTCCCCCACACCCCCTCTCCTTTCTCACACACACATTCTCTCTCACCAGCATCCCCCTCCCCTCATATAGGCTCCCTCTCTCTGAAACCCACAGTCAAGCATCCCCCCACCCACCCACCCTCTCTTACCTCCCATGCTCTCTCTCACACCCTCCCCACCCCCTCTCACCAACCATGCTCTCTGTCAACCCCTCTCTCTCACACACACATTCTCTCTCACCGGCATCCCCCCCCCCCCCATGCTCTCTCTCTTTCACCCTCCCCTCCCCAACACACATTCTCTCTCACCAGCATGCCGCGGGACCCACTCCGTTCGCAGCGAAGATGAAGGCCCGGTGCGCCGTTTGCAGCGAAGATGAAGGCCCGGCGCACCATTCGCGGCACACGGGGGTCTTCCATTTTCGCCTTGAGCACAAAATAGCAGCGGAGACCCCGGCATGCTGCAAATGGAGCGTTTTCCACGGCACACGCTCCGTTCGCAGCGAAGATGAAGGCCCGATCGCACTGATTGCAGCACATGGGGGCCTTCCCTTTTCGCTGCTAACGGTGCGCTGGGCCTTCATCTTCGCCACGAATGGAGCGTGTGTCGCGGGAGGTGCTCCATTCGCGGCATGCCAGGGTCTCCTCTGCTATATTCTGCTGTCCCGTGATGGCCACTGTCCTTCGTACCTCTGGCGTGTTTGAGCCTCCAAGGCGGCCAGGGAGCCACCTGCGCCATCTATCGGTGGGCTGGGGAACATGCGCGAGCACTGACGGACACACTACCAAGTCCGATATATTATAGATATGTTCCATGAATATTCATTGTGAATTTCCTAGAAACCTGACCATTCGAGTGAAGCTTCAGGAACAGTGTAAGAAACATTGGTCTAATCTATTTTTATAAACCTAAATCTCTTCCTTAGGTAACTCAATTCAGTGGTCAACTTGCATGGATAATTTATGACATGCATAATTAACTAGGAAGCCTATTTGCTAAAGGTGGAAAGGTTTTCACAGGTGCCATGTTATGCTGTTGAAGAATAACATGCATACAGAAAGGGTGATTAATTGGCTTGAAATTGGTATGTAAAAATTTTCAATAGAAAAGAAACACAGACTTTACAATAGGAAGACGTCAGCTTTGGCTGATCCAGATAGCAGCTATAGGCTAGTTAATGTTGCAATGCGATGGGAGAAGCGCTTCGGGGCACTCCCCATTGTGGGACGAGGTGAGAGTGTGTCCTTGCGGTGAGATGGGTCCTCGTCTGGGAATAGACAGGAGGAAGCTGGAGGTCCTGACTCTCCACCGGACCTGCACACTTTCATGAGGCCACCAATGCAATGGTGGTCTCTGAATGGTCCTCCGACCACTCCAAACCCTTTCGGACTTGCCGCTGGGTAATGGCAAGAAGCGGCAGGCCGGACAAAGGTCAAGGATGAATGAAGACATCTTGGTACAGGACGAAGAGACGAAGACTCATACAGGCTAAACTCAGATGAAGAATCTGGGCAATTCTATGCAGCAACTGTCTTGGATTGAACTTCGTAGACCCAGAGAACCAGGTCAGAGAAGTTGGACTGAGGACGGTCCACTGAAAGGAGGAGCCGGACAAGGACATCCAAGGACAAGTTAAAATCATGAAAGTAAAAGTCCAGAACTCTCGAGAGAGCACAGGGCCTCCCGCCACTCACAAACACTCGATTATGAGCAGCATGGAGAGGAGGACGGATGATGGCCCCTCAGGGAGTCCAAGAACCGGAGGAAGGTGGACGGGCGAGCGAGGTCCCTCAGACCCCCTACACAGCCAGCCAGCTGGTCGTGGACCACGAAGGGAGCGGGGCCTGCCCAGGACAGGGGCAAACAGCTGGACATCAGAGATGGAAGGCATCAGGACATGGAGGACATCAGGACATGGAGGACATCTGGATATCAAGGACGGAGGACATCAGGAACACTGAAGACATCTGGACATCAAGGATGGAGGACATCAGGAACACTGAAGACCTATCCAGAGAAGAGACCAGAACGAGAAGGGATCCCAACAAGACTGGAACGCTAGGCAGGAGCAGGAACTAGGAGTCCTGAAGAGGAGAAGCTTCCAAGAGCACTGGCTCCTAGCAAAGGTAAAGCAGAAGTGACAACAGAGCCCCTTTATAGGGCTGAAGAGGAGAATGCCCAGGGAGGAGTCAGAGGAGGACCACACCTGCACTGGCCCTTTAAGTAGCGAAGAGAGGCTCGGCCTCGTGCCTTAGGAGGAGCAGGAACAGGAAACTGGACAGCGGTGTCCCTGCTACCTCAGCGCAGGAGCTGGGCCTCAGGGTAGGCTCCGACATGGGAGGCAGCCTCCCTGCCGCACACGGAGGACCAAGGGTGGCTCCCTGCTGCGGAGGACACTGGGGACTGTGGCCTCCTGGCCGCGAAAAAGACGGTGATGTCAGTGACCCCTGCCTCGGAGGTGGGAGAGGCGTTGCAGCATCTGGACCGCTTGGGAGCAGCGACTGTGGCCTCCTGGCCGTGGAACGAAGGTGCAACAGTTAAAAAGATGCTGCATCTTGATTTATCCTCTGGCTAATCTCCTTGCCAGCTTGTTCTGCCAAGAGCTGGTTACTATAGTTATCAGATTTTTTCTCAGCAGTAGACAGCCATAGAATTCAATGGACTATAGAAAAGAATAAGAAACAAATGAAAAGGATGAAGAATATGTTTTATTTGTGGGGCCCCTTCATTCATTTATCTTTTGCCCATTCATTTCAAATGAATGCACATCCCTAACGATTACTCCCAATTTAGATGTTCTTCAATAAAGTCCCATAATTCATACCTTTGGTCCAGTTGTTCAGCACAAAGTTCCTACTCTTTCTTCTTTCTCTTTTATTGGTAACTGGAGGGTACCTCCACACTCCTTTCTTCAATATCTTGATGGTATTATCGTGGTTGACACCAGATGGGTGCCACTGTCTCCTCTGTACTTCTCAGTTCTCCTTCTCCCTCAGGAATTAATGAAGATTCATTCACCTGCAGAACTTCCAATAGTTCACTGGATTTCTCTCTGTGACAGACTCCCAACTCCTTAGAATGTTATTGTCCTGAGTTTATGGTACCTACAGACTTCAGGCAAGTGGCAAACACAAAGTTAAGAACATAAGAACATAAGAAATCACCATGCTGGGTCAGACCAAGGATCCATCAAGCCCAGCATCCTGTTTTCAACAGAGGCCAAAACCAGGCCACAAGAACCTGGCAATTACCCAAACACTAAGAAGATCTCATGCTGCTGAAGAAATTAATAGCAGTGCTATTCCCTAAGTCAACTTGATTAATAGCAGTTAATGGACTTCTCCAAGAACTTATCCAAACCTTTTTTGAACCCAGCTACACTTATTGCACTAACCACATCCTCTGGCAACAAATTCCAGAGCTTTATTGTGCGTTGAGTGAAAAAGAATTTTCTCCAATTAGTCTTAAATGTGCTACTTGCTAACTTCATGGAATGCCCCCTAGTCCTTCTATTATTCGAAAGTGTAACTAACCGAGTCACATCTACTCGTTCAAGATCTCTCATGATCTTAAAGACCTCTATCATATCCCCCCTCAGCTGTCTCTTCTTAAGAAAACATTAACCCAAAAAGGGAAGAAGGAAAGGTGTAAAAACTTCCTTCATCCAACTCAAACAGGGAAAAAATGATATTCAAAAAGGGGGAAAATGTAGCTTTTCTTCTTGTCTATGTATACCCTAGAAGCCCAAGGATCCTTTCCCTAAGAAAACAATCAAAAACAGGAGCAGACACACAGATATCCTGCCTCTTGCAAGGGCTAACTCAAAATATACAGCCTAACATGGTGGCACTGGGTTTTGTAATTAGAGACTCCACCATTTCCAATCTCTTACATGGGGGAGCTATAACCCAAACAAGCTATTTCTTTTCACCCATGACAATGGGACATTTCTCATTGTAGGAACTCATAGGGTTCTCTTTTAGCAAAATATTTTCTGTGAGTCCTTGAATTCTAGTAAAGGAGTGCTACAACGGTTCTGCTGTCAATTCAATGTTAGAATCCTTCCTCTACTTTGCAGCTAATTCAGTGTAATGAATTTGAATATTATAGCCCTTATACTGTAATTGGCTTTTAAAATTTGGATATAGACGCCCTCTCCACCTCTAATTGAAAATCTCTATTTACACCTTGTGAGGATAACTTTAAAAAAATTATATGTGATGGCATATACGTGTAGATGAGGCCGCATGTATTTTTAACGTAGTATTTTATAACATGGATGTATAACATACATCCATGTTATAAAATATGTGTATCTTTACCCTATAGCATATGCTTGTATTTAGGCCAATCACATATTTCAATGCATTGTGCACATGTATTTTACCCACCTATTTTTAAAATATACATGAATATATTTTACGTGTGAAAGTAAACAAGGTCTTACTTGCATGAGTCGAAATTTACATACGTAAGTCAGCCAGTTTGAAAGCATGTGCTTGTCAAGGAAATTAAGCATTTTATCAGTTAGTCCTCCAGTTTTCCCAGTCCTTCTACAGGTTCTACAGCCTGGTTCTATAGCCTGAACTCCCCCCAGTTCACCCAGATCTTCCACCCAGTCAGTACTCCATAACAAATGCATTTAAGATCATTTATGCCAGATAGCAGGTGTAAAAATACACGAGTAAGTTGGAAAATATATGCGTGTGTCTTTTAAAATAACTTTTTGTGCATAAATGTTGGCCTTATCCAGGAGCATCCCTAGATTGCCCCATTTTTATACATATATATGTGCATGTGAAAGTAAAAATACATTGCATACTTTGGACATTTATAAAATACGGAATATGCAAGTAGAGGCTACTTACATGCATGCATGCATGCTAATTTTTACACGGGTTCTATTTTGAAAATTCACCCATATTTGCAGAAACTGCCCACACGGTGCCTCAATTGCAAGTTGAGATGGAATTTCAATCCATAGAGATTATATTTGCATTTTGTCTCCTGAAGGACTTTTATCTCTTTTGAGATGGCCATCTCCAGTCTTCAAGAGCCAAAAAGAGGCCTGGTTTTCAGGATATCCATAATGAATATGTATGAGAGATTTGAATACAATGGAGGTAGAACATTCAGTTCTATCTCATGAATATTCACTGTGGTTATCCTGAAAACCACACCTATTTGTGGCTCTTAAGGACCAGAGTTGGCCATCCCTTCTCTATGCTATACTTAACATATAGAGCCACCCCTTCACCAATTTGACCTAACCTATTATTTTAATATAATTTGTGCCCTGGAATCACAGTGACCCTTTGGTTATCCTCATTCCACCAGGTCTCTCAGATGCCTATTATGTTTACATCTTCATTCCGTGCCACATATTCCAACTCTCCAATCTTAATTTTTAGACTTCTGGCTTTCGCGTACAGACAATTCAAAGTATGTTTTTTAATTATATTCAGAACCTGCGTAGCATTTGAAATGGCCAGTTTGGAATCATTTATCTCTGTCTGCTCTTTATTTAAATGCACCTGGGCTACTTCTTCCTCTATTGCAACCTTTCTATCGGGATATTCTAACTTCCCTGTAATGCCAGTATCTTTTGAAGATAACTCTCTTCAAACCATGCACTCACAAGTGACTGTCGGCTTTTCCCCATGATTTAATTTAAAGCTATACTCTTCTTTTTAAACATTAGAGCCAGCTAACACAGGGAAATTTGGTTCTCATGACCAAAAAAGTCACATCTCTGACTCCAAAACCCATTTAAAGTAAAGGAATATTTCCTGTAAGGTTAAGTTACTATTTCCTTTTAAGAATCTCGGTTTAATTATATTGCAATATTATCAAGTCCTGAATGCTGTGTTGGTTTTATGCTTTCATTTTTTATTTTATGTGGAAAATTTAAGAGAAAACTGTTTTAATCTTTTTATTAAAGAAAACCCCATTGTAAAAGAGCTGATGTTTCCGAGTCACTTAAAAGTGCACACCGACCATTTAGATTTATAAGAAAAGGATTTTCAGGAGAGGAACAACAGTGGTAGTTTCCAAGAAGCAGGTGAAAAAGAACCCTTAGCAGAATAACAATATAGTTAGAAAAATTAGGAAGGCAGGAGGAAATCATAAGGTAGCAATGGGGATACAGAAAAGAGGATTTTTTTTTTTTTAAAGAATGGATTATTCCTTCATCCTTAAAAGAAATTATGAGAGCTCTGGTTATGGAACCAATATGTTGATTCTTTTATTAAACAGGGTATTTTTTTTCTGAGGTACCTTATCTTTCTCATATATACCTATTTAGCTTCTTACTATCTCCATTTTTCAAGATCTGGCAATTTTAGAAGATGTAGGACTGACTCATGAAGTTCACAAATCCTTGGGTCTTATAGACTGGGAGCTGGCACAAGCCTATGTGTGCCTGTTTGTGATTTTGTCTCCCTTTCATTATCTCTCTGCATTTCTTTTCCAAGGAAAGACAGAAGGATCTATGAAAGTGGACTCTGATGCATAGACTTGTTTGCAAAGCCGAGAGTGGCTCTGATGTTTATGAGAATGTTGTGGGTTATAATGATTTTGTGGAAGGTCAGACAGGAAAAGGGCGACTAAATAAGGTTATAGATCAGAGAGATCAATTTTCTGGACAGAGCAGGAAATTGAGGGAAAGCAGCTGCTAATTGCAAAGTCAAGAATGAGTGGGAGATGAGAGAGGCTGGATTAGACTACAGGAGTGAAGGAAATTAGCAGCAAGAGGATCTCAAGAACTGATAATGTGGATGCAGAAATGACCAAAAGGAAGAGATTTTGATGAAGAAAGAGCTATCAGAGGTGTCCGAACACCAGCAGAGGAAGGACAAATGATGAGTTTAAGAATGGATGGTGCAAACAGATCCATGACAGCGGGATCACAATGTCCTGTTTGGCCATGATACAGACGTATTATTCTGCTGCATGCTGAAACTTTTCATCCTTAAACTCACATATTTACATTAAGCTATTTTTTTTATTGTTAAAAAAGAAAATTATACATGCACAACAATGTGATGAAAAGAAAGTAGCAAGAGAAGAGAATCGGCTTACCAATGAGGTACATTCCAATCCAGTCACCTGCATCCACTTCTTCCTTTATATCCCAATAGATGATTAGGTCCTGGGAGTGCCCTATAGCATAGTAGGAGCCGCTAACCATTAGAGTTGATCGACTATCAGACGTAACGAGATCTGTGTCACTGGTGGAGCGGGGAATTGCTGAGCTGGTCCTGATGTCCATGTTCTGGAACTGGTCAGGGTTGTAGCTGTATCTGAGAGGCTCCTTGCACCGCCGCCTGCTCTGAGAGTTTCTTGATGGGGATGCCATGGCAGCCAGGCCTAGGAACCTGTTTTGGTACAAATTCTGCAAGGATAAGAAAAAGAAAAACCCATATTAAATAGGAACCTGTTTTTCTCATTGGTCATGATCCCTCTTTTTTTTTTTTTTTTTTTTTCAATTTTATTACAGTGGTTCATGGAAACTGAACATGTCTTCAAAATGTATAGATTTCAAAATGCTTTAGCTGATTCCGCCTGATTTTAGAAATTTTCAGATTAGAGTTCAAAATATCTTCCCTTAGCAATGACAATTGGCTTACAAGAAAATTATATTTAAAAGCTTGACAGCATTTTAACCAAGTTATTTTTCTACTTTAATTTTCTTAAGGCAAACAATGAAGCCAATCTCCAGTCTGTATTGTTTATGGATTTTCCTTGATTTTCATCTGTGTAAACTATATCTCGTTTGCTTTCAATGAATTGCTCATGAAAGCAAGGGTGACTCAAGGCAATCTACTGCCTGAGACAAGGGATGAGATGGCGCCTCTCCCGCCCCCCAGGCACTGCACAGATCAAATCATTGAGAGGGCCAAAAGCAGAGGAGGGGTCCTCATGGGGTCTGGCTCTCTTGGTGATTTGAAATGCTGCAGGAGGAAAGCAGGGGTCAGAGTTCCCAGAGGTGTGGCAATTAGAGTGTCAGTGATAATATTTCTAGGAAGCTGGCAACCCTGCCACACTCCCAGGAGTCCTAGGACCTGACTCCAAAGCATTTACCCTCTGGAGAATTGGGACATGGGTGAATGGTGGGGATTTGTATTCGGTGAACTCTCTTCAGGTCGGTGCAAGGGTATTAAGGTGCCCTATGGGAACTTTACAGTCTTGTGCCCCCCCCCCCCTCTCTCCCAACCCTCACCAAACACAATTAAAAATTGTGCATTTATAATACAATATTTTGCATGGAAAAGGACAGTCATAGTCTTCTGAGATAAAAAAAAATATGACAACAACATGTATATTATTTTTACCTGCACCAGAAAACCCTGAAAAAACCCACTTGGAACCCATATTTTATTAGGCATATTTAGGGACCTTCATTTGCAGATTTTATTTTATTTTGGCTAGGAATTTCAATGTGATAACAAAAAAAATAGTGGAAAAATGTGCTTTGTTATACACACAGTAAAAAAAATCAGTGCAAAACTATACTAACAGAAAGAATAAATATTTCAAAACATCTGACAAATAGAACATTTATTAATTAAACTCAAGAAAACTTTTAAAAGTTGTCAACATCACTAAAATATTTCAAAACAATAGACATCAAATAACACACAGCAATTAAAACTAGTATGAGTTTAAAAATTCTCCGCTTTCTATACCTGGGATTTTTTGATTTCCAATCATCCTGAGATTGTTGTGGATTGCAGGGGAAGGGGGCTGCACAAATTTTATCCTCTCTCTTATATACACACACACACACACACACACACACATTTACACGGTCCCTCTCACACACACATGTCCTCTCTCTCTTGCACTCTCACTCACAAACGGGCCGATACAGTAAAAACGCGGGAGAGCGGGCGAAAGCCCGCTCTCCTGTGCGCGCGATTCAGTATCTTAATTTATTTAAATTAGGCCCGGCGGTAAAAAGAGGCGCTAGGGACACTAGTGCATCCCTAGCACCTCTTTTTTGATGGAAGCGACAGCTGTCAGCGGGTTTGACAGCCGACGCTCAATTTTGCCGGCGTCGGTTCTCGAGCCCGCTGACAGCCATGGGCTCGGAAACCGGACGCCAGCAAAATTGAGCGTCCGATTTTCGACCCGACAGCCGCGGGCCCAATTTACTTTTTTTTTTTTTTTTTTACTTTTTTAAACTTTTGGGATCTCCGACTTAATATCGCCATGATATCTTTACTGATATTTTTACTGCTTTTTTGTGCACTTTCCCGGTGCCCGGAGAAATTAGCGCCTAACTTTGGGTAGGCGCTAATTTCTGAAAGCATGTTGCGGGCGTTATTAGGTTCGGGGGGGTTGGACGCGCATTTTGGACGCGCTATTACCCCTTACTGAATAAGGGGTAAAGCTAGCGCGTCGAAAACGCGCATCCAAATGCTGGCTAACAGTGCACTCCGTCGGAGCGCACTGTATTGTATCGGCCCAAAAGAACATAAGCCCAGTATCCTGTTTCCAACAGTGGTCAATCCAGGCCACAAGTACCTGACAGGATCCCAAGGGGTAGACAGATTCCAAGGCAGAGAAGACTAGCCAGACAACAGACTCCACACTGGACTGTCACTCTGGTAACACTCTCTTCAAGTAACTTTATTCTTAAGCAACAACAAAACAGTAGCTGGTTTGAGCAGTTCAACAAAACAATCGTAACTTACAGTTCGTATTCTTGAATCTTCTGTCTCTTTCCCTGGGTCTCCCTCCCACAAACATTCACATATAGGCTCTCTCGCATATACACACACATACACAGGTTTTGGTGGGGCACGTTTGCTAGCCCCAAAATTTAGCTGCCTGAGGTGACTGCCTCACCATGCTTCATAGAATCACCCCTGCATCAAAGACTACAGTCAATCACCACTGTGGAATGTAATATCTTGGCAATTAATAGCTGATCCTTTACAGCCTGACACCTGATTTCTCTGTTACACATTTATATAAGATGCTATAAAAATATTCAGATATACTTAAATTGCAGTTAAAATGTACTGTTATAATACAGTCAGTAAATGATGTTGTCATAGTTTGCTGATATATAATGATTTCATAAAGAAAAACTAACAATGATGCCATTAGTATGTGATCATTTGTTCTATGTTTGCAGGACTGCATTGTGGTGAAATTTGTATTTCCAAAAAGTAAAATATGATCTTATAACCACATAGGGACTGAATAAGTAAAAATATAGGGCCGGATTTTAAGAGGTATGCGTTGGCATAGATTTGAGCGTGCAACCTGGCGCGCCTAACTTTGTGCACCTTGCATGTGCTGAGCCCTAGGGGAGCCCCGATGGCTTTCCCTGTTCGTTCCGAGGCTGCTCCAAAATCGGAGCGGCCATGGAGGGAACTTTCCTTTCGCTCCCCCACCTTCCCCTCCCTTCCCCTACCTAAACCCCCCCCCCCCGACCTTTGTTTTTAAAGTTGCGCCTGCCTCTGGGCATGCATAGGTTGCGCGCGCCAGCCAAGTGCCGGCGTGCAATCCCCCAGCCTAGAGGCCCTATGGAGGCCTCTGGCCACGCCCCACCCCGCCCCTTTTTTCAAGCCCCGGGACGTACATGTGACCTGGGGCTTGCGCGTGTCGCCGGCCCTATGCAAAATATGCTCGGCGCACGCAGGGCTTTTAAAATCTGCCCCATATTTAGGAAAAAATGTCATGAATGTTCACTTTTAAAAACAGAGAAACAAAGGCCCAAGTATTAACTAATTCAAGTTTACATGATCAGTCAAAAGATATTTCCTGAGTTGAGCAAACAAATTAGCTGATTTATGGTTTCTAGATGCAAAAGAACGTTATTTGGCTACATATTTAAGGTTCAATTATGTTAAAAGGGTTTCTTCAAATGACCAGACACATGCCCAATTTGTGTTCTCACTGTAATTACCATTGAAGTGGAATGTAAGTTCACCAGACTATATTGCTGTCACAGATGAAAGCCCTTGGACTGTGGCGTAGTTGATACAGCCTACTAGGCCCACATTTACAGCTGGTGGACTAACTTTTACAAGGACTGGATCAAGGGCTTCACCTATACCAACCCTGCTCCCCGCAAGTTGAGCCCTTAGGTTCCAGGGGCTGGCAGGGCTTGGGCGAGCATCCTGTAAGAAGAGGTCACACATAGTCGAGTCTTGGGCGGAGGTCAGGGCAAGCAGAGAACAAATGATATCTGGATCCAGGCCAAGGTCGGGGCAAGTAGCAGGCAGGTAGGTCAAGGTCCAAGCTGGGGTCAGGGCAGGCAGCAGTTCAGAGGAGTAGTCAATGTCCCTAGCAAAGATCAGAACCAGGAGTCAGGCAGAGACGGACAGATAAGACAAAGACAAGGCACTGGAAATCAAGATATAAGCAGGGCAAGGCAAGGTAACAGTGAGGCAAGTCAAGGCAAGTTAATGCATAGAGACAGTATGCAACATGTACTGCAAGGCAGGAGGACAAATTGCTGAGGCATCCGTATGTTGTAGTGCCGGCTGACAGATTTTCCGCTGCGGAGACGTTAAGAGGCACTGTGCTGCACAAGTGTGCACCTAAAGAGACCTCATGGACATGGCAGAAAGGTGTTTCAACCACATCGACAGCATGAGGAGCTGTGGGTGAGGGCGGCCGGTCACAGCTGTCCCGTGGTTGGCCAAAACATTACAACTGTGAGTCAATTAGGGCCAAACAGAAAGAGAAAGTGAGCTGTGTGAGGAATGGATTTAAGGGGCTATGATTGCCAATCCAATAGAGGGTCAAACAGAAAATTGCAATGTTGGTTCACAATTACTGTCATTAGGTTCATCTCCTTGGGTTAATATACCAGGGTTCTTGGGAGCTCATAAAAGGGGCTTCTGGAAGCTAGCCTACTGTTCAACATGTCTGGCTGACAGAGATGAAAAAACATGGCTTCTCAGTGGTGGCTTCCATTCTCTAAAACGTTCCCTCATGATTTTTGTCAGATGGACTCTGGAAAAAATTTTTAGGATTTGAGGCAGGCATTTTTGTAGATGCTGCATTTGATTCCTCAGGTTTTGTAGAATGTTTGGAAGCAGGGTGATCATGCCTTTGCTTGTTCTGCTGTTTTTGATTCTGTTTAATTTGCTTGTTTATTTTATTATGAACATTTTTATGTTCATTAACATAAGAACATGTCATACTGGGTCAGACCAAGCCCAGCATCCTGTTTCCAACAGTGGCCAATCCAGGCCATAAGAACCTGGCAAGTACCCAAAAACTAAGTCTAATCCATGCTACTGATGCTAGTAATAGCAGTGGCTATTTTCTAAGTCAGCTTAATTAATAGCAGGTAATGGACTTCTCCTCCAAGAATTATCCAATCCTTTTTTAAACACAGCTACACTAACTGCACTAACCACTATCCAATCCTTTTTTAAACACAGCTACACTAACTGCACTAACCACATCCTCTGGCAACAAATTCCAGAGTTTAATTGTGCATTGAGTGAAAAAGAAATTTTCTCCGATTATTTTTAAATATGCCATATGCTAACTTCATGGAGTGCCCCTTAGTCTTTCTATTATCTGAAAGAGTAAATAACCGATTCATATCTACCCGTTCTAGACCTCTCATGATTTTTAAACACCTCTATCATTACCTCTGTGATTGCCTAGAGCTTCAGTAGAGGCAGTTTGTAAATTGTATAAATAAATAAATAGACATTTAGACAAAATACCTAAACATTGGGGGTCATTTTCCAAGGAAATACCGTGGGAGATAATTCCGCAAATCGCGCTAACAGCCAATGCAAATTTTTGTATTCAGGGGGTGGAGCAAATGTAAAGTAAGGAGGATTTATCATGTGCCACGAAACAGCTGCAGTGTTAGCGTGGCTACACCTCTTTCAGTTGTGGTATGTTGTGCACTAGAGGCCGGTAAAGGTTTATGATGTGTGAGAGAGAGAGAGAGAGAGAGAGTTGTGTTGAGGAGTGGTGGAGGACTGGAGGAGGACTGGAGGAGTAAGGAGGAGTAGTGGTGGTGGAGGAAAGTGGAGGAGTGAGGAGAAGTGAGGAGTGGAAGAGTGGTGGAGTATGAAGAGTGGTGGAGTATGAAGGAGTGAAGGAGTGTGTATGGAGGAATGAGGAGGAGTGAGGAGTATTGGTGGACAAGAGGTATTTGTGGTGAGAATGGAGCATGAGAGGCATGGGGAAAGAGAAGAGGAGAGGCATGAGGAGAGGAGGGGAGGAGAGAGGAGAAGAGGCAGGAGGACGAGGGCAGGAGTGCTAGGGTAAGGAGGAGTAGGAGTAGGGACAGGGATACGAGTAGAGAGAGGTAGGAGGGAAGGGATAGGAGGAGGTGGGAGGGGAGAAGGGGATAGGCAGGTGAGAATGGAGGGAGGGAGGTAGACAGCAGGCTAGGGATAGAGAGGGCAGAAGGGAAGGGGGTTGGCAGGGCAGGGGCAGGAAGGGGGAGGAAGGGAGGGGAGAGGGGATGGGAGGGAGAGTGAGGAAAGGGAAGATGCCTCTCTGGAAGCAGAAGTGGCACCCCCTTCTGGCAGCCAGGCAGCAGGACACCTTCATCTCAGGGCTATCAAGTTCAGCCTGCAGGAGAACGAGATGGCCTTTGCAAGGGTCCTGCACCATTATGCCATGCTCTTCGGCAACCATGCAGCCAAGCCCTTGAAGGTGGCTAAGGGCCAGATGTGGCGCACATGGCCCAGGGCATCACGATGCACAGTGGAGTACAACGAAGCAGGGAACAGGTGGCCTATGGGTACCGAGACATCAAGGCACAGCTGAAAGCAAAGGTGGCGGCCAGAAATAAATACATATGGCGGAACGGGGGAGGAGCCCATTGTTCCATCATCTTGACCACCATGGAGGAGTGACTCATGCAAAGGCTGGGACTAAATGTGTTTGAAGGGATGCTGAGCAGCTGGACACCATGTGAGCCACAGCCAGTAAATTCATCTCATCTGTAAGTGGACAGGCAGCAATGGGTGAACACATTTGGCATAAGTTGCCCACAATGCTAAGAAGCAAAGTGCATCTCTGATGCCAAATGAAAAAAGGATACTTGCTGCCATTGGTACCTATGTTTTGTTTCCACATCTCTTGCCCAGCCAAGAAGCCCCAGGGACCAGCCAGGAAGCCCCATGGACCAGCAGTGCACCTCAACTTTTGCACAGGCTGTTCCTCAAGGATGCTCATATCCAGGTCAGTGAGAAGGAGGAGGATGAGTAGTAGCAGACACAGGCTCAGGAGCCATTGGCAATGCTGCAAACCCTGGGTTCACCCAGCCCACTCAATGTATCCCTTAACCTGTCTGGCTTCATGGAGGAACAGAGCCTTGAGTGGGAACCTACAGATTCTGCACAATCTCAAGCCAGCACAGCACCAGCCTGAAGCACCATGCCCTCAGCAGGAGGAGTCCATAAGCCCCATCATACCACATTTGGAGCCCAAAATCCAGCACTACACACCACCACCATCACAGCACTACCACCAGCACCCTCACCAGCAGTGACAATATTGGCCGCAGCAGTCAACAGCATGACAAATGTGCTGACACAGATCCTGCAAAGGATGCCCAAGCAGCCATTCAAGTCTTCCCCAGCATAACTGGAGTCCACAACTCGTAGCAGTACCTAGGATGATAGATGCCCAAGCGATAGATCCCCAAAATCCATGCCCCCTAAGTGGCAAGAGATGACATGGCAAAGAGCCATAGAGGACTAAAGGAGGGTACCACTGAATGCCAAATAAGAAAAATTGTACCAACAATGCCCCTCTACAGAGTTGGTGTGCCGTCTAGATGGAAGAAGCTTGCTGGGCCCATCCTCGCTACAGAGTTAGTGTGCCATCTAGATGGAAGAAGTCTGCTGGGCCTGTCCTCACTACAGTGTTGCTGTGCCAGCACACAGAAGAGATGGTCTACTGTCAGTCATTGTGGTCCAGCAGCCTACCTCTAAAGCTCTCCTTGATGCTCTGCCCATATTCCATTCTCCTTGAAGCAGCCTCCAGTCACTGTCCAGCACCTGCCTCTTCTGATCATGTCTCACCTCCTGCTCTGGATGCTAGTGTCTCATCTCCTGCTGCTGCTGCCTTCATGCTGCTGGTGTCTCATCCATCTCAGCTTCTGCTGCCTCCATGCTGCTGGTGTCTCATCTCATCTTATCTCAGCTTCTGCTGCTGCCTCCTTCCTGCTGGGTCTCCTCCTGGGCCTTCTGGCTCGTTGCTGCGCTCTTTGGACCTGGTCCTGCTTCCTTTGCCTTGTCCCTTAGGCTGTCCCCTTGAGTGCTCTCTTTCTACATGGACTGTCTGGGGCCTTCACTTGAACTCTGCTTCCTTGCCCCCTTAGACTGTCCTCTTGAGTTCACTCTTTCTACATGGACTGTCTGGGGCCTTTTCCTAGCCATCACATAGCAAGGCTGCTATCAGGTACAACATTAAAGGTGTACTATAGCTATTATGGGATGCTACTTCTGCTTTATGTGTTCTTGTAAGCATGAGGGTGCCAAAAGGATAAGATGCTAAGCCTCTATATGTAATGATGCCATTTCAGGTAAAGATAGAGGAATATAAATTGCACCCACTGCACATATAAATATGAATACAATGTCTCCAAATACTGGGGATAAATTAATTTATATTACATATCCTTCTACATATTCACGTAACATTTATTGCATAACTCAATCAATAGAAATCTTACAACAATATCAAAATGCACTGTACATAGTCAATAGGCACACAGACTAAAAACTATATTCACAACTAAATATTGTTTGGCAACTTACTCACATCTATACATATCTTATATCACTCATACCCTCACATCCACATTCATACACATTTAACATGTCTAAAAGATAAAATCCATAAGATAATCGGAAAGTATGAAAAAACATTGTCCCAAAATCTTCATATCTTCATGATGCTATTTTAAACAATGTATGTACAGGTCTACACAGAATGTGCTGTTCATTACATTTAAAATGTTTTGTGCTCCTTGCAGAATGTGATTATGTAAGACACTGAATTTATTTCAAACAGTGGACTACATGTCTTTGCTAATAAAGTGGTCAATGGTTTGAAAAATATACTTCCTGGTTGGTTCGTTTCATTGTCTGGTTTTTGTGTTAACGGTTTACTAGGAACAAGGTTTGCCCTCAACATGACCTTGCATGCTAGAATGCCCTTGCACATTCCAACTTGCCACTTATCTAGCAGGCAAGACCATATGGCCTGGTCCCAAACAGCAGCAGCAGCAGCCCTCTAGGCCCTCTGCTCTTCGCCTAGGGACATTCTCAACAAGACACTACTCTCACTCCTCCTTCCTAGTTGTCACACAGCAGCTGAAACTCTGTTCCAACAGTCAGCAAGTACCCAACAGTGTACAAGTGAAGCACCTAAAGTGCTAAGCAGACCCTGTTGCCTAGATTCTACAGCTCATATGGGCGCACCACCTCTGTGTATGCACAGGAAAGCTATTGACCTACATATGGCAGAAAGAAGGTAGCCCTACGCTGCCAGCGTATACAGAGGACAGACTGAGTGGCAAATGATGTGGCCTGGGGTGGCAGCTTCTATGTCTACTGTGATATGATCAACTGAGAGTAGGCTAAACAGACCAGTGACTGCAAAAAGGGACTCTCAAACAGGACTTCCGCCAGGCTTCAGGCACCTGCCAAGCAAACCAATCCCTTACGCACACGCACACACATACACACACACACACACACACACCCCTGCACCGACTAGCTCACTACATGCTGACAGTAAACCATCATCATGCAAACCATTCATCTGAATCACCCATCATCTATGGCATTAGGGGGTCCTTGCTACTCAACGTTCCATCCAACACAGCATCCCCACATTCAGTGGACAGCTTCTTAACACCCACTATCTCCCTCCCTAAAGTTGCAAGCTTCTGTGACAGCTTAAGCTCTGGGTAGCCTGCAGACCCCCTAATAACTGGACTATTAGGATCACTCCAAGTGCTAGGTGAGGAACAGTGTGCATGACAGGCAAATGTCAACTAATACATACACGTAGGACTGTATATTTGATGTGTCATGCTGCCAACTTTCACACCTCCACCCCTCTCTCTATGCTAGGTAAAACTGTGAATGTATTAGGAGAAAATTTAGAGTACAAGGCATGAGGCCATTCATACTGCAGCCCATATGCTCAACTATGAGAGGCACCCCTTCTCAAGAGTGCAAGCACTTGATCTTTTCTGTCCAAAAGCTGTATGAGTAAAAATAATGCACACACACTGCCTGCTCTGGGGTATGGATTGCTGTGGCAAGGGAGGGACCTGTGAGTGCAGCAGTACCTCCAGACACAAAGATTGACAGAGACTAATTCAGCACATCACTCACCGAGCCTCACACTCACACACTTATCTTTTGAGTACGGACTACCTGCAGCACTTCCTGCACCTACACATGGGCAATGCGTATGTTCCTGGAATGTTTGTCATCAAACATTGATGTCTTTGGCAGCTTGTCCCTATCTGCTAATGAGGTAGTCTGAGTCCTTCATCAGCACAGATTATCTATTCCTGGCCACATAAAACACATCTGTCAAAGGCATATTTGACACATACTTTGTCTGAGGTACTGACATGGGCCCCCTCAAGGGCTTAGGTGGCACTAAATGTGAATCTGGCAAGAGACCAACACAGAAAGGCCATCAGCCATCATGGTAACCATATGAGACCTCTGGGAGCAGTAGGTCTTATATTCAGTACTGTGTCCCGTTTACCATGGAGAGAGCTTGTAGGCTCATTAAGTCATCAGCTGACAACAGTTTCTCTAGTCATAATGCTATACACAGAGCAGATCATTGACAGTGTAGGAGTATACCTGCCCTGCTCACCACTAACAATTATCTTAGGTGATTTTAATCTACAAGTGGACAAAACACCAAGGTCATCTGCTTGTGAAATGTTCCTTGAAGCAATGGAGGCTCAAGGATGGACACAACACATCACTAAAGCAACTCACAAAGCAGGCCATACACTTGATATATTTGCAAACGCAAATAACTGCCAAATCAAAACTGAGCAGAAGATAATACAATGATGAGATCATAAATTAATAAAAGCAGATCTAACCTTCAAGAATCACATTAAACAAAAAGAACTGACAATAATATCACCTTTTTCATTCAGAAAGAAAACAAAAAATGAAATATTATCAATTGCAATAGAAAACAATATTTGAGACCTTGATCTAACCAACTGCAATAAAGCCTTCGACTCAAGGGAAAGAATAATCAATGAAATTGCAGAAGAATACAGCCCTATGCAGATAAAAACAACCAAGAAAGAACAAGAAAAAACCAATAAGAATAATCCCTGGTATAATGAAAATCAAGTAAGCCAAAACAAAATCTAAGAAAACAGGAAAACAATGGAGAAAGCACCCAACAGATGAATAAAAAAATAAAATACAGATCTTTCCTTTCTCAATATCGTGCCCTAACCAACAAATCAAAAAAAGAAAACTATGCAAAGCAAATCCATGGGGTTATATTCAACTCAAAACTACTATTCAAAACTGTCAAAAATCTAATAAAAGATCCATCATCAAATAAGTCACAGAACAATAACTTCTCCAAAACAAAGCAGCCATTTTAAGAGAGAATACCAATAAACTGAAAAAACAATTCATTACCTACCCACATAATACAATCAATAATACAATAATTACAATGGAAGAAACACGACAAAAATACTTGGACATCATTTGATATTGTCTCAAAATTAGAAATAAGTAAAATCATCATCAAATTAAAACCTTCCTTGCATCCAAAAGACCCGATTCTAGCTAACTCCCTGAAACATGTAATCCAAGTAATTAGCCCAACAATCATTAACCTAATCAATCTATCATTAACAGAAGGCCTGATGCCTAAAGGATTAAAACAAGCAGTCATCAAACCAATCTTAAAAAATAAAAATGGAAGACTTGATGACTGGGATAACTATCGGCTGATATCAAACCATTCCTAGCAAAATTACTCGATAAAACAGTACTCACCCAATTTGAGGAGCACTTAGATGATCATGAGATTCTTTATCCAAATCAATTTGGATTCAGGAAAAACCATTCAACAGAAACCCTACTATTATCTTTAACTGACCCGATACTATGAGGATTCGACTCTGGCAAATCATACTGCCTAGAACTCATTGATATTTCAGCAGCATTCAACACTGTGGACCACATACTGCTATGCCAACAGATGAAAAACATTGGGATAAATGGAACAGTATTAAATGGTTCACATCCTTTCTAGATGAAAGAACATACCAAGTAAAATTCGAAGAATAGATATCTGACACCTTTCATTGTAACATTGGTGTTTACCGGAAGTCAAGTATTTTTGTGCATAGACAATGTTTTCTGACACACAGGAAGTTTTTACAATGGGCTTATATCTCTTCAATTTACTTAAAGGGATATTTATATTTGAATGTGCTTGTGGGCACATAACACAGGATTTACATGGAAAATGACCCACTTCCTCTACTGGTCATGCTTTTCTTTCTTTAAAAAATGAGTGCAAAACCTGATCTTTTATATTAGTGCCTCGTTTAAAGGCTATTAAAGGCTGTTCTTTAAACACTGTATAGACTTGTAACACGTTCCAGTGTTTTCTAATAATTTGGGCCACTTCATGAACTCCTGCAGAAAAAGGCAGAACACAAGTTACCTTACTTGACTGCTCTTTTTGCTTTGATGTTAATAACAATTCCCTATTATTCCATATGGCCCGTTTGCTAGCCTTTCATATCACATTCTCAGGATACCCTCTCTCAATAAATTTCTGGCTCATTTCTCTAGCTCTTAATTTATACTCAGATGTTGCAGAACATAATTTTCTTAGACATAGAAATTGGCTGAAAGGAATACTGTTTCTCAAATTTTGCAGGTGGCAACTTGTATAATTCAATACTGTATTTCTGTCAGTCGGTAAATCGTAAAGAAAAACTTCTCTGCAATGATTGAGATCTGGATATCCAAGAAAGACACTGTGGTCTCCCCAAATGTGTGAGTAAATTGTAACACCGGATCCCAAGTATTTAACCAAATGACAAATTCTTGGAATAATTCTTTACCCCCATGCCATACGATAATAATGTCATCAATAAAACGTCGCCACACTACTATATACTGCTTGTGAAGTGAGTTCTTTATCCATTGAGCCTCAAATTGGCCAACATATAGACTAGCCACACTCGGGGCCATTGTGGCCCCCATCGCTGTTCTACCCACTTGTTGATAAAAAGTATTATCAAATAAGAAAAAAAAATTTTCAACACTAACGTGGCTAGCTCAACTATAAAGGTGACGGGGAGGGTCATGATTCTCTCTCTCTGTTTGTCAATTGATCTTGGATAACCTCCAAAGTAGCATTTTGCGGTATATTCGTATATAAAGATACAATATCAATAGTTGCCAGTGAAACACCCTCCAGAGGAACATTCAATGCCTCTAGAGTTTGGATTAATTCTCCTGAGTCACGTATGTAAGATGGTAAACTTGGTTCTAAAGGTTTCAAAAATACGTCAACATACTGTGAAAGGGGCTCTAACAAAGAACCTCGGGAGGAAATAATTGGACACCCCGGAGGGTTCTCCATGTTCTTATGTACTTGTACTAGTATGCTAGCCTTAAGAAGCACAAAAATACTTGACTTCCGATAAAGATAAACGTAAGCGTAAACATACGTGTGTGTTGCTGGGTTAAGCCAGGATCGGCTACAAAGTAAGTCCCTTTGGCAAGTGGCCAGTTTCAAATTTATTTTAAGATATTTATGAGGTTAGGTAATTAAAGTGCTTTATATTCCTAGGAGTAATGACAAGTCCCCTGAAGCAGGCGTGAACTGCATGCCGAAACATTGACAATGTCGGGCAGTCAACAATAAGAAGTAATGCAGAGGGCAACATTATAGATACTAGTCAAGTTTGAATGGATAATTTTTGAAGAAAATAAGTCGCATTGAAATATTGTTAGTTCACTTAAGGGTATTTTTAAAGGGTAACATTTAGAATTGAATTCACCATTGAAGTAAAAAATAAAAAAATATACCAAACGGGATGAAGTAAATGATGTAACAATGAGTGCGTGTACATGAGGCGGGTTGTAGCCCTTTGTGGGCAAGAGCCCAGGAGATTGCAGCACTGATCACTCTGATACCAATTCCCAATATTTATATTTTAATAATTTAATAAGAATTTGACACTGTAATTTACAGTTTCCCTCATATATTGAGAATTTTTTGTAGAGATATACATATGCCAGAAATTATATTCCAAGGTGATGATTCAGAGGACCTGAAACAAATCTCAGTGAACTTGGAAGATGTACTAGGGCAAACTGACAAACTAAAGAGCAGCAAATCACCTGGACCAAATGGTATCCCAGAGTGCTGAAAGAACTGAGAAATGAAATTGCAGACCTGCTATTCAAAGTTTTAAACTATCAATAATATCATGTATGGTACCTGAAGCCTGAAGAGTTGCCAATGTAATGGCAATTTTTAAAAAGGGATCAAGGGATGATCCAGAAAATTACAGACCAGTGAGTCAGATATCTGTGCCAGGCAAAATGGTATAAACTATCATAAAGAACAAAATTTCTGAACATATTGATAAACATAGTTTAATGGTTCATTGACCCTTCACCTTACAGAGTTATCCTATCAGCAAGTACTGCCTCTTCCTTCCCTCCCTGCTTACGGAGAAAGTTTTTCTAGTGCTATAGACAAGCTTTCTGCTCCCCAGCAGAGCTGAGGGAAACAGTTGAGAGCTGGAGAGGACAATTGAAGATTGGGGAAGACCTGGAGAAACCAGAGACTGAAAGGAGAAATACAGGAAAGAAGAAGAGGTGGGAATCTAGGGAAGGTGGCGGGGGGGGGGGGGGGGGGTGAAATCTATAGATAAAAGGGAGCTATGCAGATAAATACTGAGGTTGTACGTAAGATTTTGAGCATGTGTGTGTGTGACAGAAGTGGGTGTGTGTATGACAGACAGGTAGCTGAAATAATTAGACATTTTCAGGAGAGGGAGCTCTGGAGAATGAGCTAATTGAGCATCAAAAGTTCTATTTTATTTGTTTTCAGCAGGGAGTGGATGCTGGAGGTAAAATGTGGGAGGAATAGAGGAGGAATGGGGGCCTTTTTTCTTTCCTTTGAACATATGGCCCAGAGAATTTGGAAACTGAAGGGCAACTGCTGTGTACATGAAATGAAATATATGGAGATTTTCTACGTAGTATAATAAAAGAGTCTTTTTTTCAGATGCAGCATTCAACGATCCAATAATCCTCTTTTTTTTACAGTGTTATGAAATAGTGAAGGAGGCCTTGCAGGTACTATAATGGATTTCTCTGCAAAGATTGTTTTGGGTGATTTGGAGCAGAATCAGTCATTTCCTTGGGGGGAAACCTGAAATTGTATTTACAATGTTGTCTCATATCTGGTTTGTTTCTTGGAAGTACAGCATAACATGTGAAGATCAATGTCATATTCTGCTTCACACACAGCATTCTCTTATTGTGTTAAATGCGTATTACCTGTTTTATTTCTGGCCTTGGTCACTAGAAAACTGCAGATTGGTGGCATAAGTAAGTTATATGATATAATGCATTTCACTTCCGGTTTTTGCTTCATGGGGCTCCATGGCAATTGAATTACTCCAGTTGCTTCTGAAGGCAAAGAACCTAATTCTTATTAGGGATGTGCAGAGCAAAAGTTTAAGTTCATATGTCCATATGTCCAAAGGGGGTCCCATTTGCGGTCAATATGGACATAAACAGAATTCAATGAGTTGAGTATATGTCCATATGTGCAAATAAAAATTTAAACCCCTCATCCTCCTTAATCCCCCCCCCCCCCAAGACTTACCACAACTCCTTGGTGGTCCAGCGGGGTCAGGACGCCATTTCTGACCAACTTTGCAAGGAGCACATGACGTCGGAGTGACGCGGCGTCACGTGATTCCCCGCGGGGTCGCTTCCGGGATCCTCGTTCGGCCCAAAAAGAACTTCTGGCCAGCTTGGGGGTGTCAGGAGGCCCCCCCAAGCTGGCTAAAAGTTCCTTTTGGGCCGAACGAGGATCCCAGAAGCGACCCCGCGGGGAATCACGTGACGTCGGTGCCACGTCAGAGTGACGCGGCGTCACGTGATTCCCCGCGAGTTCCCTCCGGCACCCTCGTTCGGCCCAAAAGGAACTTTTGGCCAGCTTGGGGGGGCCTCCTGACCCCCCCAAGCTGGCCAAAAGTTCCTTTTGGGCCGAACGAGCGTTCCGGCGCGAACCCGCGGGGAATCACGTGACGCCGCGTCACTCCGACGTGGCGCCGTCACGTGCTCCTCGCAAAGAATTTCAGAAATGGCGTCCTCACTCCTCGCTAGATCACCAGGGAGTTGTGGTAAGTCTTTGGGGGGGGATTAAGGAAGGTGAGGGGTTTAAATTTTTATTTTGGATCAACAATCGCGATTTCCAACTTATTCAACATAGCTATGTTGAATAAGTTGGAAATCCGATCGTTTATGTCTCATCACTTTTTTAAGTTAAAAAAAAAAAAAGTAGCGTTTTACATTTATGTTCAATACGAATGCACACCCCTAATTCTTATTGCTTCTGGATTTCGTAGCAAAACATCTTACAAATTATTTTAAAACTCATGAGTTTTTTCATAGGCTGCCTGGTTTCAGGCTGCACACAGTTATGGATGTATCCTTTGCGGTTCGGGGTAGTGCATGGTGCACTGTGTTGTATTCCTGTTTCAAGGGTGCGTTATGCAGATCTCACACGGGCCGATACAGTAAAAGTCGCGGGACAGCGGGCGAGTGCCTGCTCTCCCGATGCGCGCACACGCCACTCTCCTGTGCGCGTGATTTAGTATTCAAATGAGGGCCCACGGTAAAAAGAGGCGCTAGGGACACTAGCGCATCCCTAGCGCCTCTTTTTTGACGGAAGTGGCGGCTGTCAGCGAGTTTGACAGCTGACGCTCAATTTTGCTGGCGTTGGTTCTCAAAACCGCTGACAGCCACGGGTTCGGAAACCAGACGTTGGCAAAATTGAGTGTCCAGTTTTCAACCCGCGAGCTGCGGGCTGATTTTAATTTTACTTTTGGGATCTCTGTCTTAATATCGCCATGAATCACATGGGAATAACTAATAGGGCCATCAACATGTATTTGCATGTTGCGGGCGCTATTAGTTTCGGGGGGGTTGGCCACATGTTTTCGACACGCTATTACCCCTTACTGAATAAGGGGTAAAGCTAGCATGTCGAAAACGCATGTCCAAACGCCGGTTAAAAGTGCGCTCCACCGGAGCACACAGTACTGTATGGGCCTGACACTCAGGCAGCAGGGCACTTTGATTCCAAACACAGTGCTTTATTCTCTCCTTGCTTGCTCATTTGCATAAACATTTCTAACCGCCAAGTTACCTCCGTGCTTGCTCCCTTCTATTGATCTGCCCCGAATACATGGGATGGATCACTCTGGCTGGTTTAGTAGGATTCCATGATAATACTACGTTTTATTTTATTTATTTATTTATTTAAAACATTTCTATACCGTTTTTTCAGTAATGCTACTGTTCAAAGCGGTTCACAATGGTCTTATAAAATAGGAGTATAGTTAATATTAAACAAAAAACCCCAAAAAAGCAAGTAAATAAATAAATAAAGCAACAATGACTCTTTGGTTTTGATATTTCTGGGGGCTGTCAATCTGGGGGTAAAAGAGCACTGTTTTCTTCCTGCGTCTCTCGATACCTTCCCCCTCCCACCCCAGGAATGTCTCACTCTTTTTAACCTTGTTAAAAGTACACTTATTTTTTTGCTGCTCTGAGGGAGTGGGGGGTGGCAGTTTTCAACCTGGGCAATATACTCAGGGCCTTTGAAAATTGTCCTCCTTATGTACAGTTCCATATAATTTCAACTCAACATGATTCTATCTGTGTATAATGTATATAACTAAAAAGCAAAGCGGAAGCTGATCCAGTTGGCTGTACAGCAGTAAAAACAAAGAGAATCGGTAGTTGGAAACGCCCTTTATTTAGTGATGCCCGACTCTGGCCGAGTTTCGCTCTTTTTCATAGAGCTGCCTCAGGGGCAATCAATGAGAACAGGGCTGAAATCAGCAGGCAATTGCCACAGAAATATATGAGTTCATCAACTCCCTGTGGGGAACATAAATGATATTATGTTTGTAAATGTCGATAGCTATCCAACGGAGATCCAAAGAAAGCACCGTCAAACCAACATCATTCAGTAAAGGGCAAAGGGCCGTCAGCGCCATTTTGATTACTGGCAGCCAACGGCTCTTTGCCCTTACTATGTCACAGGGGCTACCACTGCCATTGGTCGACCCCAGTGACATAGTAAGGGCAAAGGGCCGTCGGCGCCATTTTGATTACTGGCAGCCGACGGCCTACGCCCAGGAGATCGTTCCCGGACCGCTCCTGGACCCCCGCTGGACCACCAGGGACTTTTGGCAGGTCTTGGGGGGGTCAGGAGGGTGGGGGGTTGTATTTAATTAATTTGGCAGGTCTCGGGGGGGTTAGGAGGGTGGGGGGTTGTATTTAATTAATTTGGCAGGTCTCTGGGGGGGTTAGGAAGGTGGGGGGTTGTTAATTAATTTAAAGGGTTGGGAGGGGGTTTTTTGGGGAGGGGGGTTCCCACAGAAATAGAAAGACAAAAGGTTTCTGATCTGGGGAATGGACCGAAATGGCCCTTCCTAGACCCGAAAACAAAATGGGGAGAAAAAAAAATGTTATGCAGTCCCCTAATTTGCTCCATAAGACGCACAGACGCCTGGGGACAGAGCCGGTTTAGCAAAAAAAATTGTTTTTTTAATTTTCCCCCTCTGAATCCTAGGTGTGTCTTATGGTCAGGTGTGTCTTATGGAGCGAAAAACATGGTACTTGTGACCTAGATTGGCCACTGTTGGAAACAGGTTGCTGGGTTTGATGGACCTTTGGTCTGACCCAGAATGGCAAAACTTATGTTCTTATGTTCTTAGGGACTATCCACCAATAAAACTGGCAGTGCACAACGATCCAAATATATCTAGAATAGTTTGTTGTGTATATTGAAAGGATTCAGCTTCATGTGTTGGGCATTTAAGGGGCAAAATCAAAAAGGGCAAACAGGATTCATTGATGGAATTCATGATAGCATGGCCATGTTGTATATAGTGATTCAACACTTCTTTTCAGAAAATCCTGTCCACAAGTTATATGTAATATTTCATCACCTTGATTATATACAAATTGCATTTTTTTAACTACTTCAATCATTTGAGGTTCTCTCTTTTTTTTTTTAAACAATGGATTTTGACATGCTTTGTAGAAAATTTAGTTATTTAAAAATGTATTCTTTTAACAATTCAACTTTCTTTTTGTTTGATGAATATTAAGGGCCTCTACAATAAAAACCCCGTTAAAATAGTTTTAGCATGCAGCTTGCTAAGAATGCAATGTGCACAGTAAAACAGCAGTTAACAAGCTGTGCAAAAAATGTTAGCAAGTCCATGCTAGAAAATTGCGGTTACAATGAGGTTGATGTGCAGCACCACTTAGCCAGTTAAAGTTCTGACTTGGCCAGCTAAGTGGTGCTGTTTGAATATTCAGTTGCTACTTAGCCATCTAACTATCCATCTTAATAGTCAGCTGAATAACTGAGAGGTAGTTCAGAGGTATTTAGGGGCGCATCTACTAATCTAGCTAACTTACCTCTAGACTTATCAAAATGCTATATTTATAGCAGAAATAGTGCCAGCGATAAAAAAGGGGTATAGTTAGGATAATTTCCTAGCTCCCGCATCGCATAGCTGTTTTTTGTGTCATGAGCAACGTTATTGCATCGCGCACAATGTCAGCGCGTTCCAGTGCGTCGTGTGTCATTATCCATGGCGTGTGCTAGTAGCCACGTCTCGTTTGTTTTATTCATATTCAGCAATGTCTTTATTATATATATACCCACTTCCTGCAGCTGCCTCTTTGAGGGTGTGTTGAGGCATGAGTTAGAGGAGAGGAGGTGAGTTGTGGTTTAGTGGATTAGGAGCTCATATAGTGATTTCTGAGTGCGTTGTCCTGTTCTTTCTGTTTTTCCTTCTGTTTACCTTTACCTTTGTCTATCTGTGTGTGAACATTTTTGTTTCTCATATTTGTTTGGTTGCCTTTTTCTGTGGAGGAGTGTGGAGGAGTGAGGAGGAGGATTGAGGCAGAGGGAGGTGAGTGGAGTGAGGAGGTGTGTGGAGGAGTTGTGTGGAGGAGATGAGTGGAAGAGTGAGGAGGTGAGTGAAGGTGTGAGGAGGTGAGTGTAGGAGTGAGCATGAGTGGAGGTGTGGAGGTTGTGGAGAGGATGGAGCATGAGAGGTGTGGGGAGAGAGGAGAGGGAGAGGCATGAAGAGAGGAAAGGGAAGAGGGAGGAGAGGAAGAGGGAGGAAGAGGGCAGGAGTACTAGGGGAAGGAAGAGTAGGAGTAGGGACAGAGCCAGGAGTAGAGATAGGCAGGAGGGAAGGGATAGGAGGAAGCGGGAGGGGGAAGGGGATATGCCGGCGAGGACAGAGGGATGATGATGGCAGGCTAGGGTTAGAGATAGAGCGCAAAGAGGAAGGGAGTTTGCAGGCCCAGCAAAGAGGTTCATGGAGGGAAGATGCGCCCCCTGTATCTCCTGTGCCATGGATGCCTGCATGGCAAACCTTGCCATGGGCCCTGATGCTCTCCCTGCAGGGCCACTGGCTCACGCTCGGGTGCTGGGACTTCCCTTTCATGTTCAGTGTGTTGTGGTTTGTCTTCTTCTTCCTCTTCTTGTTGTTGTCTGTGACAATCCCCCTTAAGCATCCAGTATCCCCTCACAAGTACATTTGCCACAAACATAATGGATGTAGGAATTCAGGCCAGGTGGGAACAGCTGTTTTTATTGGCCCAGGGAGGGCCTGGTAGGTATGTTTGCAATAAAGCCCAAAATTATTGTGCAAGATAATAGTCGCAAACCACGGCAATGGCCAAAAGCGCGATAAAAACATTTTGCCCCTGTACCACCTAAAAAAATTAATATCAGAAGTAACTACTTCTGATATTAATTCCTGCATTACTGTGCATTAATTGGACACGGGAAGTGGTACAAGACCCTCTTTTACATTTATCCTCCCACTCTCCTCCCACTTCCATATTCAAGTGTATATTTGCATACGTAATTGCGTTGCGGTATTTATCACGTGTTAGGGTTTTATTGCGTGCGTTAGGCCCTATCATGAAATGATAAATGACCTAGTTAGCTGGTTAAGTGCCAGTTTTCAGCTGTAACTGGGTTAATTAGCCAGATAGTCTGGGACAGTTATTTGGCTATAGTTAGCCAGAAACACTTATCTGGCTAACTATAAAATAGCGAAGTATAGTTTAGTGGCATAGCTGTATCACTTAATATCTTTGCCAAATTAGTTGGATAAGTTTATCCAGCTACCTTGCTCAGTGAAATAGTAGCTGAATATTGGCCTCAGTGTGTCCAAGACAGGAGCAAATGTAGTATCATAAAAAAAGTATATCATACACTTTCCTGCCTCAGAAAATTCTCCTTGCTAACTGGCCTGAAAAGAAAAGACAGTGTTGTGTCTATGGACCCCTGGGCTGAGGCAGGATTGACTACCTACAGGGAGGAGCTCTGCAGGTTCCCACCATCAGCAGGCAGACCCAAGTGAAGTAGAAACCAGTCAGGACCTTTACCTATACCCAGGGGCGGCTCAAGGCCATCTGCTGCCTGAGGCGAGGGATGAGATGGTTCCCCCACCCAAGGACCCTGCCTTCCCTCCACCCCTGCTCCCCCATAGGCTCCCTCTCTTAGGCATCCACACAAAAGCACCATCACACATGATCTCTCTCACAAGCATTATCCGACTCACTGCGATTACTGTCTAACCCCATACACTTCAAGAAATCTTTAAAAACATACTTGCTTCAGATTGCTTTCAAAATGTCACTAACCAAACAGTAATAATTCATATCAATATTTTCATTCCATAAATCCCCCCCCCCCCCCCCCCCCATTAATCTTTATATACATCTGGGAAAAAAAATCATTCCCTTCTCTCAATTTTTCCATCCCCTATACATATTCACCGGCTACAAAATGCCACTTGATTTTTTTTTTACGATTTTGATGTTTTTTTTTAATTTAACTAGATTCTTTATAATTTATTAATCTTTTATTTTATTTTATTACTATGAGATTTATGTAATTGTTTTAATTATTTTTTTACTTTTATGTTTTTTCTACATTTATGTAAACTGTTCTTCCTAAACTTTGTAAAAACGGTATAGAAATACTTTTAAATAAATAAACCCCCAAGCTCCTTCACACATGCTGTCTCTCACACCCCCCCCCCCCCCAAGCACTCTCACACATGCTCTCTCACCCCTCCCAGGCTCGCTATCTCTCTCTCTCACACACACATACATATGCTTCCACTCACACACACACAAGCAAGCTGCCTCTCACCCAAGCACACACACACACACACAAGCAAGCTGCCTAATCAAACTCATTCACACACACATAAGCTGCTTCTCAAACTCACACAAACACACATACACATACACACAAGCTGCCTCTCACACAAGCAAGCACATACACATGCACAAGCAAGCTGCCTCTCTCTCACGAGGGGGCCTCTCTCCAGTCTTTAGCTGCCTCCGGCCTGAGCTAAGACAGGCGCACAGGGGCAGGCAGAGTGAGGCGGGACTTCCTGAGGAGGGGCTGGATATTCCCTTTCATGTTCAGTGTGTTGTGATTTTTTTGCCACCTCAAAATTCTGCTGCCTGAAGCGACCGCTTCACCCTGCCTCATTATAGAACCTCCCCTGCCTATACCAGCCCACGTTCCCCTTAGGTTGAGCCTTTGGGTGCTGGTGCCAGCAAAACTTAGGTGGGGTCTCTGCTGATGGCAGATGAGATGGTCCATAGTAGCTGGGGTCATTGGCAGGTAGCAGTCAGGCATATCTGAAGTCAGAGGCAGACAGTGGTCAGGTATATCAGGTAGGACTCTAGAGGGCCGTGAAAGCACCATTGGCTTAAGCAAGGAAACATTGAATATATTATGGACCTTGAGTGTGGGTGATAAGCTATAGTGTAGTTGAGCGTTATACCAAATATTTTGCAACCAGAGTGCCAGTACCTTGCGGTGAACTGAAATCCTCTTTCTGATAATAGATGTTTAGGTAGGCCACGTAGACGAAAGATGTGGAGCATGAAGACATGTGCTAACTCTGGAGTGGAAGGAAGGCCTGGTAAAAGGATGAAGTATGCCATCTTCAAGAATTGATCAATCCTTACCCAAATCACAGTGGCTCCGTTATAGATGGGGAGGTCCATGATAAAGTCTATGGACAGAAGGGTCCAGGGTTCCTTGGGGGCTGGAAACAGCTGTAACAGCCCCCAGAGTCGGCCATGCAATGCTTTTTGCTGTGCACATTTAGGGCATGAGTCAACATAGGCCTTGATGTGTTGCTTCATTTGGGGCTACCAGTAGTGTCACTGACGCAATTCAAGGGTACGTGCCCTTCTAGGCTGACCTGCAACTGGGAGTCATGGGCCCATTTCAACTCTTCCTCATGCAATCTGGAAGGTACAACCGTCTTCCCTGGAGGGATGGGTACCCTAGTGGCCATGAGTATCTTAGCAGGATCGATGATGTGCCTGGGAGGAACTGGAACATCCTCGGTCTGAAAGGAGCGAGAGATGGCATCTGCCCGTAGTTTATTGAGCTCCGGGCAGTAGAGGTGTGCATCCGTTTTCCACGTATTTATAATCCCCAACTTATTTTTTGCTATCTGTTAAATACGTGGGGAAGCGAAACGCATCGCGACTCCCCACGTATTAAACAGATTTCTGTTTTATTCGGCCTAAATAAAAATGTAACCCCCCCCCACCCTCCTGACCCCCCCCAAGACTTACCAAAACTCCCTGGTGGTCCAGCGGTGGGGTCCAGAAACTCACTCACATCCTCGGTGCTAGTTTCATCATGGCGCCGATAGCCTTTGTCACAGGGGCTACCGGTGCCATTGGTCAGCCCCTGTCACATGGCCATCGGCACCATCTTGTGCTCCTACCATGTGACAGGGCTGACCAATGGCACCGGTAGCCCCTGTGACATAGTATGGGCAAAGGCTATCGGCGCCATTTTGAGTCCTGGCGTCGGACGGCAGGTCACTCCGGGACCCCCGTTGGACCCACATGGACTTTTGGCCAGCTTGGGGGGGCCTCCTGACCCCCACAAGACTTGCCAAAAGTCCAGCGGGGGTCCGGGAGCGACCTCTTTTCACGCCGGCCGTCCCGCCAATACTCAAAATGGCGCCGATCGCCTTTGCCCTCACTATGACGGCGATCGGCGCCATTTTGAGTATTGCGGGACGGCGATTTTGAGTCTCAAAATAGCGCCGATCGCCGTCATAGTGAGGGCAAAGGCGATCGGCGCCATTTTGAGTATTGGGATCGGACGGCCGGCGTGAAAGGAGGTCGCTCCCAGACCCCCGCTGGACTTTTGGGAAGTCTTGTGGGGGTCAGGAGGCCCCCCCAAGCTGTCCAAAAGTCCCTGTGGGTCCAACGGGGGTCCCGGAGCGACCTGCCGTCCGACGCCAGAACTCAAAATGGCGCCGATAGCCTTTGCCCATACTATGTCACAGGGGCTACCGGTGCCATTGGTCAGCCCCTGTCACATGGTAGGAGCACAAGATGGCACCGATGGTCATGTGACAAGGGCTGACCAATGGCACCGGTAGCCCCTGTGACAAAGGCTATCGGCGCCGTGATGAAACTAGCACCGAGGGTGTGAGTGAGTTCCCAGACCCCACCGCTGGACCACCAGGGAGTTTTGGTAAGTCTTGGGGGGGTCAGGAGGGTGGGGGGTTATAGTTAATTTAGTAGTAACGTATTTACAGATCGACAACTTATTGAATTCTCCATACTTCCGCATGAAACGGAATTGACCCCGCACGAATACCTATCGCGTACGCAACAAAAACTTTTTGCCTGCACATCCCTACCGGGCAGTACCTCAACTCAGAATTGAAGTGACTGAAGAACAAAGACTAACAGGCTTGTCTTGCATTAAGCTGCTGAGCTTGATGTAGTTGTTCAAGATTTTTGTGGTCCGTATATATTATAACACGGTGTTGAGCTCCTTTGAGTAGATGGCGCCATTCCTCGAGAACTAGTTTGATGGCTAAAAACTCTTGATTTCTAATACTGTAATTGCATTCAGCCAGGGAGAACTTCTTAGAAAAGAAGGAACATGACAAAGTAGCCCTTCTGGAATGTGCTGGTTGAGGATAGCCCCTACCCCAGGGTAGAGGCAGCTACCTCTAAGATGAAGGGTTGTACAGAATCTGGGTGACACAGACAAGACTTGTCAGCAAAGGCATTCTTTAACTTTTGGAATGTCTCCATAGTCTTGGATGGCCAATCTTTGGTATTGGCACCCTTGCAGGTAAGGGCAGTGTGGGAAAATTCCATGGACAAGTAATGTGGAATATACTGACTATAATAATTAGCAAAACCCAGAAATCTTTGTAAGGCCCTGAGCCCCACAGGGTGAAGCCAGTCCATGATCACTTATCTTGGTGTGATCCATTCAAAATCTGTCTTGTGAGGCTATCTATTCAAGGAAGGGGAGCTCCTCTTGTTCAAAGAGACATTTTTCCAGTTTGGCATGGAGATTATTCTCTTGCAGGATTGCAGGACGATGCAAACATCTCTTTGGTGGGAACTCAAGGTTTGAGAAAAGATCAATATGTCATCCAAGTATGCAACCACAAAGGTGTATAGCAGGTTGCGAAAGATCTCATTGACCATTTTCTGCAAAACTGCCAGGGTGTTGCAAAGCCCAAACGGCATAACCAAGTACTCATAATGTCCATCATGAGTGTTAAATGAGTTTTACATTCATCTCCAGCCTTGATGCTGATGAGGATGTATGCACCCCTGAAATCCAACTTGGTAAAAATCTTGACACCCCGTAGATAGTTGAAGAGTTCTGTTATTAGAGGTAATGGATAATGATCCTTCTTAGGTCCGTTATCCATTACCAGGTCCAGGCAATTGTCAAACCAGTATCCAACTGAGAGAGGAGAAGAAGGATGGATAAGCAGGGCAGGCAGGTAAGGGCAAGAACAAGTGGATAACATGGATGGAACAGGATGGAGTGAACACAGAAGACAAAACAAAGGCAGCTGGACAAGGACTGAAGACAAGCTGAATGAAAACTGACGACAAGCTGAATGAAGACTGGAATGCTGGGAAGCAACATGCACTACTAGCAATTAGTTGGATCTGTTGCTGAGTAAGGGAAGGAGAGAGTGAGCCCTTTATAGGTCTTGGCATGTGATGTCATCAGCAGGCACCATGGAGCTTTTCCCATTGTAGGCCCTTTAAATGGAGGGAGGTTGGGCGCATGCGCCTAAGGAGGAGCACGGCAGGATGGGGTCAGGAGTGTCCTGCTAAGTCAGAAGCTGACAGTGTCTTGCTGTGTTGGAATGCAGCGTCCCGCTTCACGGAGACCCAGCAGTACTAGGCCACATCACACATTAGCAGTGATGGACCAGCTAGGGAGGTGAATGTGGCAGTTTGTGGGGGCAGCCCGCGGACAGCTAATCATAACAGACAGATTAGTAGGGGAATTTCCTCTTTTCCCTAGAGTGACAGTTCCCTCCCTCCATGTGACAGCACCACCCACCCCCAGTAACAGTATCAGCCATGTTGTCATCGACTTCATAATTCTGACACCCCAGATTGACAGCACCCACCTCTCACATCTGAGTGTCAGCACCACTTACTCTCTAGTAATACTACAACCCTATCTCCCTGACTGACATGAGAATCGCACTCCTTTGAGTGAAAGTACAATCCTGCCCCCTACCAGTGACAGCACAACCATGCCTCCCTGAGTGATAGCATACATCTCTCCAGATTCTCCTCTGAACACCCTAGCAGGAAGCTCTGCCTCTGGAATAAAGGCTTACTTACTATGAAAGAAGGTCCTGCTATTCAAGGGTAGCAGGGAGATTAGAGTTCTCCTGTCTGTACCACTGCTAGCTGTTGAATGATGCCTCTAGAAGCAATTCATCATAATCACATCTTAGAGAGAAGCAACCCTAGTCGGGGACACCCAGTGGCTTGCAGTGATGTGGACATGAGGGGTCTCTCCTGCCCATGAAGAGTAGGACCCTCTGGAATGGTAAGTCTTCATTCTGGAGAGGTGGTAAGGGGGCTGGAGCAGGGGGCAGAGATTCAAGAGGCACCTTGGTGCTGTCTCTTGGAGCTATGAGTTCTCAATTGGGAGGAGATAGGGGGTAGATACAGTCCTCAGGGGAGGGGAGAGGGTAGTTGTTATCACTTGGTAGACAAATTTGTGTTGTCACTCAGGGGAATGAGGTTATGCTGTCACAGCAAGATTCATTTGGTACTATCACTTGGGGTGGGGGTAGGTGTTGTCACTGGAGGAATTTCAGAGGGGGGGAAAGGTGCTGTCAGTCAGGACGGGGGCGGAGAGAGCCATTCCTTCCTTGTTGACAAGCCCTTTTACTTCAGGCCAGTAAGCACTGTTAATTTCTTCAGGCAGTGCCCTTGGTAAAAAGTTAACATCTAGTTGAGGCAGGTGTTAACATTTCTGGGATTAACAAGTCCACAGAAAATAGCAGGTAGATAGACTGTACCACACTGTTTCCCATGGGCTTACTAAAGCCTCATTGGCATATGACATGCTCTCATTTATGTTCATGTAATGCTAATTTTAACATTTTGCATTAATAGGATGGGTTTCCATCTTAACGTATATGTCAAGGCCTTATTGGATAGCACTCTACTTTTTGCATGAACAAAAGGTCCTTAATGTGTAAATTAAACTTTACCGTGTAATCCCATATATGCCTGAACCTTGACCATTTGGAGTTTGTATGTTTTGATCTTCCTTCATTAGCTTCATTGTCCTGTAGTCTATAAGTTGAAACATTTTTTGACTCCAGACTCCAAAGAATTGATCTGCATGATACATATCATATGCAATTTAATTTGATATTTTAATTATTTTGATTGTTGACAGGCATAGAAATACAATATGTGTACCAATTATTGTTGGAAATCCAGAATCAAAATAATTGGCATGTCACCTGGACCAGCAGATGTATTAATTGTTTTTTTTGAGAAAGAGCTGCATGAATATTAAGTGGTTTCAGTGAAAACTTTATCTCCATAATCTGTTGGAAATGAGGACTGCATCACCGTTTATAAGATTTGTGCCCAGTAAAATTAATGTATACAGGAAAATTTGCAGTACAATTTGGAAATTAAAGTTTCATGTTGGCAAATTCAAATAAAGCAAGTTCGATTTTGATTGGACTTCAGATTATTAGCATAGGATGACAATCAGTGGTGTACTCAAGGACGTGGCTCATTGGTCTTTGAGTTAAACATGGTACATTCCATGATGGATGATTACGAATTTAGAATGGAATGGTATGGATGTTTTTTTATAATCGTAAAAACACACTGACCTTAACACTACACAGGTGCAGCAGCATAATGACCCGTCAATTGTAAGCACATCAATTCCTGGGGAAAAGTTCAATGAGAATGACTCAGCAAGTATCCCAGAACCAACATCAGCAACACAACATACACAGGACTGAATTTTCAAAAGAATAAAAAAAAATCTTGTTTTGCTATATTAAAAATTATAAAACAAAATACAAACATCATTTGATATCTGGAGGTCCATATTCAGAAGCATTTAGAAGGATAACTGAGAAGTTATCCAGCTAAATGTGTATTTGGGCACTTAGCTGGCTATATTTTAGCCAGCTAAAACTTAACTGGATAACTTAGAGGTGTTCTGGGGAAGTTTCAGGGATGAGTTACGTTAGCTGGCTAAGTTATCCGGCTAATTCCAATATTTAGAGTTAGCCGGAAAACTTATCCAGCTAAATTTGGTTGGGCCAAAGAGCTGCCCTAAAGTTAGCTGGATAAAGTTAGCCGGCTACCTTTAAGATAGCTGACTATATTCAATAGTGCGGGTGCCTTCAAAGCTAGCTGGATACGTTTATCCGGCTAATTTTGCTATCTAGACAGTGACTGAATATGGACCACCTGATTTTTAAGCAGACATTCCATTCCTTATCCCAAAAGATTTTTATGTGCTGGTATTCAAACCTGGTTTTGGCTTGTTAATAGAATGAAACAGTTATATAATTCGCACAACAGATGAAAATCCTTATTTCCATTTTACCAGTCACAAAACTAACCTTCATAGACACAGGCAGCCAAGTTAATCAACACCAAAGTTCATAATCTTGATATTGGTTCTGCTTTTAGACTACCGCAAGAGAACAGCTGAAAAATGTTGAATTCCAAACAAAAACAACTCATTCACCACTATTTCACCCATAGAAAAAAATTGCATCCTTCTATAAATAAAACTGTGATTTCATTGGTTTCTTAACACAATATAAACCATCAGGTTGCACTGCCTGTCAGCTTCTTATCACCCTAACAAATCAAGCTTCCCTCCTTCCCCTTCGTATCATTATTGGAACACATTTTATGATTCATTCATGTTTTCTGGCAAATGTCATTTTTTGCTCATTTAATTCAGACCCAAGAAAAGGAATCTCTGCTGTTGAAAGCTAGTCAAGAAATGAATTTGGTCCAACAAAAGGCTATCACTTTATTTTTATTTTTGTATTTTTGTTAATCTTTATTTCCAGACATTCAAGCGGACTAACACTTCAACCAAATTACATTATTGCACTTAAATATGAACTTGTTGACTTAAAGTTCACAGAAAGGCTGCATGGAGGTGCTGCAGGGTGGCAGGTGGAGCGGTACCAATCCAAACTAGATCCTGGGCTTTGTCTCCAGATTTTACAGTTCTGTGTTCTAACCAATGGGCCAAACAAAAACAGACAGCTGAGGAGAAGCTTGGTGGAAAATATCACATGTAGGGAAAAACAAAACTGAGCAGTAATTATTTCACAGCATTTGAGAAAGAATGCATCTTTTCAACTTATGCATTATTAGAGTTCAAGCTTTGGAAATGCTTTTCCATGTTTGTAATCCTATATCTGTTTACAGCCTCAGAATACTACAGTGCTTATTGTTTCCTATTACTAGAACACAAAAGTAGAGAAAGTAGAGACTAGAAATGGCCATTACAGAAGCATTCATTAACTCTATATTCATTTTTATAAAAAGCATTATTTCTCAGTCCCTACAGCTTTAACATACTTTTATGTATGTGTGTGTGTGAGATGAACATTAAATAGAAAGTTAAACCATAAAAGATCTATATTGCATGAAACCTTTTTTGATTGGATATTCGAGCTGTAAATAAATACATAGTTGTGTATGCTTTTGCCTATTTAGATTCCCAACCTCTTAGTGGAGATCCCTTGATGTAGTTAAAGGAGTGTTTCTCCTAAATGGGGAGCATAAATCTTTGGGAAATAGAAATTTCCCAAAGATTTATGTCATTTTGGAGCTTTCGTCTTAAAGTATGTTAAATTCAATGTACATGTTAAAGGCACATGTTAAATTGCATCATATGACTAAGGTGCTTACTGTTTGCAGTAAACCCCATTAATTTGGCCATGCTAAAAATAAACCACGTTTCTAGCACAGCATCCTAAGCAAACTACCTAAATCCCATGGCAATGTGTAATAAACACATTGCCATGGGATTTAGGTAGTTTGCATTTGGTTAATTACTGCTGTGTAGGAGATGGTAAACTTAGCCAGGCAGTTCTCCCGGTGTAAATCTACCACACTTTTGTAAACATCAAGGTAGTGGATTTATTATCCACTACCTTGATGTTTACAAAAGTGTGGTAGATTTACACCGGGAGAACTGCCTGGCTAAGTTTACCATCTCCTACACAGCAGTAATTAACCAAATGCATGATCCAACACTAATGTGCCACTCATTGGCACCATTATAAAGGAGGAGGAGGAAGCCAAGTCAGCAGCCTTGGTGGTGTGGGATGCAGCAGGTGGGGAGCCACATGGAAGTCTATGGCAGGGTGAGAGACTCAAGCAATCTCAGGTATTGGGGGAGCATCACATTGCCTCTTGTGGTCAGAATGGATTGGAAGGGGAGGAGAGGGGGAGTATTCGGTGGGCTCTTTTGTTGGTCGAGAGGGAGAAATTAGAAAAGGAAAAGTTGGTTGTGAGGGCTGTCTCTCTCACTTTTGACTAATAAGCATGGAGAACCACCTACAGAGGTGTACTAAGGGAAGGTGAGGGGGGTGGTCCGATCCAGGTAGCAATAAAGGGAGTGGTGCCAATGCCGCCGGCACACCGGGAGCTGGTGACAGAAGAACAGACCCAGCGTTGCCGCCGGCGCTCCTGGCACCGGAAGAAGGGAGAGATTGGCCTGTGAGAGTAAGTGCCAGTGTATGAGGGTGTGTATGTGTGTGGGGGCGTGTCTATAGGGGGTATGTGTGTGTATGAGGGTTTGCAGGTATATGGCTATGTGTATGAGGGGTGTGGGGGTGTATATGAGGGTGTGTGTTTATGAGGGGATGCCTGGGTGTGTATGAGATGGTTTGTGTATATAAGAATGAGTGTGTGTGTGTCTGTGGATGCGTATGTATGAGAGGGTGCCTGTGTGTTTGTGTATGAGAGAGTGCCTGTGTGCAAGAGTGGGGTGAGAGAGAGGAAGCATGTGTGTGTGTGTATGGGTGAGACAGGAATCTTGTGTGAGAGATACAGAAGGTGTATGTGTGAGAGAGAACAGAGGAAACGTGTGTCTGTCTCTTTCACACACACACACACACCACACACACACACACACACACACACACACACAGAGTCAAGCTCCCTGTCTCTCACCAAGCGTGTATGTGTGTGAGAGACAGAGGGAGCATATTTTGTTTGTGTGTGTATGTGTGTACCCCCAGTTCACGACAATCTCAGGGTGACAGGTATGGAGAGTGGGGATTTAAAAAATCCTTATTAGTTTTAATTACCTGGTGTTATTTGATGTCTGCTGTTTTGAAATATTTTATCAAAGTTTAGGGAATTTTTAACAATTTGTACAGGAGCTTCTAATTATGGAATATTATTCTATTCATCAGTTGTTTTGAAATGTATATTTTTTAGTATGGTTTTACTATTCTGATTGATTTATATTTCTTGATTGTATTGTTTTGAGGAATAGTGATTTTCTGCTTTTCCATTGTTGCATTGCATACAGAATCTGGCTTATGGTTTCCAGTTCAGTTTTTGTCTGCATGTGTGCGACAGAGAGAGAGAGAGAGAGAGAGAGAGGAAGCGTGAGTGTGAGAGAGAGGTGGAAGAAGCATATCTAAGTATGAGAGAGACACAGAGGAAGTGTGTGTGAGAGGTACAGAGAAAGACTGTGTGTGTGTGTGTGTGTAGTGTGTCTCTCACACACACACATGCTCCCTCTGTCTCTCACCAAGCATGTATGTGAGTGTATGTGTGCCCTCAGTCTACAACAATTTTAGGATGACAGATATGGAGAGCGGAAGATTTTTTAAATCCTTATTAGTTTTTATTGGGTGTTATTTGATGTGTCTGCTGTTTTGAAAATTTTTTTTATGTTTAGGAAATTTTAAAATTATATATTGATGGGGTGTGTGTGCCAAAGAAGTATCCAGCCCAGGTGACAAATACTCTGGGTAAGCCTCTGTTTACAAATTAATTATAGGTATAGTATATTCAAAGGACTGTGCTCATTTTAACGTGGCCCTTTAAGTGTGTATATGCTCTGCATATAAAACTTTAGCAACTTGACATTTTTAACACAGGTTCATACACTGACTTCTTAATACGGACACATTTTGAGGGTAATTTTCAAAGCATTTACACACATAAAACACCGGTTTCTACATGTACATGACTTATTTTGAAACTGAAACACCACGAAAATATTCCAATATTAATCTACCACAATTATCACACTATGGATGGCTCAAAGCATTTACATATATACTAGGGATGTACATTCATTTAAAACAAATGTGCAAACAGCGACAAATAAGGCAGATTCATTTCATTTGGGGGACCCAAAATTAATCAGGAGCCCTCCGAATGAAGTGAACTTTATTTGTTGCATTAATTTTAAATGAAGGCATCAGGCCTAGGCTTAGGCCCGAGGCTAGGGCCTCACCTAGGACATAGACCGAGGCCCAAAGCAGAGGCCATGGCCAAAGCCTAAGCATGACACTGGTACCTCGGCCTAGACCTAGGCCAGAAGCCAGGGACTTACCTAGGGCATAGGCCGAGGCTCAAAGCAAGGGCCATGCCTAGGCCTGAGCATGATGCTGGGGTCTGAGCTGAGCCCCCCTCGAAAAACTTACCTGATCCATCAGGTACACACGGAAGTGATCAGTCTGGGTCCTGACACCTGGGCCTAGGCCATTGCCCGATTCCAGGCACAACACTGCAGCCCAGCCTGGAGATCAGGTTCCAACACAGGGGCTTTCACCGAACCCAGGCTCGATGCTGGGGATGGGACCTGATGGCTGGGCCTCGGCCTAGGCCAGAGCCCAGGTTCAGGCATGAAGCCAGGGGCCCATTCTGAACCCAGGCCCATCGCCACGGCCCAGCCCAGAGGATGGATCCTGATATCAAATGCTGTATATCAAAATGACACTGTCTGCTGGGGTGAATGCTCTGGAGTTAATGAACTCCAGCATGACCCTAGCAGATGGCATCAGTTTAAGAAGAAGAGGACATCGAACTTGTCGAAGCTGCTTCAAGCCCTGGGCTCTGGGCCTGGGCCTGACCCTAGGCTGAGGCCCAGGCATTGGGACCCAGTCTCCAGGCCAAATTCTGATGTTGAACCTGGGTCTGAGCCACAGAGGTCAGGCCTGGGCCTGTGCTCTGGACTGAGTAAGTGGGAGCCAGGGGTGGATCCTGGCCCTGGCATTTTTCTGAGTAGGTAGGAAGCCTTGGGAGGCCCCTTTTTTGTTTTTTAAATGTTTGATTTATTTTTTTTCACACGAATGAAATGACTCCAACATTCCACAAACCGAAATTTGTGGGGAAAAAAACCCCCTGAAAATAAACTGAAAAACAAAATCAAATTTTTTTTCCTTGCACATTCCTTGTTTACACTGAAATGACAATTTATATGATAAAGGTCATTGATGTGGGCTATATTTAAACCTTGAGCAGTGCTTTAATCGAGGAAAGGGCAAATGTAGCCTTAAGTGATTTCTATCACAATTTATGAATGCCCAATTATAATGCAAATTTACTTGTCACTTGAGTATATATACTGTATATTCTGAGATAGCTACAGTGTAAAATTTGTTATAAAATTACCCAGGGCTTGTACATGTAAAAGTATGTGCAAATCCTGATTTCATGGACTCTGATATGCAGTCAAAAGTTAGGCATTCTGGGGGGTGGAGTTGGAATTTGTGCCTTTATACTTTTGACTTTTCAGCGTTTCCAGCTGATGAGGCTCCTGCCTTGAAGCTAGGAGCAGAGTTGTGGGTCCAAATGCAAAGCACGATGAATAGGCACGATGAATAGGATAGGGCTAGGGGGTGGGTAGGTTATGGGAAGGGGTAGCAAGTTTAGATTAGGGGGTAGGGAATGGGGAAGACTGCGGGCGTCGGCGAGCAATTTGCACGAATGTGCACCGCCTTGTGTGCGCCGACCCCTGATTTTATAACATGCACGCATCGGGTGTCCATGTGTGAGCGCTGGGTAGTGTGCGCACATGAACACCCGAGCGTAGGTTTTAAAATCTATCCTATGGGCAGGCGCGCGCATATTATAAAATCGGGGGTTGGTGTGTGCAAGGGGGTGCACTAGTGCATCTTGCATGCACAGATGCCCGCGGCCTTCCCCCGTTCCCTCCCAGGCTGCTCCGATTTCAGAGCGGCCTTGGAGGGAACTTCCTAATCCCCTAACCCTTCTGCCACCTAGCCCTATCCTAGACCACACCCGACCTTTGTTTTACCTCTTGTGCCTGCCTCTGGGCAGGCGCAATTTGTGCGCACCAGCAACCTGCCGGCACACGATCCTCCGACACAGCGGCAAATGGCCGCTATGCTGGAGGCCTCTGGCCTCGCCCCGCCCCCTGGTCAGCCCTGCCCCGCCCCTTTTTCGAATCCCCAGGGCTTTACGCCTGGCACGCATAGGGCTTTGAAAATCTGACCCTATGGGGTAGATTTACAAAAAATGCGCGTTCGCGTACTTTTGTTGGCGCACCAGTCGCAAACAAAAGTACGCTGGATTTTAGTAGATACGCACGTAGCCGCGCGTATCTTCTAAAATCCAAGATCGGCGCGCGCAAGGCTGCCGATTTTGTGCAGCCGGCGCGCGCCAAGCCGCGCATCCTGTCTCCATTCCCTCCAAGGCCGCTCCGATTTCGGAGCGGCCTCAGAGGGAACTTGCTTTCGCCCTCCCCTCACCTTCCCCTCCCTTCCTCTACCTAACCCACCCCCCCGGCCCCTTTCTAAATCCCCCCCCACCTTTGTCCGGGGATTTACGCCTCCCAGAGGGAGAAGTAAATCCCCACGCGCCAGCGGGCGGCTAGCGCGCCGAGACGCGACCTGGGGGCGGTTCCGGACGGCGCGGCCGTGCCCCCGGACCGCCCCGAGCCGAAACCACACCCCCGGACCCGCCCCCGAAACGCCGCGTCCCGCCCCCAAAACGCCGCATCCATCGGCCCCACCCCCGGCACGCCCCCGACAAAAAACCCTGGGACTTACGCGAGTCCTGGGGCTCTGCGCGCGCCGGCAGGCCTATGCAAAATAGGCGCGCCGGCGCGCAAGGCCCTGCTCGCGTAAATCTGGGCGGATTTACGCGAGCAGGGCTTTTAAAATCCGCCCCTATGTGCGTACTTTGTGTTTCTTGTGCACATATAAGCATGAAAAAAGGAGCGGTCTAAAAGTGTTCTAGGGTGACGCCAACAGTTGCATGTGTAAATTGCTATTTTATGAGACTTATACACATACATTTGGCAACTTACTTGTGTAATTTACACCCGCTAGTTATCTTACGCAAATGATCTCAACCATGTTTATTGTGTACTGGTGGCTGGCGTGTAAGCATACATACACATATATGTTGCCGGGTAGATATATGCGTATTATATAATAGGCATGTATAAGATAGACATGGGTTATAAAGTACTATCATAGATCTCTGCGCAGCCATATACATGCATATATGCAGCTGTGTGGAATTCTTTTAAAGTTATCCTCTATGCATGTAAATTAACCCGCACAAGTTACGCCCTGCAAAGAGCAGTTGCAGCTATGTGTGAGTCACATTTGTGGTGTTCTTAGGGAAAAGTTTCAAAGTGAACTTATGGGCCTAACTTAAGAGCATTATCAACACATAACTTAGGCAGTTAATTATAATATTCCCCTCCCTAAACATAATACAAACCATTTAGAGGACAAATTTTGAAGCCATTTACTCAGATGAAAATGGTGTAACTGACAAATCGCCATCCTCTGTCTAAATACGAGAACTTGCAGGTTTCCACTGCTCGAGTCTCTTCTACTGGGTTAGAAAGAGGGTAAAAGCTTGACTATTCAAAAATGCCGTCTACTTGACAGAAGCACCCAGTTCCTCATGGCTCAGATAACCTAGCTTGTTATCTGGCTCCTTCTCATAGCCTCTTCGCTGTTGTTTATTGTTCTCATGTTACCCCCCTCCCTGTTTAATGTAATTTCTACCTTCGTTATGATGTAAACCGATATGATGTGTATTTTAATGTCAGTATAAAAAAGCAGTTAAATAAACAAATTAATAAATAAATCGAACAATAACCCCCCACCCCTCGCAAACCCCTATAATCTAGCTCTGTTTTCATGTTAGATGTCTACCATTGTATTATTTCTGTCTCTATGAATGTTTATCCACCTTGTAACACTCATTTTATTTATGAATGTTTTACCTGTAACCCGTTATGAACTAGTGAGTCTCACATGGAATGACAGCTTATACAACATTTAAATAAATTAAAGAGGCATTTCACGGATTGTGTTTAGGTCAGGAGAATAAAATAATATATGTATTCAACATTTTCAATTGTACATACCCTGTTTTACCCTCTCTCAGCTGGCCACACGAAAGATGGAAAGTATGGTGATAGTTTTAGTATACATACTTTGGGGCTGCTAAGGTCCAAGAGGGAACAACACCGTTTTCCTTTGAAAAGTCTGCACAGATTGCTAATAACGTGGGCTATTCAAAAGTGCCTCCTAATGGGGAGAACAGTTTTCTAAACCCAGGCCTGGATTTGTCAGTAGGTACCGTAGGCCTGTGCCTAGGGCAGCAGAAATCTGGGGGGGAAGGTAGCAGGCTAGCTGAAGATTTAATGCTTTCCATTAACAATAATATAAATCAGACTAATAAATATAGTATAAAACCTACTTTCATTTCATAATGCAATATAAAAGATGGAAATGTTTACCAATTTGCTTCAGAATTTTTAAATTTTTGCCACAGGAACTACCCCTGAGCTGCCGCAGGAAATTAGGGAGGGGGGGGGGGGATGTGCCTTACACTTTCTGGCCCCCTGTTGTCCAACCTCGGGGGAGGGCAGGGAAGAGGGCGATGATAGGGGGGCGATAGCACCAACAGTGCCTAAGGGGCGCCGAAATCCTAAATCAGTCTCTGTCTAAACCTATTTTCCCATGAGGCTAGCTATTTACCCGGGTAAAAGGGCTGTTCACAAATTTCCCACCCTGTAAGCAGATGAAAGGAGGCTCACTAATCCACGACGCCCCTGCTTTTACGGTATTTTTTCAGTGGCATTCCCACAAGCGGGGTAAGGCCGCGGGAGGCAACAACATGCATAGCTTAGAATTTTCAAAACTGCGGGCGTTGTTTTGGTTGGAGAAAGTGCCTGCAGGAAAAGAGGGCGCAAATCTCTGTGAGTGCTTTCTTCTTGGGCAGTTCTCAAGAGGGAAAAAATGCTCATCTGTTCTCTTTGAAAATTGGTACAAAATCTTCATGCAAACGTCCCATGGAAAATGGCTCCCGGGGTGTGCCTGCAAATCGGTGCTACCTGTGATTTAGAGCTGATTAAGGAACTCCCGTCTTATCGCAATGCGGTTTGGTTCCTCTTCTGTTGACTTAACATGAAAGCGTGCTTCCGTCTCCCGTTTAGCACCTCTGGAAAAATCTGGACTCTTATATTAACGGTCTGACTGGCATACTTTTTTTTTGGCTAATTGCTTGCTGGAAACCCATTCAAAGAGAGAAGATGCACAAGGTGATGTTGATATTGGTTGCTGTATGTTTTTATCTTCCTGATATCCTCACAACAGCGATTCAGGTGCGTAACCTGGTTTCACACTGGGAGAAGGCGTTCTAGGGACAGAGTGGGGCAGGGATATGACTTTCTTGCATACTTTCATATTTTGGAAAGTATGCATGTAAGTTACCCCCCTGCTTGGAGTAGGTGTAAATTTTTGTGTGTGGACAATTCCATGCACACAAGTTTGCTTTGAAAATGCTCGGTAAAGTATGCATATGCAATGTGCTATGCAGGGGTTTTATAGTTACACACCTGATGGCAGCAGTCGATCGGTTTTACTGAATCCATGCAGGAACCGGAGGCCTTTATGTCTCTGTGTTTATGTTTATTATTGTCAAAGGTGTGAAGACAACAGCAGCAGTTTGGTAAATTGCTGGAAGCACACCTGAAGGGCATGCCTGCAAGATTGATGTTTGAAATTAATGGAGACTATCTAAATATTGGCTTTGTGAAGCTGTGCAAATATCCTACCATATGTTTCTCTTATACCTTCAACATTCTCTCCCTTTTTGAAAAACACCCAAGATGTGCATTTTAATTGCTTTACTGGCTGAAAATCAGTGCTTCTTTCTGAGTAATGTTCACTGCACTTTCTTTATGTTTAACTTTATTTGCAAAGATATCTTTAAGATGCCTCTAAAAAAAAATTGTTTTTGCTGCATTGCCTATCTACCTTGCTAGCACATACCCAAAGCGTGAAACGCTTAAAACATTCTCTTATGTATTCTCATCAATCACTCATGAAAATTGAAATCACTTCTGTGACATCGCCAACTGGGAGAAAAAAAACCCTCAAGGCAATTGTTTCATTCACGCCACGTCATCTGTTAGCTTTGGTGCAAGGAAAGTGATTTATATTTCCAGGTAATCCATGGGAATCTCTCCCGATTACTGTGAAATCATATCATGCCAGTTCATGTACTGGAAGATGCAGCTGAGCCTGACTTCTGAAAGCCAAGTGTATTATTCAGTCACCACAGTCACTCAGCTGCCAATGGTAAAATCTGGAGAGAAATGAATTTCAATGCAGTAAGTTTGCAAATAGAGAATTCACATCACAGCTATAGTTTCACATCTGAAAACAAAGGGGCAATAGATAATGGAACTGTACTGCCATTCTTCTGGGCATGTTTTGAAAAGTGTAGATTAATTTGAGGGACATACAGATAATTTTTGACTTGTTTGTAATTACTTGCGTATGTTTGATCTGCATGTTTTACTTCCATAATCTATGCGAGGTGAAGGCTGCCATTACAGTTCATTTCAGTTGACTGGATAACTTCTATTCATATAGCTTTGTTTTCACTATTATGCATGCCTGCTACATTTACAGTTCAAAGGAAGCAGCCTGAACTAGAACGAAGAGCTGACATTATCTGACTGACTTTATACTAACATTGAGAAACTGATGTATTAAGCCCTGCATTAAGACTGCACGCTGAAATTCAGTGCACAGTTTCTTAATGCTCATGCTAAAAAGAATTTAATTCCCAAAGAGATGCTAATGCAACGGGAGTTAAAAATGTGCACAAACACACAAATCTATGCACAAACTACGTAAAATGTTTGCTCAGTTTTTCCATAAAAGTGAATTTTCAAAAACTTGCACAAGTTAAATATAGCATATATGTATATAAGTAGCCTCTACTCATGCATTCTATATTTTATAAAAGGAAAATATGCACGTATGTTCATTTTTGCACGCGTCTATATGCTTGTAAAAAGGAGGCAGTCTAGGTTTGTTCTGGGGCAGAGCTAACAATTATGACATAAGTTGCTATTTTAAAAGACACGCACTTACATTTTCCAACTTACTCATATATTCTTAAACCTACTAATTATCTGGCGTAAGTGACATTAAACATGTCTATTGTGTAGTACTGACAAGGTGGGAGGTCTGGGAGTACTGGGGGGTGGGGGGGGGGGAGTTCAGACTGAAGAGCCAGGAGGGTCTCGATCACCTGGAGAAGGACTAGGCAAACTGGTGGACTAATTGGTAAACTGGTTAATTTTCTTGACACGTGTATGTTTTAAAACTGGCCAATTTACTTGTGTAAATTGGTACATATGTGAATATGTCCTCGTTTACTTGCACATGTAAAATATACACACATTATATATTTAAAATAGGTGGATAAAGTATGCATGTTTAATCCATTGAGATACATGGTTTCACTATATTGCATGTATTTGCGTGTATGCCGCATGGTAGAATTACGCTTATTGTATTAAATGTGCACATACAGTATATACATGTATTATAAAACACTATAGCAAATATGTGCGTGTATATGCCACTGTGCACAGACGTTTGAAAGTTACCCTCCCTATGCACATTTTAACTCAGGGGGAGGGGGGCAACAGATCTATGTGCACAGAACAAGCATAAATCATGTTTTGTACGCATAGAAACCTGCTAATTGACTCACACAAGTGAAATGGACTTGTCTTTTATCTTCAGTTTTGGAGAGGAAGGTTTGAGTAAACTGGTGGTTCAGGGTGAAGTGCTGGAGAGTCTAGGTGAACTGGAGAAGGATAGGATGAACTCGCAGACAGGCCTCGGTGAACTGGTAATTCCAAGTATGTGCACAAATATGTATTTCAAAATGGTATTCATGTATACTCTATAAAATACCTGCCTCCACATTTAATTCTGGGAATTTAATCATATCACAATTATTTTGTATGATAAATATATGTGAGTATGTTTATACAATGATTAGAGAAAATATATATTTTGTTACACTGAAAATATACAGATGTACTGAAACATACACATATACTTTTGAAGCAGAAATAAATGGTATTTTATAAACTTTGCAGCTTCCAGCACACAGTTTATAAAATAATAGTATTATTGTCTGCACGACCACTTATGGGTGCAAATGCTGTACTGTGGATAGGTTTGAAAGTCTGGGTCTAAAATTCTAAGAGGATATCTCCTGCTATATCTACAATATTATTATATGTCTTCAATTTAGCATGGATCTCATAAACTCAAAAATATTTATTTATTTATTTATTTATTTAAAACGTTTATATACGCGCAGGTCCCCAGAGACAAGCAGAGCTCCGGAGTCTTAATGCGTGGATGAGATAATAGTGCAAGGAAGAGGGATTCAGTTTTGTTAGGAAGGGATGGGCTCCACCTTAACCAGGGTGGAACCAGACTGTTGGCGCTAACCTTTAAAAAGGAGATAGAGCAGCTTTTAAACTAGAACAAAGGGGAAAGCCGACAATTGCTTAGCAGCGCATGGTTCGGAGAGAGGTATCTTCAAAGGATACTAATGATGCATTAGAATTAGGGCATCCCGACAGTGAGGTTCCAATAATAAGAAAAGTAGTCCAAGTGCCTGTAACTAAAAACTCACCTGAGCTAAAAAATTCTAACATATCCCTATCAATTAAAAAGCAGAATGAAAATACAAACAAAAAACAAACTTTGAAATGTTTGTATGCTAATGCCAGAAGTCTAAGAAGTAAGATGGGAGCATTAGAATGTATAGCAGTGAATGATGACATAGACTTAATTGGCATCTCAGAGACATGGTGGACGGAGGACAACCAATGGGACAGTGCTATACCGGGGCACAAATTATATCGCAATGACAGAGATGAGCACCCAGGAGGCAGTGTGGCGCTTTAGGTCCGGGATGGCATAGAGACCAACAGGATAAACATCCTGCATGAGATTAAATGCACAATCAAATCTTTATGGGTACAAATCCCTTGTGTGTTGGGGAAGACTATAGTGATAGGAGTATATTACCGTCCACCTGGTCAAGATGGTGAGACAGACAGTGAAATGCTATGAGAAATTAGAGAAGCTGACCAAATTGGTAGTGCAGTAATAATGGGAGATTTCAATTACCCCAATATTGACTGGTTAAATGTATCATCGAGGCATGCTAGAGAGATAAAGTTCCTGGATGGAATAAATGACAGCTTTATGGACAATTGGTTCAGAAACCGACAAGAGAGGGAGCCATTTTAGATCTCAGTGGAGCACAGGATTTGGTGAAAGAAGCAACGGTGATGGGACCGCTTGGCTATAGTGATCATAATTTGATCAAATTTGAATTAATGACTGGAAGGGGGACAGTAAACAAATCCACGGATCTCGTGCTAAACTTTCAAAAGGGAAACTTTTATAAAATGAGCAAAATAGAAAAAAACTGAAAGGAGCAGCTACAAGGGTAAAAAGTGTGCAAGAGGCGTGGTCATTGTTAAAAAATACCATCCTAGAAGCACAGTCCAGATGTATTCCACACATTAAGAAAGGTGGAAAGAAGGCAAAATGATCACTGGCATGGTTAAAACGGGAGGTGAAAGAAGCTATTTTAGCCAAAAGATCTTCATTCAAAAATTAGAAGACGGATCCAACAGTAGAAAATAGGATAATGCATAAGCGTTGGCAAGTTAAATGTAAGACATTAAAAAGACAGGCTAAGAGAGAATTTGAAAAGAAGTTGGCCATAGAGGCAAAAACTCACAGTAAAAACTTTTTAAAATATATCAGAAGCAGAAAGCCTGTGAGGGAGTCAGTTGGACCATTAGATGATGCTGACTTTGTTCCATTAAACCATGTCTTTCTATATGTTCTGTGATTTTGATGTTTAGAACACTTTCCACTATTTTTCCTGGCACTGAAGTCAGGCTGACCGGTCTGTAATTTCCCGGATCGCCCCTGGAGCCCTTTTAAAATATTGGGGTTACATTTGCTATCCTCCAGTCTTCAGGTACAATGGATGATTTTAATGATAAGTTACACATTTTTACTAATAGGTCTGAAATTTCATTTTTTAGTTCCTTCAGAACTCTGGGATGTATACCATCCGGTCTAGGTGATTTACTACTCTTCAGTTTGTCAATCAGGCCTACCACATCTTCTAGGTTCACCGTGATTTGATTCAGTCCATCTGAATCATTACCCATGAAAACCTTCTCCATTACGGGTACCTCCCCAACATCCTCTTCAGTAAACACCGAAGCAAAGAAATCATTTAATCTTTCCGCGATGGCCTTATCTTCTCTAAGTGCCCCTTTAACCCCTCGATCATCTAACGGTCCAACTGACTCCCTCACAGACTTTCTGCTTCGGATATATTTAAAAAAGTTTTTACTGTGAGTTTTTGCCTCTACAGCCAACTTCTTTTCAAATTCTCTCTTAGCCTGTCTTATCAATGTCTTACATTTAACTTGCCAATGTTTATGCTTTATCCTATTTTCTTCTGTTGGATCCTTCTTCCAATTTTTGAATAAAGATCTTTTGGCTAAAATAGCTTCTTTCACCTCCCCTTTTAACCGTGCCGGTAATCATTTTGCCTTCTTTCCAACTTTCTAATGTGTGGAATACATCTGGACTGTGCTTCTAGAACGGTATTTTTTAACAATGACCATGCCTCTTGGACATTTTTTACTTTTGTAGCTGCTCCTTTCAGTTTTTTTCTAACAATTTTTCTCATTTTATCAAAGTTTCCCTTTTGAAAGTTTAGCACGAGAGCCTTGGATTTGCACACTGTTCCTCTTCCAGTCATTAAATCAAATTTGATCATATTATGATCACTATTGCCAAGCGGCTCACCACTGTTACCTCTCTCACCAAGTCCTGTGCTACACTGAGAATTAGATCTAAAATTGCTCCCTCTCTCGTCGGTTCCTGAACCAATTGCTCCATAAAGCTATCATTTATTCCATCCAGGAACGTTATCTCTCTAGCGTGACCCGATGATACATTTACCCGCCTAGTAACTCGAGGTGAGGTTTAGGTATTAGTGTAGGGGGTTAGGGCCACTTTGACATTCAACGTGAGATGTATGAACAGAACAGTGGTCTCTTGTGAAGATTTGATGGCCTTCGGTGTGAGGAAACTCACCCAAAGATGAGATTTGGGCAATGCTCTCTCCACCTAGCTTGATGTTACCCACGTAGAGAGTCAATCAAGCTAGGTTGAGAGAACATTGCCCAAATCTCATCATTGTGTGAGTTTCCTCACTCCGAAGGCCATCAAATCTTCACAAGAAACCACTGTTCTGTTCGTACATCTCACGTTGAATGTCAAAGTGGCCCCTTAATCCCCTACACTAATACCTAAACCTCACCTCGAGTTACTAGGTGGCCCTCCCATAGGGATACAAATACCTATCTAGGGAGAGGACATTGTGGCTAGTCTCTCTCTCTCACCATTTCAAATGGTCCCCAGTGGTTGAATGCAGGAACTACAACAGGTCTGGCACTTATTGCAAAGTCTGGAAATGTTATCACAATTTGTGCTAACTTGGCTCTTCACATAGGTAATTAGCACAAAATACACCCCTTTTGCTATCGCATGCGATACTTATCGTATTTTGATAAATCCAGGCCTCAGTTTGTTAGCAAACGAAGGGCAGGCTAAATTCGAGGATGTGATGACATCACTCGGATGGGACACCCCTGAGGTTCCCGCCATCATGTGAATAAAGACATGGGTGGCGTGCGCACCCTAGGATGCCCTCAGGAAAATCATGGCGAACACCGTTGCGTTGCCATTCCGGGGACGCTGGAGAGAGCAGCATGAAGATGCGGCAGCAGCCATCTTCCCAAGGCTTGAGGAGAGAGAAGGAAGAAAGGTGAGGCACAGAGGTCGAAGCCGTCTGAGACTGATGGACGCAACAAATAGCCACTGCTATTATTAGCAACAGTAGCATGGGATAGACATAGTTTTTGGGTACTTGCCAAGTTCTTATGGCCTAGATTGGCCATTGTTGGAAACAGGATGCTGGGCTTGATGGACCCTTGGTCTGACCCAGTATGGCATGTTCTTATATTCTTACAATACGATATAAAATAGAAGAAGAAATTATAAATAGAAACTAAAAAAAATAACAATAAAGAGGTATCAAATTAATTACAATGGAAAGTCTAGTAAAAATTAATATAAAATTATTAAAATACAAACAAATGAAATAAAACAAATAAAAAGCAATGAATTGCCTCCTTTCTGCAAAAACATGTCAGGGATATCATTAGCAGTTGGTTGAAATCTCGCATATATAAGTAACAATTTATCGAAACAGACAGCTCAAACATATCAATCTCAACCTTCAAAAGCTTTTTTAAATAGCCATGTTTTAAGATGTTTCTAAAAAGATTTAAAATCAGTCTGCAATCTCAGGTCAGGTGGCAATGAGTTGCAAACCTTCAGTCCTGCAATTGAAATTGCTCTCTCTCTTACGTCACTTAAATGGGCTGATCGAATGGAGGGGACAGCCAAAGGCCTTCATTGGCTGATCTAAGATTTCGTTGTGGGTTATAAAATTGTAGGGCAGCATTAAGCCATTCAGCATTTTTTCCATAGATAAATTTATGTAAGAGATAGAGTACTTTGAAGTCAATTCTGAATTTCACAGGTAGCCAATGTAAAGTGCTTAAGATTGGTGTGATGTGATTGAACATTTTGCCATCTGTTAATACCCTCGCTGTCACATAATATGCATAATACAACCGTTAACATGAAACTAAGTACACCTCCAGTTGTAGTTAAAGCTTTTGGTTTTAAAACCATTCAGTAAGGAGCATTTTTAATGTATGTTATTCCTATGTCTTAATGTACTATTCACTTAAGGGCATAAAGGGGTAGATTTTCAAACAGGGCGCCCTCGCGTACTTTTGTAGGTGCCTCAGGCGCAAACAAATGTACGCTGGATTTTAGTATATATGCGCGGAGCCGCGCGTATCTGCTAAAATCCTGGATTGGTGCGCGCAAGGCTACTGATTTCGTGTAACCGGCGCGCGCCGAGCCGCGCAGCCTACCTCCGTTCCCTCCGAGGCTGCTCCGAAATCGAAGCGGCCTCGGAGGGAATTCGCTAACGCCCTCCCCTCACCTTCCCCTCCCTTCCTCTACCTAACCCACCCCCCCGGCCCTGTCTAAACCCCCCCTACCTTTGTTGGGGGATTTACGCCTCCCAGAGGGAGGCGTAAATCCCCGCGCGCCTAGACGCGACCCGGGGGCGGTTCCGGAGGGCGCGGCCACGCCCCCGGACCACCACAGGCCGAAACCACGCCCCCGGGCCCGCCCCCAAAACACCGCCGACACGCCCCGAAAACGCCGTGCCGATCGGCCTCACCCCCGACACGCCCCCCTCGACAAACCCCGGGACTTACGCGAGTCCCGGGGCTCTGTGCGCGCCGGCAGGCCTATGTAAAATAGGCGCACCGGCGCGCAAGCCCTGCTCGCGTAAATCCGGGCGGATTTACACGAGCAGGGCTCTTAAAATCCGCCCCTAAGCCTTTAAAGTCGAATTTTAAAAGCCTATGCGCAACAAAGTAAGGAGATACGCGCAGAAGTCGGGCTGGTTCGTGCCGCACGGATTTCAAAAACCACACAAATATACGCATATCTCCCGGTACGTGCACAAAAAATATTTTGCAAAAAAAAAGGGTGGGGCACGACCATGTTCTGGGCGGGTTATTGGTGTTCCTAGATTTCTCAGTATTTATGTGCACAAGCACTCACCGGGGGTCCCCTACCACGTAACTTTACTTCTGCTATGTGTTGTGTTCGTGCGTCTTCTCGCCCCTCGCTCCACCCTCTCTACCTTGGGAACAACTCCCTTTGGCTCTGATGGACAGATGCAGCCGCGGCTTCTCCCTGCCTCTTGGTCCCAGTATCCCTGGGCTGGCTTGACGCTATGGATCCGCCATGTTCCCGATGACGTAAGGGCATGCGTGCGCGCTCCAGACTTTGTACCAGCAAGGGCGCGAACCTCGGGGGCGTCCCCTGTAGTGACGTCATCCATTTTCACTTTAAAAGGTCTTTGTTTGCTAACCTCTAATGAGTTAGCAAGGAGCTCCAACAGGACTTGCTTCGGCAGTCCACGATACTTGCAACAACAATCCGAGTCAGCGAGGGGAATCCTTCTCCATTGCTCGGCCTTTTCAAACTTACCAGGAGTACCCGCTCCACGGGGGCTCCACTCTCTCTTCTTGATTTCAGATTGCCAAGACGGGATCTGGTACTCGCTCCTCGAGGGCCTATGTCCCTGATTACGCAGAAGACTCCTCATTGCCTGGAAGCGATCGCGGACGTGAACACAGTGAGTTCTATTGTTCATAGGAATCGGTACTCGCTCCACAAGGGCCTACATTCCTATACCTCTGAAGACTCCCTTCCGTCCAAGACGTTATCGCAGGTACAGAGATCGTGAGTTACATTGGCAAGATTGCAGATAGGAACCTGTACTCGCTCCACGAGGGTCCATGTTCCTAGAATCCTTTACAGATTCTCTTCTACTCTAGAAGCCATTTCATATACAGCTATTGTGAGTTCTTCCTGCTCAATAGTACAATCACACACACACACAATATAAACCTTTCATGTAACTGATGGCAGGGTAAACAAAGTCCAAAAAATCCTGGCACTGCTGCCTAATGCACCAGCTCTGCATATCAATTCCAAAAGTGTCCAACAAGTTAAACACAGTCTCTTTTTACCTTTTCACACTTCTCCCTTATACAGGTCAGCTCCACCCTGACCTGTTTGATAGCCGTAATCTTTTTCCTCAGTGTTCTTTCTCTGTCTTCCTTTCCCTCTGGAGTCTCAGGCTGATTGTAGCTAAATCAGTCTCCGAATGTGACAAACTTTCCCAGGACACTCATCCCCCAGCTCTCAGAGAAATCATTGTCTCCTCAGGGCTCCAAACTGCAGTTCACGCTGGTGAACTTTGCAAGGCAGGATGCCCTTTCCTCTGGCACCTCCCTGTAGTGTACACTCTGTCCCCAGCTTCCTCTTCTCCTTTTCAACCTCTGGACTCTCAGGAACTCCCTTCTGTTCTGGTGACCCCCCCTCCTCAGTGCTTCTCTGAGCCGGCTCTGTGAATGGAAAGGCCCCTGGTGCTGCTCTCTGAAGGGATATCATTCTCCACACCCCCAACGGGACTCCAGTTTTTAGAATCCTCTCCTTCCCGCCCCTTTCATCACAGAGGTGCTCCTCTCTGACACAATGACATCACAGAAAGGGCAAGTTCCAGTGAGAGCTCTGTCACACTGAGGGCACTCAGACCAGCTGAAGCCTCAAAATGCACATTTGTAAGGGGCAGGGACACCCCTCCAGGGGCAGGAAATGCGCCCCCCCCCCCCCAATTGTAATAAATTTCTGGCACTGTACAGTTTAAAGTACTGTATGTTCCTGTAGGTTGTTTGCTGACTTTACTTTCCACATGTTCAGTGAAACTTAAGAAGGCTGCAGTATTGTTACATTTGAATCTGAAAAATGCTGCAAAGCAGGGAACCTTATTTAGCTCTCCAGAATGCTGAAACACCTGTAGCCTCACCCGGGGTGTGGCCTGTGTAATTATAAATTCCCCCTCTGTGAATACATTTTGAAGGGGAACTGTCCCTGTGAACCAGCCAATACACTAAAAGCAAAGAACACTGTGTTTATTATTTGTAGGAACCAAAACTACATTAAAAGCTGTCCATAAAAGCACATATACACATAACAACATCCATAACTAAATACAGGCAGATTCAGAGCATATTCCTCATTTAGAATAGTCAAACATAGGTTTTATATCTTTACATTTTCTAATACTCAGGTCAGGTGTACTTCTGAATTACCAGTGAACTCACTATAGGGTAGATTTTTAATAAATACGCGCGCACCTCCATGAGTGTGCGCTTTCATAACAGCACGCGCAAGTTTTAAAATCTGGGCCAGCGCACGCAAGGGGCGGGGGAGATTTGGCCAGATTATGCGAGGCGACGAGATCGGGCCTCCGCCAGTTCCCTCCCAGTCCGGTCCAATTAAGGAGCGGACTGGGAGGAAACTTTCCTGCCCCCCTACCTACCCTCCCTCCCTCTTCCCCTCTCATCCGCGACCATTTTCAATGCCCTGCCTTTAGTAGTTTTCTGAACTTAAGGCAGCTCCTGAGCTGTACCGGCAGCCTTCTGCTCCGCCCCCTGGACCGCCACTCCCCGCCCCCGGACCGCCCCTTGACAGAGGCCTGGCTCTTCTGCGCGTAACAGGGGTTGCGCGCGCGGCTGGGCCTGTTGTAAAATGCGCGCAAGGCCAGACACGCGCGTAACCCCCCATTTTTTACGCGCGCAGGGGGGGTAAAAATCAGGCCATAAATCCCTTGAGGGTGTGACACTATTGTACCCCTAGGCAGGACAGATCCTTTAACTGGCACCCAGGGGATCGTCGGAAAAGAAAAAGATGATTTTTTGATGAACCCTTTCTGCACAGTTCTCTCAGTTCTCCATGGATTGCAATTCTGTCTGAGTTCCAGGGCTCCCTGTGGGGGTGGGGGTGATGGGACAATAGTCCCAAGGCTGTTTTGCAGTAGTCCCAGTGCAAGTCCCTTTCAGGCCTTGTAAAACGCACTAATAATAATCAACGTCTTTTTATATCCAAAAAAACATGCTGAGAAGCAATATGGTTTCCAACTTCTTTTACTGATAGTTGATTATAGGAATGAAGAATATTTGCAGCTCTCAATTCAGCAATTAAATAAAGTCATTGAATAACAGGTCAGTAGAAAGTTTAATAAACTTGTGACCTCACTCTTCTAGCAAAGTCTCTTAATTCCTTGAAAGCTCACTTCTTAACACTTGATCTCTTTCTCTTCCCCATATACTCAGATTTAAAAATAGTTCAGTCCTCTTTTCAATCCCCCATATGATATATTGCTCTCTCCCCCCACTGCGGAGTGGATAGAATAAAGTCCCAATAATTTATCAGAATGTAAGTCCCAGATTCTTATACTTTTCCCAATGTCTTCTTACATACTTGAGATCTACTTATGGAGTACCAGAAGAAGGGCACTTTTCTCTCAGGAAAAACCCCACTTGAGTGTACAGCAACTAGGTTTAAAAAAAAACCTTCAGATCTTTCCTTCATCTGAGAAAGGCAAAGAGTCAGTCCTCCCTGATACCTCTCCAGTCTTCTGCGTGGAAGACACCTCTTTTCCAATAGAATGGATACAGAGTCCCTGGTACCAAGGGCACTTCGCTCCAGGTGGGAACAAAATTAGCTTGTTACTCAAAAAAGGGGTAAAACAAAAGGGAGACAGGAAGGGAGGAAAAATGTCCTTGCCTCAAACTGAAAGTCTCTTAAATAGGATACTTAAAGTTGAAACTCCTTTGCATCAGACCACTAACATGTTATATTTTTCTGCTCCGTCTCTGGCTTTTCGTTGCAATTACTCTCATCCCCCCATCCCCCCCCCCTTCCTGTTTTATGTACTTTCTACCTGTCAGTTCGAATGTAAACCGGTATGATGTTGCACACTAATGTCGGTATCTAAAAGTTTCAAATAAATAAATAAATGTCTATCCCCTGGGGGAGTGACAGGACTCTGTCAGAAACTTCCCTTCCCTTGCTTTCCCCATCTACAGGGACACCCCAGTCCTCTGTGAACTGCACACACCAGAGTCTCATGAGGGAAGACTCCAAACACTGGATTAAAAGAGCAAAAGCAATTACAAGTAGGTCAGGTTGACAAGCTGACCCATAGAAGAGAAAATTAGACAGTCCTTTTGGAATGTTAGCAAAAATAAATAATAGGATACAGAGAGCTCCTTCCTTCAGGAAATCCAAACTAAAATCCATGAGGATTGATGGTGCTTGGGGATGATAAACAGCAAGGCCACTCCATCTGCAGCTCCCACATGGGGGGGTAAAGCCCAAACCTCTTTTCACTAACACTCTTTTTTAACCTCCCATGCTGGTTGGTACATTCCTTTTTGTAAGGGAAACCATAGGTTCCCAACATCATAGTAATCACTGGGCTCAGTATTACTCATATATATAAGCAAGTACAAGTATTCCCTTGTCCTTCCCCAGATGTACACTGCAATGTGTAATATTCCTTAAGCCATAAAATTTGCAGCCATATGTAGTGCCCTTGACTTCCTGAGCATGACAGTCAATATTGAAGCATAATACTGATGTGACTAGGAGAAGCAAAGGTGATTGGGTAAAGAATTCAAAGGTCAATGGTTAAACAACTCAGAACTAGATCAGTGTGTTATCCAAAGGGTTACGTGTGGTGCAGGCAAAATATCTTAAAAAAGAGACAGCAGCTAAGGAACTGGCACAGAGTCCTGTGCCAGAGTCTATTCCCCTGTATCTGAGGCAGCAAATACTCCCGCTTCCTACTACTGCATCTCAGAGCCTTGATACAGCTCTGATGGCTGGAGCTCCAGCAAGCTTAGAGTCTTTATTTCATTTCCTCTGGCCAGAGATGTAACAGACCTGAGGTCTCTATTCAGTTTCTCCGGCTGTAGATGCAGTGGCTACAGCATCAGCACAGCTCTAAAGAACCCTGCAGTTTCTTTTGCCACTGTCTTATGCTTGCCTGTTTATTTTTCCTTTTTTTCACTGCTCAATCTAAGCAGGAGACTCACTGTAAGAATCTCTGCTAAGATTTGGAGATCTCTCTCAGCTGGACAAAGACAGACATTTTTTTTTCTCTATCTCTAACTCCTTCCTCCCAGGGAGCCCAGCTGTTTCAAAATTCTTCTCCTTCCTCCATTGGCTGTTAGAGTCAGATGTCCTGAGGCATGGTGCAGTCACATGACACAACGGCAGACTAAAGCAGCCATGTTGAGAAGGACTTTCTTGGCTCCAGCAGCAATGAATCACCAGTGCTCTGGCTGTTCCTCTATGACAGGCATACAGAGCAAGGTAAGGGGGTATTTACACATCAATACTAGTTCTAACTGCATGCACAGGCTAATTTTAATATGAGCGGCCATACATGTGCATATCAGCATGCAAGCAGAGGTCTGCTGGAATTTTAAATCATGCATGCACTTGTGCATGTACAATTTAAAATATGTGTGTAAGTATGGTCTAATTTTAAGAAGTTGCTCAAGAAAACTTACTTTGCATATCTCCCATAGGACTTTGCTATCTTTATTGTGTGTATTGAAACAGATTTTAAAACATACTCGCGCAAGGGACATTCCCAGTTTTCCAATTAGTGCACCAGTTTGCCCAGTCAATATCAAGGTTTTCCAGACCTGCTGGTTCTTCATCCTGCATGCCCCAAGTTGACCCGGACTCCTCACCCTGTCCTGTAAGCCCTAAAATGCAACATTTACAAACTTGACCCTCATCAGCAGCAGTAAACTTACACGGCTAACAAGCCACAACCTGCTGCGGCCTCTGGTTTTAAAATATGGAGGTATATGTTCCCTGCCTGGGAATATCCATACCCCTCCCCTTTTCAACCCCCTTATTTTTGGTGTACGTATGGATACATTCGGGCATAAATTGTGGCTTTTAAAATCCACGTTGCATGTGGGCATTTTTGCGCTTGCAATGCTTTTAAAATTGACCTTTCAATAATAAAATGAGAGGTCATGGCTACTAAGCAGCATGTTTTAGTATAACAGAAGACTTTGGATTCTCACGTGCCTCAAGAAAGTATGAAGCCAGTTGTTACGGCACCGAAAGAAAAGTAAGAAGAAGTCCTGAGACATGAATTTAAGGCTTTCCTTTGCTTCTTCCTCATTGTCAAGGCCAGGATCAAGTCATTTTATTCAACTGTAATTGAGTAACAATAATAACAACATTATTCTTTCTTACCTCTTCTTTTTAGAAAGTAGCGTATTATCAGAAAGGTGCTGCCATGTCATGGAATTACCTTCCTATTCAACACACATGTTGAATACCCATACATCTTCAAGTATGTGAGATTTGACTTAAGTTTTAAAACTATTCTTTTACATTAGAGCGTAAGAAGAGCCAAGCTGGGACAGACCAATGGTCCTTTGAGCACAGCATCCTGACTATGACAGTGGATAATTTGGGTCACTAGGAAGTACCTGGAAGATCTTAACTAGGAAGCCAATTTCTTGTTCTTTATTCCCAGATATAAAAGACTGCGATTCCTCAAGTTTATTTGGCTAACAATTGTTAATAATTATCAATAATTGTGGCTTCTGTCTCAGATAGTCTTTTTCATTTCAGGATTTTTTTTCATTCCATAGAGAAGACTAGTAATAAAAAAAAAAAAGGAAAGCTTGTATATTTTACAGTTATCCAAGTTGGCATATATGCCTGTTAGACTACTATATTGTCTTTAATTCATGATCAGGTTCATAAATATTGTATTATAAATCTTTGAGCAATAAAATAATGCAGTCATTCCTCAGCCTTGGAACCGGACCTCACAATCCAGTTTGGTGCCAGATAATGGTCCTTGATTTGTAAATCATCAAACCTGAATCAGACCATGTCTAAATTGTAATTATGTTGAATAAGTAAGCAATGAACTTTGCACAATAAAATCCCTCTTTAAAATAGTTATGCATTAGAAAATGGCCCAAAAATTGCCTAATTATACCACAAATCATCTAGCTTGTGTTATTCCTATTTCCTTCACTTTATTTCATCCCTCCTAAATTCCTCACTTACTTTTGATATCTTTCTACCTTTAAAGTTGGAATTTGCCTGTCCTATTCTTAACAAACCCTCTCTGAAACTCTTCCTATTGCCATTGTTCAGAAATTCTCAAACATGTTGCCTTCCATCAAATCACACATTTTTGAGATTCTAAAGGTCTGCACAACCTCCATCAAATGACTTTCAGGAGGCATCCTCAGTGGAAACTGCCACTGAGGATGCCTTAGGGGTTGATACAGTGGGATAGAAGCTCCATGTGCAAAGGCTACCCATCAGTATTTCATTTTGATCTTCTAAGATTGCTCCTCTGCGATTAACACAGTAGATCATTCCATCCATTTTTTCACCTTTTCCTCCTTTGGTTTCTCTAATAATGTTCTGATCTGACTTTCCTCTAATATTTCACATAGTTCTTGCTAATAACTGCTCCCCAATGAGGAAAGGCTAAAGAGGTTACGGCTGTTCAGCTTGGAGAAGAGATGGCTAAGGGAGGATATAATAGAGGTCTACAAAATCATGAAAGGAACAGGTGAATGTAAATCAGTTATTTACTCTCTCAGACAATAAAAGGACTAGGGGACACTCCATGAAGTTAGCTAGTAGCTCATTTAAAACAAATCAGAGAAAATTATTTTTCACTCAATGCATAATTAAGTTCTGGAATTAATTCCGAGATGATGTGGTTACGGCAGTTAGTGTAGCTGGGTTTAAAAAAGGTTTGGATAAGCTCCTAAAGAAGAAGTCCATAAGCTGCTATTAATCAATAATGAATAGTAGTTTGAGATCTATTTAATGTTTAGGTACTTGTGACTTGATTTGGCCACTGAAACAGGATGTCGGGCTTGACCCAGTATTGCATGTCTTAAGTTCTTATGTTAATATGTTCTCTCTTTGACTCTCACTCTCTATTGTATTCCCTGAGGATCTGTGCTTTTTCTAGTTTAGACATGCTCTCTTAGGGCTCTTTTTTCTGCCTTTGGCTGCTCTTATCAGTCTTTTACAGATGATAGCTAAGATTTTCTTTCCTATTTGCACCAGAAACCTCTTTCCCTGAGTTTTTTTTTAATTTTTCTCCTATTTATATGATGTCTCTTATAGGATCCACACTAATGTCCTTTTTAACCCTTCAAAAGCTGATGTTCACTGTTTTCCCTACTTCCTCTCAGATTTCTCAACCCCTTTCTTATTCCAGCTCCCTCAAATTCTTTCCCTCTTTATCTACCACTGTAAAAATAATTGGTATTTTTCTTAGATTTATATTATCTTTCAGAGCTTATGTAGCTGAGCTCTGCACTTCTGTTTGGTTTCGTCTGTATAAAATCGACAAAATATTTTCCTTTTTATTCTTTAATTTTTGCCTTTACTTTTAAATGACATACCAAGTCCCACAGTTTCTAATGAATCACCCCAACCTTTTGTTAACCTTCCCTTCTCCCTCCCTGCTCCTTCCTATTATCCCTACTCCACTCCAGGGAACACAGCTCAGTTTTAGACAAAAAAAATCATTTATGTTGGAATGCTTGGTAGTAACATACACAGAGTTACCACATCCAATACAATATAAATATTTGCACAACACAAAAAAAAAACCATAACAATATCCAAATCATATTACACATTGAAGGATGGACTCCTACAGAATACAGTAGCATCTTAAAAAATGTTTGCTTACCCATTGTTAGCTGGAACTTATTTCTCTTGTGGAGAAAGTGGTAATGTCTCTTTAAAACCAGCTTTCGCCATAAGAAAGTGCAGCCATAATTTTTACAGAGATGAAAGGTTTTGTTTTTCTTTACACATTTCTTTCTCATGGCATGTGACAGAATAAAACAGCAGAGCTTGTCTGAGCTTGATTTCCTATTTTGTCATGAGAGGAAAAAAAAATTAAAAGTGACAAAATTTTTCTATTGACTCTAATGGGAACTCTTACAGAGCAGAAAGAGACTCTCTGGACATATTCCAATCCCTGTCTGAAATAAAAATATTTGGCTCAGGGAGACAAATGAAAGCTGTTTAAGTGGGTAATGCTTTACCTGCAGAAATGGCCCTTTAGAAAATTGCTCAACTGATGTTCATGTAAAATTACACGCATACACTCGTGGGCCTGATTTTCAAAAGCATTTTCATGCTTAAAAATGGGTTTTACAAGTGTAAATGTACTTTGCACGTGTAAGTGAGCTTTTGAAAATTGCTACAATATATGTCATTGAATTGTCCATAGGATGTACTCGTGTAAGTGCACTTTATGGGGCGGATTTTAAAAGGCCCGCGCATGCCGGCGGCCTATTTTGCATAGGCCGCCGGCACGCGTAAAGCCCCGGGACGCGTGTAGGTCCTGGGGCTTTCGAAAAGGGGAGGGAGGGGCGTGTCCAGGGGCGTTCCCGAAATGACGTGGCGTTTCGGGGGCGTGCCGCGGCGTTTCGGGGGCGGGCCCGGGGGCGTGGCACTGGCCTGGGGGCGTGGTCGAGGCCTCCGGACCAGCCCCCGTGACCAGAGGACGGAGCGGGGGCTGGTCCCGGGGGCTGGTCCCGGGGGCTTTCAGCAGGCGTAACTTTGCCAACAAAGGTAGGGGGGGTTTAGATAGGGCCGGGGGGGTGGGTTAGGTAGGGGAAGGGAGGGGAAGGTGGGGGAAGGTGGGGGGAGGGCAAAGAAAAGTTCCCTCCGAGGCCGCTCCGAAATCGGAGCGGCCTCGGAGGGAACAGGCAGGCCGCGCTGGGCTCGGCGCGCGCAGGTTGCACAAATGTGCACCCCCTTGCGCGCGCCAACCCCGGATTTTATAAGATACGCGCGGCTACGCGTGTATCTTATAAAATCCAGCGTACATTTGTTCGCGCCTGCTGCGCGAACAAATGTACGCGCTCGTGCAAGTATTTAAAATCTGCCCCTATGGGTGTAAATGGCTTTTGAAAATTGCTAAGATAGTATGTTACATTTACACGTGTATCTTCTTTAAAAATTCACCTGTGTGTGTGTTTGTGTGTGTGTTTTTATGCACATGATGGGAAGGGGGGGGGGGTGAGACTTCAGTGCATACTTTCCAATTTCAAAATTTATTCATGTAAATTTTCTAAGCAGAACTACATGCATCAAATAGCAGATGTAATGATGTGAGCATAGTTTTGTTGTTTAACATACACTTTTAAATCTAAGGGTCTACTGGTTGATTGATTTGTGTTTTACTCTGTATGTGTAAGTATCCTGTTGGTCCCCTACTAGAGTTAGGTAAAAGAATATACCAGTTATTGTGGGGCGAGACATAGTGCTAACATTTTGGATGTGCAGCTCCCTCATGTGGAAGCTCTCAATGATGTGTACCTCTGGCACTTAAAGCCGGGGCACAGTTTTCACTGTGTGATTTCCCATTTGTTTTTGCAGAGGCAGCATGTCCTGGGCTGTGCTTCCGTTTTTCTGTTAATTAACTTCTACCTCCACGGGGTATTTTCTTTGGATGAGAGTTTATTTCCATCCTCTAAATCCACCTTAAAGACTTTCATTAATTTATTTAAGTTTGGAGTTCTCATTAACTTGACACAGCTAAGCTAATTTAAATTCTCTTCTACTATTACCTGGGAGAGCTTCACTTCACGCAAGGTGGACCTGAGAACATCAAGGTTCGAGGAGAGGATGACATCAAGCCATCCTGAGAAGATGAAGAAGAGAGGGGAGAAAGGAGTTAAGTGAACCCCAACAGGGCCCCCAAGTAGGTGTAACTTTATGCACGTACATTTACTTATACACTTGTCGATTTACACGCACGCTTGCATGTAAATTCTTTCTTCGCCCCCAACTTTGCCTCCCAGAACATCTACTTCAACTGCAACTAAAAGTACACACAAAATCAGATACTTTGCATATACTTATACATGCAGAACCATTAGGTTGATTTCCAAAGCACAATTTACAAGTATAAAACAAGGTTTTATGTGGATAAAGCACTTTCAAAATCAACCCTTAAACCATGAGAACAGTTTTGCACAAAAATGTGCACATAATTGTGAGTAAAAAGTGCACTCAGCTTAGCGCACCTTATCACATCGGCCCCAGAAAATATCAGCTCTGAAACAGACATTCCTAATTTAATGTGGTGGAGCGGGAGGAGAGAGAGGAAAGAAACATAAAAGGATAGTTCAGTAAATAAAGGCAAACTGAATGTATTAAAACTTCCAGTCCAGATAAGAAAATTATGACTATCAGGCAATAGGAAACAAGCAGTTCCTTACTATAACTTACTTTGAATCTACTAAGATATCGTAAGAAAAAATGTTGCTAGCAGACAGTGTAACTAAATACAGCTTTATAATGAAAATACTGAATTCTATTTGATATGGTAGACTGCTGCTGTATTAGTCTTTCAGCGTTCCAGATGATAAAATGCTAACAGCAGATAAGCAAACTTTAATTGTGCAATCAAGGCCATTAACTAAAACAAAATAAATTACAATTAGGGATGTGCATTTGTTTGAAACAAATGGGTAAAATGCAACAAATGAATCCAATTTCATTTCTTTTGTGGATCCCCAAAATGAATGGAGAATGCCCATGAATTTAAACCAAAATTTTCATCTCATTGTTTATGTTCCCCATTCAAGTCTATGGCCCATTCAAGTCTATGTCTATGCTGAACAAACAAACAGGTGCAGACTAACTGGTAACTATAGCAACCAACTCTTGTTTGTGTGATTTGGCAGCCTTCTGGGAGCCAAGGCTGAATAAACTAGCAGGGAGACAGGATGGAGGACAAATCACGGTGAAGTATATTTTTATCTAGCCTATTGCTGCTATCTGGATCAAGTAATGGTGATGTCCTCTCACTGAAATATCTGAGCATGCACCAAAAAATAGATCCTATAAAGTAAAGTTAGGCATTTATGAATCACAAAAAATTGACCTTGAGACTGGTGTCCCTCAGGGGTCCTCTCTCTCCACGACACTGTTTAACATATATATGTTACCATGATGTAAACTATTAGCAGAACTTGGATTAAATTACTACATTTATGCAGATGATGGGCAAATCTTAGTACCAATTAAATATTCTATTGAAAATTCATTAAAATTATGGAATGTATATCTCTCCGCCATTAAACAAGTTTTAACACATAGGAGTTTATGCTTAAATGAAGCCAAAACAGAAATCTTACTAATATGTAATAAACTAAATGAACATTTTAACCGTGAAATTAATGATCTAAAATGCAAACAATCTATAGAATATCATGTTAAAATTTAGGAGTAATTTTAGACTCTGAACTTAATTTTAAAATTTTTATAACCAAAGATGGCTTCTTTAAGCTGCATGTGCTTAAAAACTTAAACCACTTTTGCATAACAATGATTTTAAAATGGTTTTACAAGCCTTGATCTTTCCAAAATTAGATTACTGCAATACACTATTTTTATTCCTCCCTGTATCTACTACCAGACTGCTTCAGATCCTTCAAAATGCAGCTGCTAGAATACTCACAGACACTAGAAAATTTGATCATATCATACCCGTTTTGAAAAAACTTCACTGGTTACCAATTTCTTTTTGAATACAGTTCAAAATACTGACACTAATACATAAAACATTATACAATGAAAGAATCAAATGGCTTAATGACGTATTACATTTCCATATACCACAAATAAATTTGCGTTCATCAAATAAAGGATTACTATCAATACCGTCTCCCAAACTGGCCCATCTAAACACAGTTAGAGAGTGGGCACTTTCCCTAGCAGCGCCAAAACTATGGAATTCCATACCAATGGATTTGAGAGCGGAGGCAAATCATCAGGCTTTTAAAAAGAAACTAAACACATGGCTATTTCAGTAAGCTTTCCCCGATTGAATAATCCTCCCCTTTTGCTTTGTTTTAGGATTTTATTATTTTATTTGTATTTTATTAAGAATTTTATCAATATTATTTTTATATTTTGGTTTATTATGTGTATACTCTATTTCATTTTCTTACTGATGTATTTTATTGTATTTGTTTTTCCTCTGTAAACAGACATGATGCTTTTTTCAAATATCGGTATAGAAAAACCAAATAAATAAAATAAATAAAGATTGAAGCAGTGCTAGTGATTTTTTGTCTCAATTTGATGCAGATGTGCAGTGAGCTTATCTGCAGGCAGATTGAAGTGAAGAAGAGCACAGCCTTACCAGCCTTCTTGGTTCTATTTCTAACAGGTTTTTTTTTGTTTGTGCAAAAAGAGTCAGCAGTGCACACACATTGTATATGTGTGTTTGTGTATTTGTGTGATAGAGACATTTTCATATACAAGAGTGGTACTGTGAGAGATGGTAAAGAAGCAATACATTATTTTGTGATATCAAACCACCAGTAGGCACTTCAAATTCCATCATGCCATTGTAAACAAAGGGAAAAGGAGGGGATAGAGGATTTGGTATTTCTGCATAGCCAGCCCAGCCTATCAGAAGTATAACAATCAGAAATAGTAGTAGCAGCAGCAGCAGCAAGAATAAAAAGGAAGTCCTGCCCCTATACTCAAGAGACTTTTATAGCTGCAGAATTTCAGGAGAGGAAGCCAGTTCAAGCCAGAAGAAATTGAAATTTTGAGAGCATGTATCACTGACAACTGTTGCTCTCCCTCTTGTTTTGGAGCAGGGGTAAAAGGTGAGAGAGTCATCTGAGACTGGCATTAGCAGGGCAAGAGTATGGACAGGGACAGCAGAAGTGAAACACCCAAAACCAGCAGCTCATGTTCCTATGGTTACTGCTTCTGAGGCAATGAGGCAGTATTTTCAGCCATTGATTCTGAGGAAGAATCTTGCCTGGGATTCCCAGAATTAGAAATTGAAGAGCTAGTAGCTGAAGAAAATTTGGGAAATTTAGGCAGTAGCATCTTAGACTCCAGATAGGTAATGGGGGAGATAGATGATTATCATGGTGTTGAGAGTAACCCCTGGAAGAACAGGCAGTGCAGGTAAAGAGTGTAGTCAATGACTCTGGGCTTTTTCCTCAAGATCTACCCTCATCCTCAACTCCAGTAGCAGCAGAAGCCCCAAAAGATGCAGAGAAGAGATCGCTCAAGACATCCCTGGTTTGGAATCACTTTCAAGTGAGGGAGTAAATGCGTTTTGTTCAGTATATTCACTACAGTAATGTCATCAGTCAAGGGAAGGTACTGGAAGATCTGACAAGTGTTAGTATGTAGTACCACCTGCAGAAGTAGTACCCGTTACCATTAGCATCAGCAGTGAGTGGCCTGGAGCCCCCCTCTGCCACTCAAAGCAAAAGCCAGAGGGAAGGGTTAAAAAGGAAAAGACTCTTCTCCAAGCTGATCCCATGGCCCCTTCTACAAGTCATGTGGCAGGCCAGCAGCCCCCCTGCCATGCGTCTGCAGTGATAACCCACCATAGAGGAAATGGGGTAGAGTTCCATATCACTGACCCAGGGCAAGTGGCAAGGAGCATTGAAAGTAGTAACAAGGTATATTGATTAAAATATTGTCCTAGATGACCAGCCCATGCTGGTAATTGAGAACTTGAGTTTAAGCATCTGCCCCATCTGTTAACCCCAATTATAAAGTGCCATCTAGGACTATATTTAGTAGGCAGGTTATTCCCATCCTGTGCAACCAGTGCTGTATTTGCATAGAGGCACAGCTGACTAAGATAGAGGGGAGTAGTGTGCATTTCACCAGAGATATCTGGACCAGTACAAATCCTGAACATGCTTATCTCTCCCTGATGGCACACTAGTGGGACTTGGCCAAGGCAAGGGCAGGCAGAAGCTCTAGTGGGGATCAAGCATCAGGGTACAGGTGGGCTGATCTGCACACCCAGGTGATGGTGGATAGCCTTCACACTTCATGCAATATTCTATTAGTCATAAGAAAGATGCTGGAGGGTTGGTAGCTAGATTGGAGAGGCAAGAGTCTTCACAAACATTTCTTTCTGATAGACAGTGGTACAAATATGATAAGGGTAATGGAAGATGTGGCTTTTAGGGGATCTTTGTGCTTTACACACTTGCTACACCTGGCAGTGCAGGGCTGGAACCCGGTCCTGAAAGACCTGATAGAGAGGTGCAGGGAAAAAGGAGGTTATTTCCATTAAAGCACAAAGGCAGGGCAGCTTCTCCGAGAGAAACAGGAAGAATTTGGGATGCCTCATAAGCATCTGATTCAAGAACATAAGAACATAAGAAAATGCCATACTGGGTCAGACCAAGGGTCCATGAAGCCCAGCATCCTGTTTCCAACAGTGGCCAATCCAGGCCAGAAGAACCTGGCAAGTACCCAAAAACTAAGTCTATTCCATGTTACCATTGCTAATGGCAGTGGCTATTCTCTAAGTGAACTTAATAGCAGGTAATGGACTTCTCCTCCAAGAACTTATCCAATCCTTTTTTAAACACAGCTATACTAACTGCACTAACCACATCCTCTGGCAACAAATTCCAGAGTTTAATTGTGCGTTGAGTAAAAAAGAACTTTCTCTGATTAGTTTTAAATGTGCACCATGCTAACTTCATGGTGTGCCCCCTACTATCCGAAAGAGTGTTGGCTCCCACTGGAATTCCATCTATATGATCTTGCAGAGGTTACTGGAGCAACAGATAGCTCCTCATGATCTGTCTCTGGAAATAGATACGTGTGGATCACCCACTGTGGCATCATGATTGGATAGTGATGAGGCAGCTGTTACAAATCCTGAAGCCCTTCAAGGATGCCATGGAGAATCTGAGTTCCAGACGGCCCACCCTGGGTAGGGTTATCCCTATAACAAATATTCTGGAGGAAACAGAGGGTTTCTGTGAACAAGAGTGAATGGGAGCAGAGATGTTGCAGTTTGTGGACTCCTTGCAGCAGCAGGTGCAATGTAAGACTGAAACGTCTAACAAAACAATACATACATGCTTGCCACACTTTGTGATCTATGGGTGAAAAATAATCTTTGCCTCAAGTCCCAGTGTCTCACAAACATGAAGAAGATACTTATAGCTTGGGTACATGAACAGGAGAGGCAGAGGCACAATGGAGTTGTAGATTAGAGAAGAGTGGCCACCCCAAAGAGTAGTACAAACAAGAGAGTACCACGTCAGCTACCACATCCTCCTGTTAGCATTCATGGGTTCGTGGACCTTTGGCCTGAGGTGAGGGTTGATACCACCTGCAGGGAGGAGCCCCACACGTCATCACCTTCGGGAGGCGAGGTCAGCTGCAGCAGGAGATACAGTAGGGTGTAGAGGAACAGAGCGTCCTGCCTCACAGCCACGTGATCGCAGGAGCTAGTAGAGAGAGTACTGTGGGGGATCCCGAGGAGCGGAGTAAGAGACACAGTTTGGAGCGAACCCACAGTATGCAAGCAGAACTGGAGATGCAAGTGCCAGAACAGGAACCTCCGAGACAGAAGCACCAGGCAGGCCCCGAGGAGCGGCGAGCGCGAGACAGGAACTTCTGGTGGCCCGCAGCAAAGACAGTCCCGAGGGCCAAGCTGCGTAGCGAGAGAGGCTCTGGTGTGATGACATAGGCTGTGCTGTGGAGCGGGGAAGCCCGAGTCAAATCTCTGAAGAAGTGACGTAAGCAACCCCGAGAAGTGGGGCTGCGCACAATGGAATCTCTGGTAGAGAAAACTGAAGGCACTACCCCAAAGAGCGGGGACGTGCAGGTACAGTCACTGGAATAGAACGTAGGCACTGACCCGAGGAGCGGGAAGCGCAAGTACAGTCACTGGAATAGAACGTAGGCACTGACCCCAAGGAGCAGGAAGCGCAGGTACAGTCACTGGAGTAGAATGTAGGCACTGCCGCGAGGAGCGAGGGAGCATGGAGTTGAGTCTCCTAATCAGTAAGGCAGTTTTGAGGGACAACCTTGAGGAGAAGGGAAGCCAGCAGGCAGGAGCCCTGGAAGGCGCACAACTAGCCCGAGGAGCGGGGAAAGCCTGGAGACGAAGTCTCCGACTGGACCGCAAGCAGGCCCCCAAGGAGCAGGTACCCGAGCCAGAGTCGCAGGGAGATCTGATACGGGAACCTTGAGTCCAAAGAGACAGGAGCAGGCACCAGTAGCGAAGGAACTTGTTGCCAAGATAGCTACTAAGGGGCGAAGGCAGTGCTTAAGAATCCCAATCTTGTGATGTTATCAGTCGGGGACACCCCTGAGGATCCTGCCATTGAGCGGTGGTGGACACACGTGCCTAAGAAGACCCGGAGTTGGCGTGGGTGGCAGCGGCATCCTGGCCGCCATGAGGAGCCTTGGGTACCCAGAGGAATGTGGCGGCAGCGGCTAGCCCCAGCCGTGAGTAGGCCCAGAGAGGAGAGCAGGGCAGCACATGACATGAGTTGAATTGGTCGCAGCCGTCTGCGACCGACGGTCATAACAGTACCCCTCCTCTTAAGACCCCCTCCTGGGGGTTTGGGTTTTCGAGGATGTGTGGCATGGAACTGCCGGAGAAGGTCTTTGTCCAGGATATTGGTGGCAGGTTCCCAACTGTTCTCCTCAGGTCCAAAGCCCTCCCAGGAGAGGAGATATTCCCACTTTCTACCACGTTTTCTTATGTCCAGGACATTTTGGACTAGATAGGTGACGTCCACTTCAGATGACAGTGGTTGAGGCTCTGGTGGTTTTTTAGAGAATCCGGACAGTATCAAGCATTTTAGTAGTGAATTCTGAAAGGTGTTGTGGATTTTGAGAGAGGAAGGCAGCTGGAGAATATAGGTGACTGGACCCAAACGGCAGAGCACCGGAAAGGGGCCAGTGTAACTGGGAGCGAAGTGAGCGGAGGGCAGCTTAAGTCAGATTAACCGGGTGCTGAGCCACACTTTGATGCATATCGCCGTGAAGCACCCCAGTTTAAACCGGGCGATAAAGAACCTTTTTGATCTTTGGGCAGCCTGCTGGAGCAGCTGCTTAGTGCTGTTCCAAAGTTGATGCAACTGGGGCAGAGGAAGATAAGGGGAAAAATGGGACTGAGGGAGAGAGCAGGGAAAAATGGGAGGCAGAGACTGGTTGGGGGGGGGGGGGGGGATTGACAGAGTGAAAAGTCAGTGGTGCACAACACCTTTTTAAAGTTGGTGGTGCCTGTGCACCAATGAGCACTATTGATTCTATGTCCCTGGTTTTGTACCCCCAAAAGAAAAATAGAGAATAGAAAATATATAGGAATAAACAGAAGAGCACCAGCATACAGCACCATTCTCAAAATGTGCATTATACGATTTTAACAAATTTGATTACACAACTAACGTAACAGTAAAACACACAGAATGTAATTTTTATCTGTAAAAGTACCTTAGAGGTACACTTGGTCAGGACCTACATCACTAAACAATTGTGAGTCTTTTTTGATTTAATGTAACCGGCTGAATGCAGCTATAAAATTACATGTCCCGCAGAAAAATTTGCGTTCAGCAAATAAGGGTTTGCTGACTTTGCCTGCTGTTCAGTCGGCACTTCTCAACCAGGTGAGGGAGAGAGCACTGTCGTTGGCTGGTCCGGGAATTTGGAACTCACTTCAGGCACCTCTGAGGCTGGAGTCAAATTTTAAAAAGTTCAAACGTGAGGTTAAAACTTGTTTTTTTAGTAAAGCCTATTTGAGCCTGCCCTAAATACATTTCATGCTACTGCAATTATTTGATTCCAGAATCCCTTATAGAAGGCTCACTAGTGTCATGAGATTTGTAATTGTTTTTAGAATTTTATATGCTAGGTTTGTTTTAACTAATTTTAGATATGTTTTATACACTGGAGTATAATTTGAAGTGTTTTAGGACATGAGTGGAGTTATGTTTTAGGAACGTTTATATGTTAGGTTAGGAAATATTTTATGTTAATAGACTCATTTTAGGCTTTTATAATGTATTTTAGTTTCTAACAAATTGTATTTTAACCTGTTGTGAACCGTTCCGATGGACTCTGAGCGACGTATATAAAAAATGTTAAATAAAATAAATAAATAAAATAAATACATTTTATGTGCGTACATGTAATCCATTGCGATGGTATATAACTTAGCGACGCTATAGAAAAGACTTTAAATAAACAAATAAAATTAAAATTAAAAAAAAAAAACAAGTTTCCCTTCCCACCCCATTTCTTTTCTGGTTCTAACACATAATAACAGTAACACAGTAAATGGTGAAAGAAAAAAACCCCAAGTGGTCAATCTAGTCTGCCCAGCATTATTTTTATTTTACTTTGTATAGTTTTTTATTCCTTAGTGTAGTAATTGCCACTCTGTGCAGGTCACCCCAATTAACATGGGTTACCTCAGTCCCTCATCTCCATCCTTTAGCCACTAGGGACTCCCAGTGTTTATTCCATGCCACTCTCCAATCTTCAGAAAAATATTGCCGATATTCAAAATGGCGCCGGCGCCATTTTGCCCTATGTCGACATAGTGAGGGCAAAGGTAGCACCGGCGCCATTTTGAATATTGGCAAATCGGCCCGAGTGCAGAAGGTCACTCCCGGACCCCCGCTGGACTTTTGGCAAGTCTTGTGGGGGTCAGGAGGCTCCCCCAAGCTGGCCAAAAGTCCCTGGGGTCCAGCGGGGGTCCGGGAGCGATCTCCTGCACTCGTGACGTCGGGTCACAGGAACCAAAATGGCGCCGGCGCTACCTTTGCCCTGTCATATGGTAAGGGCAAAGGGCCACCGGCGCCATTTCTCTTAACGCAGCCGTGGCCAGAGAGTGGGAGATCGCGCCGGGACCCCCCCCACTGGACCCCAGGTAATTTAAAACATTTTGGGGGGGTTCGGGAGGGTGGGGGATTTCTTTTAAAGAGTCGGGGTGGGTTTTAGGGTTGTTTTGGTGTGCCGGTTTTCCCGCCCTCCCCCGATTTACGATTTTTGACGATAAATCGGGGGAATTGTTATTGTATCGCGGCTCTAACAATTTTTGACAATTTAAAATTTATCTGACGATTGTTTTAAATCATCAAAAAATGATTCACATCCCTAATATCACACACATACAGAGGAAGAGCAGAGAAATCATACAACAGAAGTAAGATCTGTATGTGATTTATGTGTGATATTCTTCAGGGACCCTGTAACTCTGAAATCAAAGCAGAGATCTGATACCAAAGACAGACAATATATATATACAGGGCCTCAATCAGAAGTAAGAAATGCAGGCACTACAGAAAACATGCCCAGGAGAGATGTTTTACATGTTCTAAATGCGGGAAATTTTTCAGTAGGACGAGAGAACTAATGCAGCACCATAAAATCAAAGGGACCCAAATTCTAAAATACCATAGAAGTACGAAAGCGAGCAACCATCCTCAGTCTTATTCTTTAAGCTAAGAAATTGTTCTGGCGAATAAAGGGAATGACTAAAGATCCACCAGTACATGAAGTAAAAACGCTAGAGAATTAGCAAGACAAGAGAAGAAACTCTTTAAAGAATCACCTGAGACATTCCTATTCTCACTGACAATGAAAACCAGCTATTGTGAGGGAGAAGAATGCAAGAATGACATTGCTGATAGAGGTATCAGTACCCAGTGATTATTCTGTAGATCATAAGGAGAAAGTAAAGATCCTTAATCAGAGATCAAGAAAATGTCAGAAAGATACAGAAATAGTCCCAATCATATTAGGTGTCACTAGTCTGATTAAGAATTTTCAAGCACATCTTGATATGTTGCCTGTTAAGATTACACCTTATGAACTACATAAGGTATCATGCAAGTACCAAGAAGGGCATTTTAGAGATTGAGATATTCCAGCATGCCATGGTTTATGAATGAAGTTCATTCCCTTCAAGATATGTGTAAAATAAACTCATTTGGAAAAATTGCCACAGAAGAGACTGTGTTCAGCTACAGAATATGGGAAAAGCTTTCATCATAAAGCAAACTGTTACACGCCCTACCCGCTGTTGTCCCACCCGCAGGACCGCTCATCTTCGGGGTCAACCAGCTGGGTACTGGTCCTGTCTCCCTCGAGGCTCTCGCAAGCCCGGCTAGGCCCCGGTGTCCCGTGGCGGCAGTCGTCGGGCCTTCACTTGCACGCCAGGCCTCACGCCGGGCCTCGGCATCTCGACAGCCAGCCACGCCCCTACACACGTGCGCGGACCAGGTGCCCTGATATGGATTCAAGGGTGGGTCCTAGTTCTGCGGCGCACCTTGATTGAAAGGAAGGGTGATATGTTGTGTTTGTTTTATACCACATGTATCGTTTAGCATTGAGACCAAAAAGTTCCACTTTGGTCTTATCAACCACAAAACCATCTGCCACATGTGTGCAGTGTCCTCTAAGTGTTTCTTTGCACTTCATGCCACATCATATGGCTTTTCAATAACAGTGGCTTCCTTCTTCCTACCATCCCTTACAAGCCATGTTTCTTGTGTCATCATGAAATTATTGAACAGTCAATATTTTCCCCAGTCTCAGCCAAAGACTTCATAAGAACATAAATTGCCATGCTGGGTCAGACCAAGGGTCCATCAAGCCTAGTATCCTGTTTCTAACAGAGGCCAAACCAGGCCACAAGAACCTGGCAATTATCCAAACACTAAGAAGATCCCATGCTACTGATGCCAGTAATAGCAGAGGCCATTCCCTAAGTCAACTTGATTAATAGTAGTTAATGAACTTCTCCTCCAAGAACTTATCCAAATCTCTAAAGTGTCTTATGGTAATCTTAGTCCTCACAGTGACCTTCCGCAGAAGTTTCTTAAAACCCATGGCTATTGACTTTGGAAGGACGGCCTGACTGTGGCAGCATTTTAGTAGTAAATCACTCAAAAAAATAGTCCCAAGTTGAAAAAGGAAGTGACATTTGCTGAACAATATGTATGGCTGAAAGTTAGACCTGGGTATCTCCCTGATGCAGAGGTATTTCTTGGACATCGAAACACAGCCCATGTAGGGGTTAAATATTAATATTGGTCATTTCTTTGTGGAGTCTACATGAAGATAAGAACAAATGGGGGCGGGGGGGGGGGGATTTATGCCATTTTGTTTAGTATTATACAAGATATTAAGATCCTTGAAAGAGCTTTGTTTGGCAGTGATTTATTGTTACAAAAGAGATTTTATTGCATAAAAAATGTTGTTGGAAAAAAATTCTGTTGTATGAATAAATGACAATACTTGGATCGGTGATTAAAATACAGGATGTCTTTTGCAATACAAATGTGTGCCATTCATTCATGAGGTTTTTTGAAAAGCGGTACCATTTCTTGATAATATGTTTTGGAATTACAATTTAAATGTGATATAAATTCATTTTGGCAGGATAATATTTTTGCTTTTTAAGTGTCTTAGTGGTGCCAAAATGTTTCCTTTTAACAATGTAGGACCTGACAGTGTCCCAAGGGATATTCAGACACATTGAACATTTTCTTAAAGCCTACCCCCAATCTGTACATTCGAATAATGTTATCATGGAGTTCTTTTGACAGCTCCTTATTTGGCATGTTTTGATCTTTGCTTCAGATTCACTTCATACAACAGAAACAGCTTGATTATTTATCCAGGAGTATTTGAATCACCTTTTCTGGACAGAGATGGGCTTTATTGAAAATATTATGGGCCTTCTTAAGGCAATTTTTTGAGCTAGAGCTTATTTGGGTTTGCAATGACAAGGGGTATGAAGACTTATGCAATCAAGACTTTTTGTTTATTCTTAGTTACTTTTGGAATATTTCTATAATTATTCTTTCACGATAGAAATGCAGAGTATGTTGTGTAAATCAATGAAAAAAATCTTATTTAATGCATTATATTTATATTTTTAGACAGCTGAATGTAAAAAATATATACGGGTGTGAAAGCTTTTGCAAGGCACTGTATGTGTTTTTAAAATATATATAAATATATTTATATATATAATTGTAGTTACTATCTGATTGACAGTATGGTATCAAACACTGACTATCAAAATAATTTTTCATTCAAATTGAAATAAATTTTGTTTTTATGAAGATTTATTTTTTGTTTTATTTGAAAGTTTATATTAACAATAATGACTTCAAACTTAGTAATTTCCCATGCATTAACAATCAACAGAATTATGGGAACACCATAACTATGCTTTGATGTGGTGCCTCTACTGATTATAGATAAGCATAACCTTTATAGAAATGTCAAAGAATGTCAGAGAATTGTAAGTGCCTTATCCCCTCTCTTTGGATAGTTTAATAAGTACCTTGCAGGTATAGATATGAGCAAATGCTCTTCCAGGAGGGAGGCAGCATAGGATTCAGGTTACAGAAAGCTGAGGTGTGTTGTTTCTGAAAGGAATGAACCTTTGTCATGAGCGATGGTGGTCATAAGGAATTGAGGGCATGACAAAATGTGCACTCTGTAGGAGCCTTTATTGCTTTCTTTTCCCAACTTCCACACACACAAAATAGATCCTCATTTCCTGCATAGCATTCTCTTTATCTTCCTTCTCATTACGACACATTTTTTCCAACATAAATGATATATCCCTGTATTTGATATATGCCTGTATTTCCTTCAGTTTTGCTTCCCCCCATACTCCCCTCCCCCCAATAACTTTTAGTGGGCATATTGAAATCAGGAAATGCAGCCCTTGAACTGTGGACAAGCACATTTAGCTATTTGCCCTTGGTTTCAGCTGACATGGTGTGACTATGTTCATTGTACATCCTTCATCCTATTCTAGATGTTGGTTACATTAGGAGAGCAACACTGCATATCATGAACAGGATAATGAGGCATACACATATTTTAATGCAGCTGATAATGTACGACATCAGTCTAAAAATCAGCATAAAAAGGATTTATTCAGTTTTCTTCTGATACACAGGGTCTCTGAGTTAAGTTTTTTTAAACATAGGAAGTAATTCATTTTATTGGCCAAGTTCACTATCTTTCTGACAGAAATTTTTCAAAGTGCCAAATTTTGGTGAATTGAGCTAAAATGCTTATGGATAAGAGTTGTAAAACCAGAATTGGCTCAAAATATTCTCCTGATGACTTGATTAGAGTGGGCTGGGTTGACGCTACCCATAGGGGAGGCCTTACGGGTCCCCACCGTCAGTAGGCGGAGCTAGCTGACTGACGGAAGCCAGCTGGAGCTTCACCAATACCAGCTCTCGTTCCCCACAGGTTGAGCCCTTGGGTGCCAGGGCCGGCTGGAGTTAGGTGGGCTTCCATCCGAGGTCTTCTGGTAGGTGAGGAGGAGGTCAGTCAGGGACCAGCAACGGTAGTAATGGAAAGTCTGTACTGGACGAGGCGGAGTCCTGGAGACCCAGGTGCCAATAGGAACAAATGTCAGACAGGGGGCACCCGGGTAAAAGCAGGCCGAAGCCTGAAAGGCCAAGTCCAGAGTGGAGACTAGAGGTGTCGTAGAGCAGGCTGAAGTCAGGGCAGGCAACAAGCAAGAAGTAATGGCAAGGCAAAGGTCAGGTCCAGGAGATGATCAGTAGCGTAGTTAGGCAAAGCAGAGGTCAGATCCAGGAGATGATCAGTAGCGTAGTTGGGCAAAGCAGAGGTCAGATCCAGGAGATGATCAGTAGTGTGGTTGGGCAAAGCAGAGGTCGGGTCCAGGAGAAGATCAGTCTGAAAATCTAGTAAAGATGAAACACAAGAACCAGGAGAAGACGAAACCAGGATCAGGAACACAGAAGGAACAGGAACCAGGAACACGAGGAAATCACCAGAGGAGGCAACAAAGTACCCGTCCAGAGTGGAGACCTGTTGCAAAGGCAAGCTCTGATGGTCAGAGCTTACCTTAAGTAGGCCTAGATCAATGACATCATCACCGAGGGCCGGCAGCCTTTGCCTGCTGCGGGCCCTTTAAATAAAGTAAAGAGGGTGCACGTGCGCAGCTAAGGAGCTCAATGCGAGGAGCAGTCTGTGGCGGCATCCCTGCCATGCTCCTTAACACACTGGCGGATGGCAAGGCCACGAAAAGAAGTGCAGCGCCAAGGGAATCCCCTCCACATCGTCGGAGAGCCGGGACCACCCCCGGCGAGGCAGCGCGATGCCAGGTAGGGAAGGCCAGTCATTGCAACTGCGGCCGGCCGATGCAACATTCTAATTTATATTACAGCATTAGTTGCAACTAAATAGATAGATAATTGCTTGTCAGTTCTATGGCAACACTGCTGTAGGACAGAATAGTGCAATAACTTGAAGCCAGTGGGGATACAGGGTTCTTGGCAAAATGGCTTCACAAGGGGAAGATCTTTCTACACAAACTTGATGAATGTCTCTGCTGAGGTAAGCAGACTAGGAGGTCAAGGGAGCACAAAATATATGGATATCAGTAAAGCCTTTGTCACAAAAAGAGGCTGAATTAGCACAGGTTTTAACCTTGGGTGTGCCAATCATCAAGGCTTCAGCATTAGCTTCTATGTAATTGCAATTAGGTATATTTGGCATACGAAGGTAATATTTTTATGTATTTATTTATTTATTTCAGGTTTTTATATACCGGCATTCGAGATCGCAGTCACATCATGCTAGTTCACATAAAACAAGGGTGCATCGTGAAACATAAACTAAAACAGTGGTGCGGAAAATGCAGTTACAGGGTAATTAAAACTTGGCGGGGAGGAAGAGAAAGGAGAGATTATAATTCAAACATGTAAAAACGATAGTGGAGATAATTGATTATAGTGTGGGCGGAGATAAGGAGTGGCGTGGATGAGCTAAATCAGTTGGAGTCCGGGAATGCTTGTATGAATATCCATGTCTTTAGTCTTTTTTTGAAGGTTGAGATGCATGTTTCCAGTCTGAGGTTTGTGGGGATGGAGTTCCATATTGGTGGAATGGCTGTGGAGAAAGCCCGATTTCTTAGGGTTTTGTGTCTGGTAGATTTAGGCGGTGGTACCTGTAGCGATCCTTTGTATGCCTCTCTTGTCGGTCTTGACGAATTATGTAGTTGGAGAGGGATTTGTAGGTCGATGGGAGCCAGTAGGTGGATATTTTTGTATGTAGTAAGAATGGCCTTGTATATTATTCTAAAGTGTATGGGTAGCCAATGGAGGCTTTTTAGGATGGGGGTTATGTGATCCCTTCTCCTAGAATTTGTCAGTATTCGAGCAGCTGTATTTTGTACCATTTGGAGCGGTTTGGTGTATGAAGCGGGAAGGCCAAGTAGGATGGTGTTACAATAGTCTAATTTAGAAAATATGATAGCTTGCAGAATGGTTCTGAAATCTTGGGCATGGAAAAGAGGTCTAATTCGTTTCAGTACTTGTAGTTGGTAGAAACAGTCTTTAGTGGTTTTGTTGATAGTGGCTTTGAAATTCAGGTGATTGTCAATTAAGACTCCTAGGTCTCTTACTTGTGTAATTGTTGTTGTTGTGCCTTGCTGTGTCGAGGTGATGGTGCTGTTCTCAGAGGTGATGAGCAGGAGTTCAGTTTTGCTGGAATTAAGTACTAGGTTAAGGTTGGTGAGGAGGAGTTGAATTTTTTGAAGGCAGGAGTTCCAGTAAGCTAGCGTTTTTTTAAGGGAATCCTTAATGGGGATCAGGACCTGGATATCATCAGCGTAAAGGAAATGTTTGAGGTTGAGGTCGGTGAGAAGTTGGCATAACGGTAAGAGGTACATGTTAAATAAAGTAGGAGACAGGGAAGAGCCTTGTGGGACTCCTACTGATGAAGGGTGTTGTGTGGATTCTTTGTTCTGTAACTTTACCTTGTATCCTCTGTTGCTGAGGAAGGACATGAACCAAGAGAGTACTGAGCCTGAGATACCTATGGAGGCCAGCTGTTTAATGAGTAGGGAATGGTTAACGGTGTCGAAAGCTGAAGAAAGGTCCAGTAGGATCAGTAAGAAGGCTTGTCCTTTGTCAAGGCCTAGAATGAGGTAATCTGTTAAGGAGATGAGGAGGGATTCCGTGCTTAGTGTTTTGCGAAATCCGTATTGCGATGGGAATAGGAGGTTGTTTTCTTCAATGTAGTTTGAGAGTCTGGTGTTCACAAATTTCTCCATGATCTTGGCTATGAAGGGAAGGTTGGCGATCGGTCGGTAGTTGTTTGGGTCGTTAGGATCTAGGTTTGGTTTCTTGAGTAGTGGTTTGAGTGAGGCTAATTTGAGGTCATCTGGGTAAGATCCTTGTGTTATTGAACAGTTTATGATGTCTGACAGTAATTTGGAGATGGTGTCAGGAATTGATAGAAGCAGTTTCGAGGGGATGTGATCCAATGGGTGAGAGGATGGTTTCATTTTCCGTAGGATACCTAGGATCTCAATGGAGGAGGTGAGTTCTAGTTCAGCTAAGCGGGTATAGTTGAAAGCGGTCTGAGGTGAGGTTGATGTAGAGACGGTGTTAGGGGGAAGCTGAGATAGAAGTTTGCTGATTTTGTTGTTGAAAAATATTGCTAGTTCTTCCGCTTTAGATTTAGCTTGGGTAAGTGTGATTTCTGGAGGGCTTGTTTGTGTGAGGTTAGAGACGTAGCTGAAGAGGGCTTTAGCGTCGAAGACTAGGTGGTGGATCTTGGATGCGTAGTAGTTCCTCTTGGATCTTAATGTATATACTTTCTTTATAGATCAAAGGAAATAGATCCCCATAGCAGCTGAGATTGATACTTGGCTAAGAAAGTGCCAGGAAGTGTACTTTTAATTAAATTGAACAGTCTAAAATCCTAAAGCTTTAAACTGAAGTAAACACATTTTTAAGTTTAGATAGGAAGAGAATGGGATATCATGGCAGGATTAGCCATAATGTACAATTCTTGCCATATTTGTTGTAGTGGTGGACTATGAACTAAGAGACCAGGGTTCAAGTCCTGCTGTCACTCTTTGTGACCTTGGGCAAGTCACTTTACCCTCAGGTACAATCATAGGGGGTCATTTATCAAAATGCACTAAGGTGTTAAGGGCTTATCAAATGTGAAAAGTCCCTTTAATGCATGTGATAGCACCATATTGTATGGTATGATGCAAATCAGAGAGAGAGAGAGAGAGAGAGAGAGAGAGAGAGAGAGAGAGAGAGAGAGAGAGAGAGAGAGAGAGAGAGAGAGAGAGAGAGAGAGAGAGAGAGAGAGAGAGAGAGAGACTATCCATGATGTCTGTTCCATAGATAGGTATTTGTATCCCTATGGGAGGCCCACCTAGTAACTCGAGGTGAGGTTTAGGTATTAGTGTAGGGGGTTAGGGGCCACTTTGACATTCAACATGAGACATACGAACAGAATAGTGATCTCTTGTGAAGATTTGATGACCTACAGAGAGAGGAAACCCACGCAAAGATGAGATTGGTGCAATGTTCTCTCTACCTAGCTTGATGGACTCTCTACCTGGGTAACATCAGCTAGGTGGAGAGAACATTGCACCAATCTCATCTTTGGATGAGTTTCCTCTCTCTGAAGGTCATCAAATCTTCACAAGAGACCATTGTTCTGTTCGTACATCTCACGTTGAATGTCAAAGTGGCCCTAACCCCCTACACTATTAGCTAAACCTCACCTCGAGTTACTAGGTGGGCCTCCCATAGGGATACAAATACCTATCTATGGAAAGACCATCATGGCTAGTCTCTCTCTCTTTCTCTCTCTCCCTCTCTCCTAACTTAGCTCTTTGCATGCAAATTGCAATACATTGCTATTTGCATAAAACACACCCCTTTTGCTATCACATGCATAAATCCAGGCCATAGATTGTAAGCCTTCTGGGGATAGGGAAATACCTACAGTACCTGAATGTAAACCGATGTGATATGTCAGATTGAATGTCGGTATATAAAAAAATATATATATAATGAATGTAAGATAGATTTGTTTGCAGTTGTTAAGATAATCAAATTATGAACACACACATATATCAGTACAAATCTCACTGCTGCTCCCTTGGGCAAGTCATTTTACCCTCCATTACCTCAGCTACAAAGTTAGATTTTAAGCCCTCTGGGGAGAGGCGAATACCTACAGTACCTGCATGTAATTCACTCTGAAGTGCCGAAAAGTAGAATATAAATCAAATAAATAAAAAACAAAAAGTAAAATAAAATCAGCTGCTGCTGCTCACATGTTTCAAACCTGGACTAATTCAGCTTGTTTTTGTGTCTGTTAGCATGCGAGCAAGTAAAGCCTTTGGAGCTATTCCACTTAGAAGACTGGTGAGCAAACCAGCCAGTATGGGATCTGGAAGGAAAGCTGAAAGAGAAGTTAACTGAAAACAATGATTCGGAGTGTTAGGCAATGGAATCCACTCTGGTGGGGTGCCATGTGGATCAGTTCTGGACTTCATCCTCTTCAACCCCTTAATAAGTGGCATTGTGGAAAGGTTAGAAAAGAAAGTGTGCCTGTTTGCAGGTGATCTGAAAATTTGCAAGCGGAGGTATGGTGGCAGCGGTGGCGGCGGCGGCGGCGGCGGGGGTGGGGGGGGGGGAGAATAAATAAAATGAAATATAACCTAAAAAAAAATTGGAAGAATAGTAAAAGCTTTGGCAACTATGATTTAATCCAAAAATTGTTTGAACATAAGAACATTCTAGCAATGGGAGGTTTGAGGGGTGATATTGTTTATTTGAGAGACAGTGGAGTCCATCTCCTGAAAGGTAGGTCAGAAATTGAAATTTATAACCTAATGTCCTTTGGCTGGTTGTCAACAAGGGAGCTGAGAAGCAGCCCAGAGGCTGGGGCCTTCCAAGGCTCCTGGGAAAGGAGAGGGTAGTTGTCCTCTCTTTTCCATATTAAGCTTGGAGTGGATTCTATGAAGGAGCCATCTGCATCCACACTCATGATGGCTTCCAATCCCAAGGTCAAAGGGATAAACGAAGTCAGATCAGAGACCGGGTTTCCAACCAGATAATATACCACCAATCTTTGAGTGGGAGACGAGGATTTTCCTGATTCCATGGGTTTCTAAGGGAGAGCTAAGACAGGTCCCTTGAGACCTGCCCCAATTCTTAAGCAGTTTTGAGAACCTAACTTTGTACTTTGGGACTATTTAAGGACTGTGTATGAGCTATTTTGAGTCTGTTACTATCAGAAAATCTATGCTTTGTGGGGTTTTTTTTTCATTTTTGTAGTGTTGAACTATTATTTTTATTGTCAGTAAAATTACTTTGAAGTCCATATTCAGTGCCATTTGTCCAGCTAAGTTTGGACTTAGGCGGACAAACAGCAGGATTTGAAAATTCCATTGCATTGACCAGTTCTGCGATAGCTAACTTTTTATCTGGCTAAAATATTTTCCAGGTAACTTGGGGGTAGGGCAGGGTGTTCTGGGGTGGAGCCAGTTATCTGATTAACAGGCCCATGCAATACAGTGCGCTCAGCTGAGCACACTGATTAACCTGCGGTTGGACGCAGATTTTGGACGCGCATCCACAACCCCTTATTCTATAAGGAGATTAGTGCATCCAGATCCTGCATCCAACCTCTCCTGAAACTAATAGCGCTCATTATATGCAAATGCATGTTGATGAGGCTATTAGGTATTCTCTCCCAATTAAAAAAAAAAAAAAAGAATGTGCACCTCACGTGCACATTTTTACCCTCAGAAATTAACATCTGCCCAGAGCGGGCATTAATTTCTGAGCAGCCCAAAAAGTGTACAGAAAATCAGAAAAATACCACTTTTCTGTACTTCCTCCAACTTAATTTCGTAGCGATGTTAAGTCGGAGGAACAAAAAGGACAAGAATGTTAAAAAAATTTTTTTTTTAAAAAAAAGGTCATCAATTGAGCATCCTTTTTCCTAACCCGCTGACAGCCACCTCTCCGGGGTGCCCACTGCCAAGGATGTGCTAGGGATGCACATTTGTCCCTAGTGCCTCCTTTTTAGCGATCCCTCATTTAAATATTCGATTGTGTGCTCAGGTGAGGGGACTGGGCACGTGTTTGGAAAGCAGTCGCTCAATGCTGAGGGCCCGTTTTCCACTCATATTTATTGAATTGGCCTGTAAGTTATCTGGATAAACACTAATTTTCAGCATTATTTGGCTAACAAAGATGGACAATTTTAGGACTGCTGAAGAGCAGTCTTAGGTTAGCCATAAAAATGTATCAATCTAACTGTAAGATAGCCGATATATTCAGCGGTGCAGGTATGCCACTGAATATCCAGACAGAGCTAGCCAGATAAGTTTATCTGGCTGACTTTGCTGGCCAGACAGTGGATGAAAATGGACTCCTTCTTGTTTTGAAACACAGCACTTAGAATGTGGACTGTTTTTTATTTAATTTTCTGAATGTGATCCCCTGGGCTTCACAGGTTAGCTTGTCTCTCAATAGCAGGATCCAGTTTCCAGATGATGCCCCAAGTGGAGGATTGCGCTGCAGTCTCTGAAGTGTGGCCTGTTGTGAAAGGGGTGTTACATAGGGATGTGTATTCATTTAAAACAAAACTGCAAAACTCAATGAATTAGACTAATTCGTTTCATTCAACTAATCAGGGCTCACTCCCAAATAAAATGAACCATATTCGTTCATTTTATTTTAAACTAATGATTCAGGCCTAGGTCTATGCCGGGGCATTGCCTCGGGCATAGCCTGACGCCCAAAGTAGGGGCCGCGGCCTATGCCCGGGAGCAACGCCGGTGCCTCAGCCTAGGCCCAAAGCTGAGGCCTCACCTAGGGCATAGGTTGAAGCCCAAAGCAGGGGCCATGCCTAGGCCCGAGAATGACACCAAGACCCCTGAAAATTAAACTAAAAAAAACTTACCTGATCCATTGAGTATCCACAAAGGCCGAGTCCCAAAGCCAGGGCCTAGGCCTGGACCCAGGCCCAAAGCCATGACCCTACCTGAAGACTGGGTCTCAATTCTGGGGCCTTGGACTAGGCTGGGGCCCTGGCCCAGGCCCAGTGCTACGACCCAACTCTGGCACATTTACCCCAGCAGACGCCAATATTGTGCTGCGAGCCGAAGAAAGAAGAGGATGCCTGAAGAGGAGGTCCCAGGCTTGAGCTCTGAGACCTGGGCCTGACCCTGCGCCGAGGCCCAGGCCCAGGCATTGGGACTCGGCCTCCTGGCTGAGGCCCCAGCATTGTGTTTGGGTCTGGGACAAGGCCCTAATGTGATTTGATGAATGACCCTGTTAACTGGTTGTAGCTTAAATTGGTTAAGTTAGCCGGATATCTAAACTCTTCCCCAAAATACCCCCAGAATGCCTTTTTTTTTTTTTTTTAAATATGGCTAGATATTGGCTGGATAATGGCTTATTCAGCTAAAATCTGGCCAGATAAGTTGCTCTATATTCAAAACCTTGCCATTTAGATGGATAACTTGTCTAAATGGCCTTGAATATTGACCTCATTATTCTTATGTAGTATAATGGCATAGAGTATCTACCACCCGGTGATGGATTTTAGTTTCTGCCACCTCTAGGCACTGTTGGTGTTGATGCCCCCTTTCCCTCCCTCACAGCCCCCCAGTTTTTCCTGTGACAGGAAATAAGAAAATTCTGAATCACATTGGCAAACATTTCCATGTTTTATAAAAATAGTTTTCCAATCTTTTTTTATGTTAAGAAAAGAGATATCAAGCGTCAGCAAAGGGAAGAGATCTCGGGGATGGGGAGAGGAGAAGTAAAGGGTGAGAGGACCAGGGATGGGGAGAGGACAGAAAAAAAAAAGAAGAAAAAGACTGGGGATGGGGAAGAATGGAGATGGGAGAAAGATAAAAGAGGGACCATCGGGGAATATGGGATGGGAAAGAGATGTGTGCGGAATCGGAGGATCTGGGATTAGGAGTTGAAAGAGGAGACTTCAGAATCCAGGAGAAGGGAGAGGAAGGAAGAAAGGGAAGTTCTAGGATATGAGAGGCAGAATCCAAGAACAAGGGAGGGAGATGTCCCTGCCATGCTCTTGTGTTTCCCCCCCTCCCTAGCCTTACCTTAGTAACTTCCCACTCAATCTGACATACACACAAAACGCACACATTCGGCAGCAGTTCCTTCTCCCTTTCACACGCATACACTAACTTTTCTCCCTGGTTTATACACAGAAACATGCTCCCCAGTTGATCTCCTCTCATCTTCCAGTCCCTCTCCTCGCCCCTCAATGATCCCCACACAATCCCTCCCAAGCTCCCCAAAATGATCCCTTTTGCTTGTCTGATCCAGGGTCACTCTCTCCCATCCAGATTCCTGCAAGCTACCTGGGAGGAGAGGGGCTGGATGAGAAGGCAGAGGGCTAGTGCACCTATTGACAAATCTAGGCCTGCACGAGTGTAAGCTGGGCAGTACGAGCAGGCAGACATAACCTGAAGCACCGCAACTCTCCTCTTCCTGACCGTGAGATGGAGGAAAGGTACGATTGGATTGGCCAGTGGGGGAGGTTTTAGAAAGAAGATTTGAGGGAGGGGAAAAGGAAAGAGAATGGGGGGGGGGGGGGGGGGAGGGGATAGGACTGGAGTAGAGAGGAAGAAAATGAGAATGAAGGAGAGGGAGGGGAGAAAGGACCAGAGATGGGAGCCAAAGAAGGGCGAAACAAGAGAGTTCTGGGGGATAGTAGGCAAAGAAGAGGGGAAGAAAGATCTGGGGATGGGTACAGAAAGGGTGATAATTAGGAAGGGCTAGCCGGGAGAAGGAGGGAAAAAGGAAGGAGGGATGAGAGATTAGGTGGTGAAACTGCTTGAGAAGAAAGGCAGAGAGGAAACTGGGAGGAGACTCAGGGAGAAAACCTGAAGGATAGAGAGGGAAAAAGGGTGAAACGAATAGCAGGAGGGTGGAAAGCAAGAAAGATAAAGGACATTTTTAGGAGGGAAAAAGAAAGGCAGTAGTGAGCAAAGGTGTGAAAGGAAGGGAGAACACAGAAGAAAAGAGAATGGAGAGAAAAAGGAAGGAAAAGTAAAGAAAAAGATAAAAATGGTGAAAGAAATACAAAAAATTTTAAAAAAGGGAAAATAAAATATGTAAACACAAAAAAAGGTTAGAAAACTATTTTATTTCTATAATGTAAAAGTGCTAAACAATTTCAAATAATGCAAAATTTAAGAAAATATATGTAAATAAGTCAAAGAATTGCCATAGACTTTTCTCATTCTTTTTCAAGAATTTGTACCTGATCTACCACAGGAAACTGGGAACTCTGACCATGAGATTATTTGAGCAGTGGTCTGATTGGGAAAAAAAAAATCCCCACAGAGGTGCTGCCCTGCTTTTCTCTGCAATATGTTTTCTTGTGTCCGTGCAGGTTTATTCTCGTCTTTATCTTGTTATCTGTTTTGCCAATGTAGCATCCCTTTTCACCTTTCCTGCATTATATAATCTATGCTATATTAAAGTAAGAGTATGAATAGGGGCTCCTTAAATTGAATGTCTTTCCCGTGGGCAACTGTGGACTCCTATGCTAACTTTTAAAAAGGTGCGCAGGTGCACATGTGCGAGTGTTCGTCGGCCTGTGCCCAGGAACGTGGCCATTTTATATCGTATGTGCATATTTGCATGCATGTCATAAAATAGCTTGATCGCGCGTACACATGTACGTGCAATTTTAAGTAGATGCACACCTATGCGTGCAAATGCCACTTCTACAGTGGCGATGTCATTACCAGTTTTACCAGTTCGTTCCCAGTTCACCCAGATAAGAAATAGGACTTCCAGACTCCCCTGGTTTTATAGCCTTTATTCTCCTCTGTTACCCCCGACCCTTAAAACCCCACTGATCCCTCTCTTTGTCTTTATTTTATTACTTGCGTGTCATCCATAGCAGAAGTAAAGTTACGGGGCAGGGGACCCAGGGGCGCACCTGTGTGTGCAATTATTTACGTGAACATTTCAATGTGAAATCCAGGAATGCCCATGCCCTGCTTCTTTTTTGGAACTTTTCATTTGTGCTCGTGGCAGGAAGTACGTGCGGATGTGGGCAGCGCTTAAAATCCACTCAGCGCGTGCCGACCCAACTTATGCTCATGTCCTCCCTGCTTTGGCGCACTCCAGGCTATTAAAATTCACCTTATAGTTTGAGTATGGTATCTGTCAGGGCCTTGTGCCAGTTTCTTCTCTCTCAGTTTCTGTTTAAAGTTTACTTCTTAACTAGTTTTGCTTCTGATTAGGTGGCTACTGGAAACTGGACAAGCATGGAATATTTCTTTCAGCAATTAATCCTCCAGGATTAGCAGGTATAGGCCTTTTATGATTTTTTATCATTTTTTCTACCTCTGATTTGTTTGTTACAAGATATACACATTCAGGCTGATGCAGTATTGGCGCGTAGAAAGCAGGTGCTCATCGCTGAGTGCCTGTTTTTTTTAATGAGCGCCCAGTCACCTCTCCCGGGGACCTGATGTTATATTCAAATGACCTGCCATGCTAAAAAGGATGCACTAGTGAAAAATGTGCATCCCTAGCACTTCCCTAGTGCCTCGGGTGCCTAGGCGACATGGCTGGGAGCCCATGTCTGACCTGCCCTAAGCTCTCTCCCCCCAAGGTCTGGCCTCCAATTGGTCCTTTTCAATGACATGTGAAAGATGATTGGCCCTTTCATGAAATGTGACAGTGAAGGGACCAATCGGCAATAAGTGAAGTGTCAGGCACTTAATATTAATTTATTCACTCCTTCACTTATTGCCGATTGGTCTCTTCACTGTCACATGTCAGTATAAGGACCAATCTCCTTTCAGAAGACTGTCCTGAAAGGGGATTGGTCCTTTTCACTGACAAATATCAGAGGAAAGGACCAATCGGGAACAGCCCTGGAAGTACAGAAAAGCACTGTTTGTTTACTGCTTTTCTGTACACTTTTTTTGGCTGCTCAGAAATTAACGCCAGCTCTGTGCTGGTATTAATTTCTGAGCAGACAAATGTGCAGATTGGACGGACATTTTTTTTCTGCATTGAGGTGACTACATAATAGTACTCATCAACATGAATTTACATGTGATGAGCACTATTATCTACGTGGGCAGCTGGGTGCGCGTTTTGGATGTGGTAACCCCCGTTTTGCATCGGGAGTTATGGCCGCATGTCCAAAATGCACATCAAACCGCACATTGAGCCGTGCGCTGCAGCCTACGCACCATACTACATCGGCCTGATTGTGTGGTTTTCCTTTCTTTGTATTGCAATAGGTTTGCCCTGATTGTTTTAATTAAAGCTGCAATTTTTTTGGAGATGATTTTAAGGTTGTAGCATTTTGTTTGAAGGTGTAAAGTGCATATTAGACCTTCCTTAAACATCCTGGACCAGCCATTTAGCCTGGCCCACCTTAAGAGAGCTCACAAGAAAATTTGGGCTGCAGGGCATTTCCCTTGAGAAGAGGGTTAAGCAGTTAGGTCCCAGAGAGTAGAGGAGTGCCTGGATGATACTAGGAGAAAGGAGGAACTTTGATAAATGACTTATGTATGTAAACTGCTTCATTTCTGTTTCCAGCACTGCTGAGATAAGCTGTTTTGTGTTATGTTAATTTTTGATTGTAGTTAATAAAAAATGCAAAAGGATAGCCAGAGTCTAGACTGAATCTGCCCTCTGGCAAGTCAAAGACCACTCACTGGGTCACATATGGTGTCAGTTCAAGCATCTCTGCGTTAAGCGGCTGTACAGGCAGAAAAAGAGAAGAATGGAGAGGAAAACATGTTTTTTCCTGACTGACTCTAAGCTTTACCCAAAGCAGGAACTTCTGCTAAAGAATTCTGGTCTAAGCAGCAGCCCAGTCCAGGAATACCAGCAGAAAAAGAAAAAAAGCAAGAATTTATTATCCTGGTCTTGGCTGCAGCTGAAGGGTAAAATACAGCAGGCCAAGAGGGGTAGCTCTCACCTGGATAGACTGATAAAAAAGTCAGTCAGAGCCAGACAGGTTAGGATTTTGTTTTCTTTTAAAAAAAATTAGGAACTGCAGCAAAGCCTCTGTATTGCCACTCTGTGGGATAGAACAAGTGGTCTTTAACGCCCCAGAAGACAGACACACACTGGACTCTGACTTTTCTTATACAAACTTTATTTACAAAAGTGGCTTATTTTCAGCCACATTCACACTCATCATTTATCTTCAGTATTCACAGCTTAACATTTGTTTTCAGTATTCACATTTCAGCATTTCTCTTCAGTATTCACTATTCACTTCTCAGCATTTACTTTCAGTATTCACAATCATTCTTGACCTTCACCTTCTAGTGGGAGTTGCCTTCTCCTGGAGACCTGGAGCTTCTCTGTTCCCAGCTGGGCCCAAACTCTTATTCATGCTATCTGGGGATCTGCCCACTGAGCTACCTGTGTCTCTAGCTTTTAAGGTGGACCAGGCATCTAGCCTGGTCCAGTACTGGTTAAGGAAGGTTACCAGGGACACTCCTTCACACATGACTTATTAAATAACATGGAGCGATTAGTGCAGACTCTCGCTGAAGGGCAACAGCAGCTCTATCCAGGGAGTGGCTCAAGTCCTACATGAACAGTTTAGCCACTACAACATGGACAACTCCATTACCTCTGGAGTAGAAGGCAGGAGTAGACCTGAGTATCTTCCTAAGAATTTTGAGGAACCCGCCCATCTGGCTGTCTGGCCAGAAGCTACCTGGTGAATCTTCTTACAGGCAAAAGCCAAGTGAATTTCCAGGCTACCAACCCAGATAGAAGAGCCAGCGATTCAGATGTCAAAGCCACCATCCTAGAAAGGACAGGTTATACTATAGAGATATACCAGAAACTGTTCTGGCATGGCACTCTACAGCCTGGGGAAAGTCCAAGGAGCCTTTTCATTAGCTAAAGGATGCCAGATGGAAGTGGCTACAGTCAGAGATGAAAATAAGTCTTGAAATAGCCAACCAGACTCTCCAGGAGCAGTTCCTGGATGGGCTGGATTGGCCCATATGGCATTGAATGTGTTGACACGTGGGCTTACCCTGGAGAAAGCATTGGAAGTGAAGACACCTTCCATCAAGCCCAGTTAATGCCAGAACTAATACAAAAGCTTGAAAGGCAACCCATACAGGTTCCCTTGCATGACAGTGAGAGTGCAAGATTCCAACAAGATTCCTCAGAATAGGATAATTCTGGTTCCATATTCCAGCCACAGATCTCAGGCCCACCAACTTGTTTTAATTATGAGAAGAAAGATAATTTGTCCAGAGACTGTTGCTGTGCAGGGGGTGAAGATATGGATGTCAACCTGGTGACCCAGCCAACACTAAAGGTTAAGATTCACACTGGCAAAGAAAAACCTCCAGTGGGTAGACAACCGCCGGGGCTTAAGGGAAAAAGGAGTCCCTGAGCTACCTGCACAAAAAAGTATCAAGTAGGCAGGTATTTTCTCCTTTTGATGACTTTGTGCAGAGAATGGGCATGAGGAGAAATTTTACCCCTATGATATAGAAGAAAACGAAAAACTTTTATAGATAGCATTAAAGTTAAAGAACAACAGGCCCCACAGATAGGCTCAAATTGTGTGGCAAAAGACCATGCTGTCCAGGATTGTCTGTGGCTTGATGATCTAGAGTGAGAGCACAATCTAGCAAAGCTCCACAAACAAGAGCATAACTGAGCGAATTACCGCAGCTGTAGCTTCATTGATATTCCTTGTTCAGAATTTAGGGACTGTGTCATCCCAGTTGAGCTGAAGGATGTCCTATTCAAACTCTAGTAGTCTCAGGGTGTAGAAAGTCTTATTAGTATGTTGTTAGCCCAGGAGAAGTAGATTATTTACAGGAAGAAACAGACACTTGTCTGTATTCATGGTGGCCAGCAATAGTACCCAATCAGTCAGGCTCTACTGATTACTTCAGTGGGGCAAACCTAGATCAAAGTGTGAATATTTCCCAAGCTTCCCTACCCCATTATTCTGGGATGTGATTATCCTCAGTTTGAGACTATGTGGGGCTAGCCAAGACTGCATGCAGGTATTACTTCTAGAAGGCTCTCCACAGGACATTGAAAACATATATTGCACAGAGTTGAAGATTTTGATATCACAGAAGCAGGACAAGAAAAGAAAATCTGAGAGGTCCCCGTTTTTAATGACTGACAGGGACTTTACTGTTTCAGCGTTGCATGGTGACATGTGTCAGAGGGAACTGTGGGTCTCTGGGAACCTTTAACTGATTCCCCAAAAAGGCTAGAGAAGTTAAGCAACTCACACCTGAAAGCAGGTCCCTTGAGTTTAGCCAGAGGCATGAACTGATGTGGGAGGGGAAAATACACTTTGGCCTAAGAGGCCTCATACTGACCCTGCTCTCCACTAGGAAAAGCGATGACCCAGTTCCAGTTCAGAGTGTGAAAGGAAAATAGAAATGGTGATTTATTTTCCCAGGAGTTAACCTGGGTAAAGGCAGATGCTCAATCTGACAAGGTTAAGCTACATGCAAAGGAGTGCATATTAGACCCTCCTTAAAAAGTCTAGGACCAGATATTTAGCCTGGTCCACCTTACGACAGCATACAAGGGCATATCCCCTGGGGGGAGGGTTAAGAAGACAGGTCCCAGAGAGGAGAGGAGGCCCCAGACGAGACTAGGAGAAAGGAGGAACTTTGCTAAAGGACTTAACATTTAAAAACTGCTGAATTTCTGTTTCCAGCATTGCTAAGGTAAGCAGGCTTGTGTTTTGTTTATTTTTTATTGTAATTAATAAAAACTGCAAAAGAATGGCCAGTGTCCAAATTGGATCTGGAAAGACAAAGACCATTCAATGTGTCACAGTGGGATTCAGTTTACATTCTGAGGTGTTTGTCCCTGTCCGATGGGTCAGAGCATATTATGGTGATTATCATGTGGCTTGACTGAGTATAACAGACCTTTTTTGTATGTGAGGGATGGAAGCTTGAATTTTAAAGGTACCTGCATCTTTTAGTTGAAGAACTTGTAGTTCTTAAATGCAAATGTTAAAAAAATGAAAGTTGGCCAGGTAAAGGCTTAACAGCCTTGCATGCTGCTATATAAGAAATCAGGATTCAATTTTAGGGTTCATATTCAGAGAAGGTTCGTTGTTTATTTTAGATTTATATTCTGCCTTTCAGACACTTCAAAGCAGATTACATTCAGGTACTGTTGGTATTTCACGTTCTATGGTGGGAATCACAGCGATTGTGCAACAATGATACCTAATGGTCATATTCAGTGCGCATGTACCAATTCTAGAGGGTGTTGTGATCTGCCACAGGACTGCCACTATAATGAGAAATCTAGTCTGAAGATAATTGTGAATATTCATGGTGTTTCAGCAGTGTCTGTTCTGATTCAGCTGGAACTGCAAAGGAGGAAACCGTCAGGCCAAACCCCCAACTTCCCAAAAGAAATCTGAAATCTTTTTTTTTTAATAAGAATCAATTTTTTGTGCATTTTAACTAACATAAATGTTTGCTAACCAAGCAATATTATTGCAGTTGAGAGATAAGAACCATTTCGCTCTCTCAGTCTGCTTGGTTGCTCGACTCTGCCACTCTGTCTAAAGATATCTACCAGCTGTTAGCCATACACCTCCTCTTAGCCTTGTTCTGTAATTTACCACAAATGTGCTGCAGAATCTTGAAAAAAAAAAAAAAAAGAAACAGAATTTGTCCCTTTGCTGATGTAGGAAACCAAGGAATTGAGGTATTTTTCATATGTCCATTTCTGAGAGAAAATGGTCCTATTGACTTTCTTTACATTTCATATATAAATTATATGTTTACTATGAAGTAAAGTGATCATTTTTTGGTAAATATCTCTGTGAATGTTGAGCATTTAACAAAAACGTAAGAGTTCCTTTTAGAAAAAGCTGTTCCTTGGCATGTTGTCAAACCCCATTTGCATGAAGATAGCTCTTTGATGTTTCCTATATGAAATGAGAAAGATGCTTCATTCAGCTGAAAGGGTGCCCCATCTCTTAAGAAACTGGAAAAATAGCAAATGAATTTGCTGCACAACGATAATGTAATCAAGAGGTACAGCAGAATACAGTATTTTCCTGTATCTACCATTTCTTGAGATGATGGGAAACAAGAATGATTTCCTTCTTGCAGATGCTTCGTTTATAGCTTGAGCTGTGTCTTTCCTGAGGGAACGTGACCTTCACCTTGCAGTATAAAACTCGAGCCAAGCACACTCTCTGGATGCAGCCAGTAGGCACGCCAGCTGATGCAGCTGCTGTGATTTCACTTGCCTAAGCACTGGAACTGCATTGTTTCTCCAGCTGCCAGCCAGGGTATCTAGAGATCTCATTCCATGCAGCTTAAAGGCAATGCCACAGAGAAGAAAGTGAGACCTCAAACCCACAACCGGTGCTAATAAAGTCTCCAGGAAGGCTCACTTGTAAATTAGCTCTCCTGAGTCAGCAGTATAGAAGAGGGTCGCTGTGCAGAAATTCAGTTTGTTAAGTTTCAGCACTTCAAAGTGGATTACATTCAGGTACTTTAGGTATTTCCCTGTCCCCAGAGGGCTCACAATCCATGACAGTAACTTTTAAACAGGCACGCGGGCGCACATGTGAATGCGTTTGCCAGCCCGCACCTAGGAACGTGTCCATTTTATAACATAAGCGGGTATATGCGCGCATGTTATAAAATAGCCTGAATGCATGCACATGTGCACTCAGTTTTAAATGGACGCACGTCTGTGTGAAAATGAGGCTTCTACCAAGTAAGTGGGGGGGGGGGGGAATTTAAATTGACATGCTCACCGATTCCATTACCAGTTTTCCCAATTCATTCCCAGTTAACCCAGGTAAGGGACAGAACTTCCAAACTGCCTGGTTTAATAACCTCCCTTCTCCCTGTTGGGTGTCCCAGCCGCGCTGGTGCCGCGGTCAGCCCTGCTCACCTCCCACTGCCCTCTACCAGCTCCGGCCTTGCCGCCGCCAGCTCCCGACGTCCACGATGCTCTCCCCAGACGTTCTCGGTCTCTTCCACGCTACAGGCCTCTGAGCGGAGCTCCCATAGGGGCTCTGTGTCTTCCATCTCCTCGGCCCTGCCCCTAGGCACACGCGCGGCCGACGTCTATACTTTTAAAGGGCCAAGCACGGGAAACCCAGCTCGGACGCATCCTGATGACATCACACAGCCCTAATGTAAAAGGCGAGGCTCTGTCCCCAGAACCTTGCCTTGGCAATCGTGTCAACCCGATCGCCAAGACTAGACTAGACTAGAGCAATGTGCACATAAGTTTAAATCAAAACTCAAAACATGGCTCTTTAAACAAGCCTACCCTTAAATTAATACGCGACTTCCCCATTCTAATCCCCACTGTCAAACTTTTCCATACCCCACCAGAGTAACCATGATAAGTTTGCCCGTAGATAACATTTGTCCACACCTCAGGTGTGACTCTCCGAGTAATTGTATAGCCCTGCTAACCTGTCCACACGTTGTATTAGATATGAGACATTGGCTCTCCTGTTTCTTCATAATGTTGGGAATCTTTATAATGTACATAAGTTTTCTTTGATGTTTCTAGCCTTAAGCTTTCGCTTCCCGTGCAATTGTCTCTGCACTTCCCAGTTCTCTGTTAACCTGGTTTTTTGTAACTGCTCTCTTCCTGCTTTATTGTTTACCCTTGTTACATGTAAACTGGCATGATATCTCTGATGATGGTCGGTCAAGAAAAAACACAAATAAATAAATACAATAAATAAACACCTGGTGTACTAGTTTGCCTGTTCCTTGTATCTGATCCAGCGTTCCAGTGTCTCCTTGTTGCAGCATCTCCTTGATCCAGTGTTCCCTGGTCCTCCATGTCTTCCAGCATCTGTCTTGTTCCTGCTCCACATTCCCTGGTAGTATCCTGCAGACTGATTCTTGGTACTGACCCCTGCTTGTCTGACCACATTGACCGCTGCTTGGAACTGACGTCTGCCTGCCTGACCACGTTGACCGCCGCCTGGAACTGACACTCGCTTGCCTTGACTAAGCTCGGACTGACCTTGGATTTGACCCTTGTTTTGGCTGACCACTTCTGGACAGTTACCCTGGCTTTGACCCTTGCGCTTCACTCAGATACCCTCTTCTTGCCTTCTGTGACCACCAGACCGACCTGCTTGGACTCTGCCTGCGGCCTTCCTCCAACCAGACCCACAGGCTCTGCCTGTTCCGCTCGGAGAGCCTTCCTGAACTGTTACCTCCCTGAGGCCTCCGGAGTCTCCAGTTCAGGTCTGGTCCATCCTTTCTGCATCAGCCAGCACCCTTACTCGTGGTGGGCACACCCCTCTGCTACCTCTCCGGGAGACCCTCTGAGGCCCACCTAAGTCCAGGCGGTCCGGGTACTCAAGGGCTCAACCTACGGAAACTCCAGATTGTTATTGGTGAAGCTCCAGTTAGCCTCTGTCTCCTCCTGTGCTCCGCTTCCTGGTGGCAGGCGCTCTCTGTGTCCGACCAGAGGGCTGTACCAATCCTGCACCAGGCCAAGGGTCCACCTCCAGCGCAACACTCCCCTGTTAACCCTAACCCTTAAAACCCTGCCAATCTATCTATTTATCTTTATTTTATTATTTACACATCCTCCATAGCAGAAGTAAACTTATGCAGTAGGGGACCCCGGTGCACATCTGTGTGAGTAAGTATTTATACGCCAATCTGAAGTTGAAATCCAAGAATGTCCATGCCCCACCCTTTTTTGGAACCTTTCATTCGTGCACACAGCAGGAGATACACGCGTAGTTGGGCGGCTTTTAAAATACGCTCAGTGCGTGCCAGCCTGACATATTCGTGTATCTTGAAGTTTTGGCGTGCATCAGGCCTTTAAAATTCATCTTTAAGTTTGTACCTGAGGCAATGGAGGGTAAAGTGACTTGCCCAAGTTCATAAGGTGTGGCAGTGGGATTTGAACCCTGATTTCCTTAATTTGAAGCTGCTCTAACCAGTTTGCTACTCCTCCATGCATTTATATTCTACAAAATTTTTTGTAAACCCCATCTCCTCCCTACTTATAGTCTTGGCTGAGCATGGTTCTACTTGTAGGGTTGTGGATAGGCAGATTCTTTGATAAGGATAGGATAAGCCTGTCGGGTGCTAAGGGGACCACTCGCCAAACAATAAATAGTCCATACCAAAAGTGTTCCAAACAGAAAGGGAGGTTTTACTGCTCCAAATTAGAAGTTCAGTTGGTAGAAAAATTGACAGTCCAGATTACAAAAATCAAAATAGTGAAATAGTTCTTTAAGTTCCAAAACTCACAATAAGGCAGATCAGTTCCTTTCACAGCTTAGGTATTACTCAAGACACTGCAATTTGTTGGTTTCTCCCTGGTAGTTTCTGACTCTTCAGGATCCCAAGAGAGTGTTAGAAAATTCTCCTTTTGTTTCACAAAGTTAATTAGAGGTGGCAGACTTGACCAGAACAAATCCTCTCCCTGTTGACTATGGGTGGATCCTCCCAGGTTAGTCCTTTGCCACTTACAGGAGAAAACATTCCTCTACTGTGCTACTAACAGAGCCCAAGGCAGAGCAAGGCCCCTTAGCTGCATCTACTCAGTTCCAGCCAAGATGTCGACTCATCTCCTATGTTCACAACTCCAGAACTCCCCCACCGAGTCACCATTTATATCGGTAGCCTACTGACCCACCCTTTTACAGGATGGCCCTTCCTGTCACTCTTTAGTGATACTGCTACCTGGGAGCCTCTCATGGCTAGAACATTCTCATTTACCTCCTATGGGGTAATTTAACCCCCGCTAAGCTTCCAAAAATAAATTTTGCTTGAAGCAGATTACAATTGTTTCAAAAAACAAATATACCAATTAACACAACTTGGGCAAAAACAATAAAAATCTACTCCAAGGCAGCATACATAGAGCCTCATTTACTAAGCATATTTCCCATAGACACAGACTCATAATGTTACGCGTCCCGGCTGTGCTAGGCCCACGCCCGGGCCTACTTACCCCAGGAATCCAGCTGCTAGCTCTGGTTCACCTTCGCTCGTGGTGATGGGCAGTCGCCTCCATCCCCGAGCACCTGCAGCCACTTCTGCCGCTTCTGACTCCTGCGCGGTTCCTCCTTGCACCTGGCCGGTCTCCCCGTGTGGGCTGTGGAGTGACGCCGCCACCCTGCTTCCTCTGGGCCTTGGCATTGGCGCGTGTGCGCGACTTGCATACTCTTAAAGGGGCTGCGGTGGGAAAATAGCCCACGGCCCCGGATGATGACATCACTGGGCCTATAAATAAAAGGCAGGGCCCAGCCACTCATTCCCTGCCTTGGCTACAGGTCTCCACGATTGCTCGTGTGCTCGTTGCTCATTCCTGGTTCCTGTCATCATTCCTGCCTCCTGTTCATCCCTTCATTTGCTCCTCGTACCCTTGGACTGGTTCTCTGGTATTGACCCCCACTTCGCCTGGACTACACTTATCTGATCTCCTGGTTCTGACCTCAGTTCTGCTTCCGGTACTGTGCCTCCTGCTGCCTGCCCTGACTCCAGCTTACCTTGGACTCTCCTCGTATCCTATGGACCTGGCCTCTCAGGCTTCAGCCTATCTTTGCCTGGATGCCCCCTGCTCTCCTTTGTTCCTGTTGGTGTCTGGGTCTTTGGAACCCTGCCTCGTCCGGACCGTGCTCGGCCCTCCCATACCTCTGCTGATTCCTGGCATACCCTTGTCTACATCAACTGGGAATCGTCACAAGAAGGCCCGCCTAAGTCCAGCTGGCCCCGGCACCCAAGGGCTCAACCTAAGGGGAACGTGGGTTGGTATTGGTGAAGCTCCAGTTGGCCTCCGTCTCCTAGCCTGCTTCACCACCCAATGGTGGGGACCCATAGGGCTTGCCCTGCAGGTAGTATCAACCCCACCTCGGGCCAAGGGTCCACTATCAGCACAACATGTAGTTTGAAACAGTAAAGCAACAGTAAGTAAACATAACCAACCTATACTCAAATAATGTTTACTCTGAACAATATATAGGCATAATTATAAACAGTTACATTAAGTCATCAGATAAACAAACCTAAAATTCTGGCCTAACTGCTAAAAGTAGCACCTAATTTATACTAGAGATGTGCATTGTTTTGTTTTAATCGGTTCAGGCTTCATTTTTGGGCCCCTACGGGAAATTTCGTTTTACCCATGGTTAGTTTTTTTTTTCGTGGATCCCGATTTTCGTGTTAGCGCTCACTAACACGAACTATGAATTTTCCTAAATTTCGGATAAATTTAGTTTATTTTTCGGCATCCCCGAACCATGATGAATTAGACAAGTTGGTTGAAATTGTCTAATTCATGAAAAACGAATGCACATGTCTAATTTATACTATACTAAAATCTTGGAAATCTGACTCTTTAAAGACAGCAACTATAGTTTGTGTTAGACCAAATTGTGCCTAACATATCAAAAACAATTAGAAACTCAGAAAAACCTATAGCTAATGTTTAAGATAATGAACTATCTGTTTTTAGATACTATCTTATCTCAAACCCATAAAAATGGTAGTACCGTAAAGTCTGGACACACAGACTATGCCCACACTATCAATTTATCTCAAAAGTGAGCACAAGCCAAGTTCCCAACCATCCTTCCAGAATCCAATATCCTAGTTCTATCCAGCACCCAACTAAAGAATACAGGATGCTATGATACGAAGACGCTATTAAAGTTCCATAGCTGTTTTCAAAAAGCAACATTTTCAGGCACTTCCTGCAAAAAAGGAATTTTAATTCCTGGCGTAAATCCACCAACAACCCATTCCACAACCTGGGGATAATGCCGATGGCGGCCCTTTCTCCCATTCTAACTAGTCTGGTGACTTTTAAAGAAGCCAGACAAGAAGCTTAGCTCCTGTAGTGTAGAGGCTTAATACAATGCTGGGAAGAGTGCCAGACCAGGTGTGTTTTCAGATATCCCAGACCATCTGCTCTCAAAGCTCTAAGTTCCAGGGTGAACAATTTAAATTCAATTCTGTTTCATCAGAAACCAGTGCCAGGACTACAATATAGCAGTTATCCTAGACCAGAAATTATGCCCTGTTATCACATGAGCCACATCATTTTTCACAACTTGCAAACTGTGAATGGATTTTATTTATAAAGAGACCAAAATAGATAAAATTACAATAGTCTTCTCCATCAAATGCTCTCAATTGTGGCCACCAGCAGGCTAATCCTTCTTAATGGATTCTCACTAACTGAGCACTGGGTGCCTGCCTTATTATATGTATAGAATGTACATTTGTACTCTTGTACCCAGCCCTATATTTTTGCAGTAGATCCTTCTTTATCTATTCTATGTTCTGCTATATCCTACATGATTACTTACAGTCTTCCTCAGGTCTTTAACCATAATCTGTATATATGCTTTAGCTTCATATAAAAAGTTGCAGTTCCTTTAATCAAAGCAGAGAATTGCAATGTTAATTATAATTTTGATTATAATCTGCCTTGAGACTAACATAGGAAAAAGGGAAGAATATCAAATGTTTGTAAACAAAATAACTATAAATGCCATTTGAAGCACAATTTTAAAGTCCGAGAAAGGGGCATGGCTGTTTCACTAGCCATAATATGCATTTACTTACCGTGTGTTCTCAAAGGTCTTACCCAATCTGTGGCCTCCTCCCTCCTTTCCTCTACCTCTGAAGTCCCTTTTTATTATCCCATGCATGCTTGAATTCTGCAGGAAATCTATTACATATGTATACATATGTGAAAAGTATTTTCTTACATCCCTTTTGAACTTTCCTCCTTTCAGCCTTATAGGATGATTCCTTGTGCTTGAACTTTTCATTCTATGGAAAATGCTATTATTATTGAAGCTTGTTAGATAGTTGAGTGTTTGTATTGTATTTCCCCTTTCTTTTTCTTTCTTTCTTCTATTAACTCAAATTTGTCTTTTTCAGAAAACTATCACTTCAATTACTGGAAAAAACTTTGTAGAAACAGATTTCAATTTTTTTTAGTTTTTATTTTCAAAATATCATATACAAGCATATAAAAAATAAGGGGGGAGATCACACTGAAAATAGGGAAAAGTTGGAAATCTTTAACACTGATACCAATACAACCAAATTAGAAGAAAAGTTGAGGGAAAAATAAATTCTACATGCATTTCAAAGGGTTCATATACCCATGGACTAATTCCCGCCCTGGCCGAAAGAGTCACATTCGATCACTCTTCGTCAGATGATTTGTCAGGCAAAGAACCATGCATACCCTCCTCTTCTTCGGCTCTACCCTCAATTTCTTTTTTAGACTTCAACCAGAAGAACAAACCTACCATCAGTGGACCCGAAGACTGCCCTTGACAGTGGACTCCTCCATGAATGTACAACTACCCGATCCCATCAATGCCGTCAGCCCACCAACCCATGGGAATATCCTCCAGTTTAAACTATTTAAGTATTTAACCTGTCTTCTCACCCTTTAACCTGTAATGAAGTTAAACTACTACAATGTGGCCTGTCCTATATTTCTTCTATCAACTATGACCCTTTTAATGCAAGAGTACACCTACATAGGTTTTTCAGGCTATTGAAGGTCAAATTGTCCTTTTCCTCACTTGCTTCTACGCCTGATATTTTAGTCCTCACACATCACTCTCGCTGTAGCCCTAGGGGCCCCCTGGAACCTAATTATAGCATTCAAACATCTTGTGTTACATGATTTTATGCACTTTGAATCCTTCCCACATGGTTCTTTTCAAATTTATCAGCACTGGAAAGGTCTGCCCTTAGGGCTTTATCTATAGATGATACCATTGTAATTAAGCCAGCAGATAAAGAGGGAAGCATAGTCATGCAAAACAGGTCTGACTACGTTGCTGAGGCTAAGTGCCAGCTTCTTGATACCAGGTACTACAAATTACTAGGGATGTGATTCGTTTTTGAACGATTAAAATTATCATCAGATAATTTTAAAATCGTCCTAAATAGTTAGCGTGCACGATACAATACAAATGCCCCTGATTTATCGTCAGGGGCATTTGTATTGTATCATTAAATAGGGCACGGGAATTATTTGGGGGAGGGCGGGAAAACCGGCACACCAAAACAACCCCTAAGCCCACCCCGACCCTTTAAAACCAATTCCTTACCCTCCCCCACCCTCCCGAACCCCCCCAAAATGTTAAGTTACCTGGTGGTCCAGTGGGGGGGGGGGGGGGGGTCCCGGCGCGATCTCCCGCTCTCGGGCCATCGGTGCCATTTTGGCTGCCACTAATTAAAATGGCGCCGATGGCCCGATAAAAAAAACAACCCACCCGACCCTTTAAATCGACCCCCCTTAGCCTCCCCCACCCTCCTGACCCTTATTTTTTAGGGAGGCCCGCGCCGCTAAAAAAAAAAAATCCCACCCGACCCTTTAAATCGACCCCCCCTCCCAACCCCCTCCAAAACCTTTTAAAATTACCTGGTGGTCCAGGGGGGCCTCGGGGGGCCTCGGGGAGAGATCCAGGGGGGCCTCGGGGAGAGGAGAGATCCAGGGGGGCCTTGGGGAGAGATTTCCCGTTCCCAGGCATCAGCTGTTCTAAAAAGAAATAGCGCCGATGCCCCTTTGCCCTTACCATGTGACAGGGTATCCGTGCCATTGGCCGGCCCCTGTCACATGGTATGAGCACTGGATGGCCGGCGCCATCTTTAAAGATGGCGCCGGCCATCTTTACTCATCAGCCCCTATTATACTATACTCTATAATAGGGGCTGATGAGTAAAGATGGCCGGCACCATCTTTAAAGATGGTGCCGGCCATCCAGTGCTCATACCATGTGACAGGGGCCGGCCAATGGCACGGATACCCTGTCACATGGTAAGGGCAAAGGGGCATCGGCGCCATTTTTTTTTTAGAACAGCTGATGCCTGGGAACGGGAAATCTCTCCCCGAGGCCCCCCTGGATCTCTCCTCTCCCCGAGGCCCCCCGAGGCCCCCCTGGACCACCAGGTAATTTTAAAAGGTTTTGGGGGGGTCGGGAGGGGGGGTCGATTTAAAGGGTCGGGTGGGTTTTTTTTTTTAGCGGCGCGGGCCTCCCTAAAAAAAAAAAAATAAGCGATGTGAATTGGAATCGGAAACGATTCCAATTCACATATCTTAACGATCAGATTCCCCCCCCCCCCAGCCGAATCTGATCGTTAAGACGATCTGGCACACGATTCACATCTCTACAAATTACTTGACACAGATCCTACCCCAGATTTATCTGAAGCAATATTCTCTCTCGTACAATCTGGTGTGGATCAACACTTCATTACTTCAAAAGAAGCAGATTTTCTTCTTGAGAAATATCTGTTTACCCAGATTATTCTACTCTTCCCAAGATTCACATGTTCCTCAATAATCCACCTGGTCGCCCCATTGTCACAGGCATTGGCTCCCTTCTTGAGCCACTCTAAATTTGTAGATTCTTTTCTCTGGCCCTTTGTTCCTCCGAGTCCCTTCTATGTATGTCACCTGATCACAATTCTACAAAAGTTCTCTTTCCCACAGTCCCATTCTGAGATATCTATGATGATCTCTCACCCTAGCTTGATGCACTCTCTACAAGGGTATTATCAAGCTAGGGCAAGAGAACATTGTAGAAATCTCATCTTTGTGTGCCTTTCCTCACTCAAAATCATGTCACATCTTCACTGACTCTGCATGTAAAACTGGCCCCAAAACCCTAGACCACCAACAAAACCTCACCTTGAGTTACTAGCTGGCCCTCCTATAGTGATATAAATAGTTGACTTATATGAGAGTCTCTCTCTCTCTCTCTCTCTCTTACATGCATTATGCTATCATATGCAGTGTTAATGCCTCTCACTTTCATAAACTCCTCCCCTTTGACTAAAAATTAGAATTTGCATCTTGCAATGCGATAAATAACGCATTTTGATGAATGTTACTTCCATCAAGCATTAGAATTTTGCTGCAGCATTACTTAGTCCAAATGGCATCCTAGTCTATCCATACAAGCTAAAGGGCATTGTGACTGCTGTCTTGTGTTGTTTCTTTTTGTCCATCGCCACTTGGAAATATCCTGACATTAAATCTAGCAAGGAGAACCACGAGGCTTAACACATCTAGGGATTCATTGATGCAAGACAGAGGATATGCATCTTTCACTATCACCTGGTTAATTTCACAATAATCGTAACAGAAGTAAATAGTTCTATCCTTTTTTTGTAAATATTACAGTGGGCAAAGCCCAAGGGCTATTGCTGTGTTGTAAGATGTAAGTGATGCTTAAATTCCTCATAGACATGAGGTGAGACTCTCCTATACCTTTGTTTTATTGGTGAATGATCTTTTGAATCAATAGAATGTCTTACTGTCTCAGTATACCCAATATCTGTGTTGGAGGAAGAAAATGCTTGCTTATATTTTTTTTAATAAATTCTCTAAAGTTTCTAATTGAGTCTGTGTTAGGTTCTCCCATTGTACCTTCATGAGTATCTTCATTTCGGTTGATATCATGTCTTCATTGTATAGTGGTTTTTCACTTGTGTATCTTCTTGAATGAAATTCACTGGAGCTGGCGCATATAATGCAACTCGTGCTCTTGGGGGCAGCCTGACCTCAGATTATATTCTGATCCACTATCACTAATACTTCTTATTATAATATGATGATTTCATTTTGTATTGTGTATATCTTGGATCACTTATTGTGGACTTGTAAGATATGTGGTATTAGATTTTTGTAAAATTTCTGTTTCTTTAGCTTTTTGATAATGGTGTATTACCACATGTATTGCCTTTCAAGTGAAATGCTTGATATTATATTGTAAAAATATATAAATTAAAAAAAAAAAGTAGTGCTTTTCTGCTACTTATCTGGCTAAGGGGGTCATTTATCCAAGTGTTATATGGTATTTTGAGTGAGAGAGAGAGAGAGAGAGAGAGAGAGAGAGAGAGAGAGAGAGAAAGAAAGACTAGCCAAAATGCACTCTCACTAGATAGGTATTTATATCTCTATCGGAGGCCCACCTAGACACTCGAGGTGAGGTTTAGGTATTAGTGTAGGGGTTAGGTTCCACATTGACATTCAAATTTAGATGTATGGACAGAACAGTGCTCTCTTGTGAAGATTTGATGACCTTCGGAGTGAGAAAACTCACCCAAAGATGAGATTTGTACAATATTCTTTCAACCTAGCTTGATGTTTCCAGGTAGAGAGTCCATCAAGCTAGGTTGAGAGAACATTGCACAAATCTCATCTTTGGGTGAGTTTCCTCACTCCAAAGTTCATCAGATCTTTACAAGAGAGCACTGCTCTATTCTTACATCTCACATTGAATGTCAAAGTGGCCCCTAACCCCTAAACTAATACCTAAACCTCACCTCCAGTGACTAGGTGGGCCTCCCATACAGACCGATACAGTACAGTGCGCTCCGGTGGAGCTCCGGTGGAGTGCACTGTTAGCCCGGGTTTGAATGCGCGTTTGCTCCTTATACAGTAAGGGGTAATAGCGTGTCGAAAACGTGCGGCCAAACCCCCGAAACTAATAGCGCCCGCAACATGCAAATGCATGTTGATGGCCCTATTAGTTATTCCCGCGAGATACAGAAAGTAAAATGTGCAGCCAAGCTTGGCTGGCGTTAATTTCGGCTGGCACCGGGGAAGTGTACAGAAAAGCAGAAAAAATTGCTTTTCTGTACACCCTCCGACTTAATTTCATAGCGATATTAAGTTGGAGACCCCAAAAATAAAAATAAATTAAAAAAAAAATTAAAAATCGGCCCACGGCCCGCTGGTCAGAAGACAGACACTCAATTATGCTGGCGTCCGTTTTTTGAACCCGTGGCTGTCAGCGGATTCGAGAACCGACACTGGTAAAATTGAGCGTTGGCTGTCAAACCCGCTGACAGCCATTGCTCCTGTCAAAAAGGAGGTGCTAGGGACGCGGGCCCTAATTTGCATAGGCCAACCTCCTGAATCGTGCGCCCAGGAGAGTGGCCTGTGCGCGCGCCGGGAGAGCGGGCGCTCGCCGGCTCTCCCGCACGTTTTTCTGTATCGGCCTGATAGAGATATAAATACCTATCTAGTGTGAGGGCATTATGGCTAGTCTCTGTCTCTCTGTCTCTTTCTCTCTGTGTGGTGGTAGGAGGGCCCTGATAGCTAGGCTGGCTCTCCAGGAGCTTAAAACAGCATGTGCAAAAACATCACAACGTGTGATAAAGCCCTATCACACGGCTTTACACAAATGAAAAAGGTGTACCCATATACCCACATAAATGGGCATGTGTGCACAAATTTGAAAGTTATCCTCCCTGCTTGTGGAGCCCAGGAGGAAATTTTCAAACCATCAATGCCATCCTGAATACCCTCCCCCCCCCCCCGAGATATACATTTTTGAAAGATAATGCCTTGATAAAGATCTTTTGGTTGAAATGCAGTTGAAATGCAACGGAAATGCAGATAGTGTTTTAGTTTTCTATTTTGAAAAGAAATACTTGAAAAATTGAAAAATAAAACATCATTAACAGCATTTTTGGCTGCATTTCTACAAATTTAGTGAAAGCTTTTTATAAAATTGGTAATGTTCTATTTTTGAAATAAAAAAGGTAATTTTGAGTCAGCCATAATAAAATGGGTGGATGATTAAAGAACAATGATTTTACAATCATTTGCTTGGTGTAAAAACAATGAAATGTATGAGTACCCCAACCAATTTATATGAGATTATACTAGTGCATTTTTGGTCGCTTAGGCAGGTTCTTGCTGATGGATTTATACTTTTAAATGATTTTCCAGGAACTTATCCTCTTTTTATCATAAAAGAGGCAATGCACATTGTTAACATTGTCCATTAATATGCATAAATGCATATACATGTTAATGAGATGCAAATGAGGCACATATTACTGCAAACGGTAAAGTACGTGCATGAAAGGATGCATGTTAATGTGAACGGTAATACAAAAACAAAGTCTATTTGAAGTATAGCTAAGGGTTGTTTTTTTTTACATTAATGTGTCTACTTTATATTTTGAGTGTTTTAACACACGGGCTTTTATGCTTCAGTAACAGGTAGTCCCTTAGTATCAGGTCCAGTGCATAATTTCAAATAGTGAGTATATGTGGAATTATATGCACTGAATCCGACCGATACTAAGGGACTATGTTCTGGAAAATGGAGCAGACTGTGGGCAATGCATATTATGCAATAGTAGCAACAGTTGGAGGCTTATTTTGTAGTAGAATGATAGACAAGTGTTCAGCAGTACATTGCAATTATACTCTACTGGGCACTAAGGTGTAAATAAAGGTTTATACAAAGTACATTAGGCTTGGAAGAGGAAAGAGATTACAGTGTTAATGAGAATAGATCGTTTCAGAGAGAGAGTTCATAGGAATCTATATAACCCATGTTAATAGCTATATGCTGATTAGCATATTGCTAAGTTACCTTATCCATTCCACTCCCTCCTTCAGTGTCCATTTATAGCCAGGGGACAAATCTTAACCCCTTGCTGTCTGATTTAGAGTAATCTTTCTGCTGTTGCTTCTTCCAAAATAAACATAAGATGAAGGAGAATTGGCCTCACAATTATACAGAGGTCTAGTCTGTTAGCTGATAGGGGAATGGAGGAGTAGCTTAGTGGTTAGAGCAGCAGGCTATGAAGCAGCAAAAACAACGCTCAAATCCCATTACTGCTCCTTGTAACCTTGGGTAACTTACTTTGCCCTCCATTGCTTCAGGCACAAACTTACTGGGTCATTCCTCAAGCCACATTTGGCTTTTTGGTGTGATAAATGGGGGTCTGATGTGTGATATTTATCATGTTAGCATGTAAATATGATCATGAGTATCTAAAACCAGGAAAATTATGCAAATGAGGGACCCCTACCACATTTATCAGGAAATAACACCACCTTTTTTTTTTTTTTGTGATAGTGTGGAAAAAGGTTTTTATCTTGCCATAGCTGCAGATCAAGGCTATTATCGAGCATGATAAATAGAGGCCTTCTCTCAAACATACCTACACAGCCCTGCTGGCCCAATAAAAATAGCTCTTCTCACCTGCCTTATCTTTCTAAAGCTACAATGTTAGGGGGGAAGTGTGCTAGTAGTGGGATACTGCGTAGAGCTACTCAACAAGAACAAGGACAAGGACTACAACACGCAAGGGACATTCAAATGCCTTCTAGAGAAGTACCCATACTGGATCCAGAGCCACAAGCCCTGCCAGTGAAGCACCCTGGCCCACAGCAGGGCTTGCCATGCTGGAGGGCACACCTGCAGTACAGGGAGAGCATCTTTCATCCACGAACCAAGTTGCTGTGGATGCCAGAGGAACATGTGGTTATGAAGTATCGCCTCAGCTCTCAGACTACCATGGAATTATATCAAGAACTCAGTGGGGATCTGGATCCCATTCCGGAAAGATCCCAAGCTAAACCAGGCCTCAAGCTATTGTGTTCCCTGCATTTTATGGCATCTGGCTCTTTCCAAACAACAGTCTCAGCCAGGTCATAACAGCTGTACGCAGCCACATTAATCATTACATAAGATTCCCTTGTAAAAGGCAAGACTTGCTGGACTTAAATGAAGTTTTTTTGCCTTTTCCAACTTTCCTAATGTTCTGGGAGTTACTGACTGCACTCAAATAGCCATCATCCCACCCCATGGCAGGGAAAAGATCTACTGCAACAGAAAGCTTTTTCTTCCATCAACTTGCAAGTGGTCTATGATGCTCAATTGTGTATCCTCGATGTGGTCGCCAGGTACCTGAGAGCTGCACCCGATTCCTTCATACTTAGGTAATCTGGCCTGTTTGAAAATTTTGAAGATCACCTCTATGGTGACAGTTGGCTCATAGGTAAGAGTTCTGGTTCTCTCTATAGTCACTGTCCGGCTATGTGTTTACAGGAAACGCCACTGACACGAGGGGCCATCGGAGATGTGACTGCATCTGTTACATGACAAGTGGCTTGCACATTTCCGTCTACAAGCCATGGTGCCAGGGGCCAGGTATCTCTCTCCAAGCTGTAGAGGCCTGCTAATGTTGCGTGCCCAAACAATGCACTCGCCACAAAGCTCTGTGTGTGACCAAGCACTACAGACTTTCAACTTGTTAACTTTAAGCAAATGGCTGTTCCAATCCTCCCTCTTGGAGCTGTTGAAATGTCACTTGTCAACCAAAGCCTTTTTGTTCCACAGTGCAGGGACTCCCAGGTCAGATGTGCCCTGTTAGTGCTCTATCAGCCAGGATGTCAGCCACAGTTTGTCTTGACAATCACAGGGGTACACGGGTTCAACTGAAGCTGGGGGGGCTTTACATTTTGACCCCATGCTAGTCACTGTGTCATGCTAGACAAATGCATATCTCTGGAGGACATTCTGCTGAATAGCCAAGGACATGCACAATCATACTGTGAGGCTGATGACTTTCTGACATATGTGGCAGCTGTGGTGTACAGCTTCAGTGTTAGAGGAGAGCTAGATATGGGTATTGATAGCTTGGTTGCGAGTGACATGGACACATTGTGTAGGAACCCCAGATGCTGTTTTCCATTCAGAAAGATCTGACATAGCATAAGAAAAGTGCCATGGCATACAGTAAAAGGCAGCATGGACTTTGGGTTTCGAAAAAGCTTTTTAAGCTATAGCTTAGCTTCTACTGTGTGCTGTGGGTTGGCAGCGATATCACAAAGTCACGGTGGTGTGAGTGATGCAGCCATTCTTTCTTTGCCACAGGCGATTCAGGATATGGTAGCAGGACCTGGCTTCTCACACCTGTCGCTATTCCAACATGGCAGCGGAGGCGAGGTACAATGAGGCTTTATGTTCTACCCGCTGTGTCATAGAATGCAGCTTCAGAGTTCTCAAAAATAGATTTTGTTGTTTGGACAAAACTGGGGGAGCTTTAATGTAAGTCCCAGCCAGAGTAGCTGAGATAGTGCTGCTCTGCTGCACCTTCGTCCCATGGCAGGGATGTCTCTCCATGAAGCTGGAGAGATTTAGGCTACTTTGGGGCTAGATTTTGTGATTGGTTGGGTTCTAAAAGGTTTTGGCATTTGGCAACACTGATCCTGATGCTCCAGGCCAGTGTCCTAAAGACACAAATGGCTCAAAGCCCCCGTCTCAAAGAGTATAAAACTCTTGAGGGTCTTGTGAGACCATCCACTGCCTCCAGAAGTGGTTCCAATGTAATACAAATCTTAAAACCAATTTTATTACCATTCAAAAAAAATATTCCAAGGCACTCAGTTTATGCTTCCTGTTCCTGAAAAAAAAGGAATATATTTAAAACTTTTAACCCGACTATTGAGACGGCAAGTCCACTGCAAAAAAAAAAGCCCGCCTTGATGCAGGTTACGAAACTTTGACGTCGTCGGCAGTTTGGCGGTTCTACAGAAAAAAACATAGCGATTTTGGTAGCCAAAGAATCATACAGTGGCTCAACAGTATACAACTGGTTCACAAGAAATCTGAACAAGTTGTAAAGATAAGTGCATTCATGTCGGGATAGTAACTCTCCATGTGGTAGTACATGAAAACTGAAAGTAATTCTGCTCACTTTGCAAATGCTCAGTCGGGCGGCACAGCTTAAAACTATCTTAGTTTAAAGCTTAAATCCAGCATTTTGAAGTTGCTCACTGTTCAATATATAACTTCAATACAAATTCAAGCACTTCAATGGAAAATTGAGTTGAGAGACTGTTTTTAGAAAAAAAGAAAAAAAAAAGAAAGAAGGAAGATAACAGACCAGTGATTGTAACAACCGGTCAATTAGTTTCTGTTAAATACCAGATTCTATACTAGTGCTGAAGTCTTATCTTTCTATATAAAAATATTTTCTCTATAGACATCATGACATATTATAAATGATTAAAAATGAGACAGTAGTTTTAATCACATTAGAATAAAAGATTAATTTTGAATTCCATATTACAACTTCAATCATTGGGATTGGGATTGTTTTGGTCTAATTAGAAACTAGTTACTCCCTGAATTTTCATATTGGCACATATGATCATGCCATACTTTCTATTGGCTACCATTCTTCTGAGCCCTTTGTCTTATTTCAACAGACTACTAATAAATTACTGTAACTTCATTTTCCTTTTAAAAGGAACTATTTGTAGTACACGGTAATTGGGCTCAGGTAAGGGAAAGCGATCTGTGGAAGAACTTGCATCAGATTTGCTCAGAATATCCAGAGTCTTGACTTTTTTTTTTTAAGGTCGTAGACCAAGAATGTAGTGCAAAATCTTCCATCTGATCATCTTAGCACATGAAAAAACAAATGTATAGGTTAATAGAAATGTTTTGAAAAAATGTAATTCATTGTCTACATAATGGATGTTTTTGTGCAAGTTTTTATTGGCATGTGGGAGTACGGTGCAGTTAAGACCAGCAGGATTTATATTTCTGTTGAGAATTTTATCTTAATGATTAACTGAAAAATAATTCATTGTTTAAATTCTTGTTGTAAAATATTCTTTGAGGATAATTTTCATACAGTGTGTATCTCTCTAATGATGTATTCTCTTCAAGGACAGATAGGCTGGACTCAGACTGAGTGTTCAAATCAAATTTACTGATTATGTTCCACAAACATTCAACAAATGAAATAGGATAGTTGAACTATTTACATATTCTCTTTGCTAAGGTACTTGTGCCCATCTCTCTAGCGCATGGGAGGGAGCTTGCCATGGTCTACTCATCTGTGCAAACACCCCAGTGGATTGGGAATCCTAGGCAGAGCTCCATGTCATGAAAAGAACCTACCTGAGTCCAAAGTTCAGTCTGATACCCACAGCCTGTGTCCTGATCCAGTTGGGAATCTCCCATGGCTTGATGTTACAACCTCAGTTGACCTCTCTGGAAGAGAATCTTGATGTTCGAGTTCTGCTACAGCCCTCTATCTCCTTCCAAATGTGCAGAGGGGTGGAAAAAAACCTCCACACTAACAAAAAGGAGAAAGCTCCAAATGTCTTGCTTCCTCTAGGCAGCAGAGGGGTTGCTCACAGGTCTCTGTCCCCTGCTCTCAAGATTACAGGGGTTTCCCCTCCCCAAAGCACAGGGTGTTCCTCAGAATAAGAAAAACAAATCCAAAAGCTGACCAAAATCTACAAAAATCTGTCTCTTCAAAAGGGAGACAGACCCTCTCAGGCAGTGTTAACTGTTGAGAAGTGGACCCTTGGCTGAGATGAGGTTGGTGCTACCTGCAGAGGAACCCCTGCAAGTCCTCATCATCAGCAGGTGGAACTGGGTGGTGTGAAGACCCAACTGGATCTTCACCAATACCAGCCCTCGTTCCCCGCAGGTTGAGCCCTTGGGTACTGGAGCCAGCTGGACTTAGGCATGGGTCTCCAGTGGTGAGGAATCCCATGACAAGAGGAGAAGACTGAGTCAGAAGGTCCACAGTTCAGGAAGGCGGAGGTCAAGCAGAGATCCAAAGATGTACAGAGGTCAGAAGCCAGAAGTCAATCCAAGGGAGTGGCGTCAGGAGCAAGGGTGGAGGTACCGGAGTCAGGAACATGGCAACTAGCAGCTCCAAAGAAGTTCGACCTGTTTGTGAAGCATCAGAACGTTGCAAGGGCTGGGGTGAAATAGGCCTCCAGGCCTGACATCATCGGAGTGGGCCAAGGGCATTTCCCGCCACTGGCCCTTTAAATGTAGGAGAGTGGTGCACACGCATGCCTAAGGGACAGGCCGGAGACTGCCTGCTGGGTGGCATCCCCACCGTGGCATGCAGGGGAACACGGCGGGGCCAGAGCTGGTCGAGGGACGCATGGAGCGTCGGCAGAGATCCCCCGCCATGAAGAGGGAACTGGACGGGTTCTCCGCCGAGCCGGTAAGTGGGGTCGGAAGCCTTGCTGTGTGGCCGGCTCGCATAACAGACAGTGAGTGCACTGATGAGGAATCTCCTCTAAATGCAAGTAAAAAAGGACCAAGATAGGTTAGTGGACCCAAATCAGCAGGGAGAAAGTAAAATTGCTCCTTACTCTTCAAAACCTAACTCAAAATGACCACACATTCTCTACCTCTAGCTCCACTTTATGCCCCTGGGATTATCAATCACTGTCAGCTCAGTGGAGAGACTGAAAGAGAATGGAAAACCCCAATCCTCTTACAAGTCCTGATGGTAAGGGACCTAGGGCCATCTAGTGGCTGACTGAAGGGCCAGAACATGAGCATTATTGGGTGAACTATTAATTGAAAGAACTATTGAATTTTATGGGTACTTTGCTTTTTGTGTGGGTAATTTACTAGATGCCCTCATTACTGTAATTTCAAAACCAGGGAAAAATCCTTCTGAATGTGGATCTTATAGATCAATATCTTTATTTTTTTAAATTATATTTATTAAATTTTGCATTTAATACAATGAAAATAAGGCAAGAGAGAAAATTCATATAAAAAGAAAAAAACACATATATAAATCGTTAGTATGTCAATATGCATGCCATAACACATAAAAAAAAAAGGGGAAAGCATTAATGAGGAAAAGATACAAAAGAATCTGAAGGAAACAGAAAAAAGGGAGAAGGCGTACCATTTGACACAAAAAATAATTCTAGCCTTGTTGTTTGGCTTCCCATAATGTCCCGTATACACTACAAAACTTTGACCATAATTCACAAGTCCATTCACACCCATAACTCCAACTGGCTCGACCTCCCTTTCACGGCCCCCCTGTCCACCCGAGCCACCAGATCCACCAACAAAGGCACCCTACATGTCCAATCCTTGAAATTGGCTCATCTCTCCTCCACCCGTGACCGTGCCATATCTATTGCCGGTCCGGCTCTCTGGAACTCCCTACCTGTCCACATGCGACTTGAACCTTGTGCAATTAAATTCAAAAAGAAACTAAAAACTCTCCTGTTCAACCATGCCTACACAGAATAATTCCTTCCATTCCCCCCTCGTAGTCCCCCATTCAGGTGACTCCCTCTCCTTATATTAAGGAGACATTCATTGTAAATTGTAAATTGTTTTGGTTATGTCTTTCTTGTTCTCCCTGTCCTTCCTACTGCCTCTCTGTTCTACCCTCGCCCAGTTACATTCCCCTTGTTGAAATGTATTTTCCAATCTTTCAGTTACTATGTGAACCGGTATGATGTCCCCACTAATACCGGTATATAAAAGTTTCTAAATAAATAAATAAATAAAATAAATAACCCATAGAGCTAAGCTATAGATGCACATTCGACATCTTTGATATAAAAGTCTCCAGATGCATAGGGTCTATGAAAACAAACTTATTAGACTGAAAAGTAATAAAACATCTACAAGGAAATTTAAAAAAGAAAGGGGCTCCTAGAGCCAAATCTTTACTTTTCAGAGAGAGGAAATGTCTCCTCCAGGCTTGGGTGGCATGGGAGACATCAGGAAATACATAGACTTTTTGCCCACAGAAGGTAATATCTTCATTTTTAAAGATTTTAGGAAAAAAAAACTAGATCCTTATCCTGTTCTGCGGAAAAGGATACAATTAAAGTTGCCCTATTAGTTATTAAGTCAAAGGATTCTTCCTAAAACGTCATTATTCCAGGACTATCTACTGAATTAACATACCTTCCCTGATCGCCATCATTCACATTTCTCTGCGTAAATAAAATATTTTAGATATAGATGGTAACTTTTCTTCATCAAATGCTAGAATCTCCTTTGAACATTTCAAAGGCTGACAATAACCTAGTACAAGGAAAATTAACAATACATAGACTTTTAGCTCTAAAGAAAATTTCTAAAGATTCAGTTTCATTATGCATAGCCAAACTATCTTTAACGTGAGCTGTTTCAGCATTTTTTAACAATGCAAGTTCAAAGAAGTAGATTTTCCCAACTCTTCCAATTTCTTCCCCTGTGATTTATAGGAAGATCTAGTTTCCATTACCAAAGGAACTCAACTAAGAGATCGATTGAGACATATCTCTTAGCAATTAGCCTCCACAAGTCTGAGAGAGTCAATTTGGGTGGTTCAGGTGGGACCCCATCAACCAGAATAGTAATGCCCAAGGGCTGCAAGCTACTCACAGACACCATAGATGAAGACACAGGTACTTCCATGGGCAAAACTGTAGAAATCTCCAGTGAAACCTCAGTCCCATGAGAGGATTCCAGCACAGCCACTAGAAACTGCTCCCCAGGTTTGGTACCTGCTGGTTATGAAGGTGGTGGCAGGTGCGGGGACTCAGGAAGGCCCATGAAGAACCCCCACTGCAGCCGCTCCCAGGCAGCTCACCCATTTTCAATAGATGAGCATCCATAGGGTCCCGAATGGTAGAAGGAGCAGGTAATGAAGTATATATCTTCGCTTTTCTCTTTCTCCCCATGTATACAAAGCCACGCACGCACTGCAGGAGATTTTAAAGGGTAGTTCAGGCCCTTGATGATGACATCACTGGCGGTGACTCAAGGTGGGGAGGGGTGCTAGCCGCAGGCTCGCATGGATGGCTCAGTTCTTCCAATCATAGCCCCACAGGTCTCTCCAGTAATCCTTGCCCCTGCGGACTCCTCGTGACCGCGCAGCACTGCAGGAGATTTAAAAGTTTTGATCGGGCCATTGATGATGATGTCACCAGCGACTAAGTGGTTTGTGCTACCATAAGCTTGCTGGGCACACTGGATGGACCATTTGGTCCTTTTCTGCCATCATTTCTATGTTTCTATGGGAGGGGCTGCTATCCGTGGGTTCACACAGATGGCTCAGTTCTTTCAGTCACAGCCACATACGTCTCTTTGGTACTCTTCACCCCTGCAGACTTCCCATGATTGTGCCACACTGCAGAAGATTTTAAAGGGTCGATTAGGCCCTTGATGATGATGTCACAGGTGGCGACTCAAGGTGAGGAAGGGCTGCTAACCGCACCGATGGTTCAGTTCTTCCAACCACAGCCCCACAGGTCTCTTTGGTACTCTTCACCCCTGCAGACTCCCCCCCCCCCCCCAAATATCTTTAATTAATGCAGATTTGAAAAATCTTACAAATATGTTACGGCTCAGATTAGACTATATACTCTCACGATTAATTAATGAGGATCAAAGTGGATTTATGAAGAACAGAAATTTGACTAATACTAGAGAACTAATTCACATTATTCACCTGGCCAACCGTAAGAAGATACCTGGCATGATAATTTCACTACATGCAGGAAAAAGCATTTGATAGGATTTTGTGGCAATAAAATCAGGTACTGAAACATTTTTGATTGCCTCCTTAATTTTTATCTTGAGTACAGGCATTATATCAACATCCTAGAGCACAGGTTCTAGTTAATGGCATACCTTCTTTGCCTTTTTTCAGTCTGAGGGGGACATGGCAGAGCTGCCCCCTTTCCCCTATTTTATTTAACCTAGCCTTAGAACCTCTAGCACAAGGAATAAGGGAATCCAGAGAAATTGAGGGCATCACAATACAATCAGTGAGAAACAAAATTTCTTTATATGCAGATGACATTTTATTATATTTTTAAAAAGTAGAGACTTTAATTCATGCCTTGATATCTTTATTAGAAAAATATGGCAACCTAACTGGATATAAAGTTAATTATACGAAATCGGTATTGATGTGTATAGGACCTACTGGACGTTTAACAGATTACTTAGTAATTTTGTAATAGCAGATTCTGGGATTAAATATTTGTAAATTATAGAGCTTTACAATTAAAAAACATAATACCAAACTACCTTAACATTACAAAAGTTCAAACTGATTTATCTAGATGGACAGATTTCTCTCTTTCTTTATTAGGTCGAGCACATCTAGTTAAAATGGGTGTCCGTCCACGACCCTTGTACCTTTTACAATACTTGCCATGTCATGTTCCACAAAAACGTTTTAAGGACCTTAATATGGCCTTTTCTTCATTCCTGTGGAGAAGGAAAATTCTACCTATTAAATTAGCTGTATTGCAACTTCTTAAGGGTTATGGGGGTTTAGACATTCCTGATTTGTATTTATATTATATTGCAGCTAGGCTTATTGTTAAGAGTTTGCTTATAATTCTGAACCAAGATGGGTTTTCCTGGATTGTTCTTAATTGGAAATAATAGAATTGTCATCATTATTTACAATGTCTCCAGTTTCCATTATACAGCAGGCATGGCAGAAACATCCCAATTTGTTTCATATGCTGTGAATATGGAGGATAGCAAATAAACTTATCAAGAAAAATGTGGAAAGATTCCTACCTATTTCATTCTTAAAAGGGAGTCCATTTTTATCCAGTGTTATGATGTCTATAGATATGAAAACTTGGTTTGATAATGGATTGCAAACCTTAGATCAATTATGGAAGGGAGAAGAGTTTAAAACTTTTCATGATTTGCAGACAAAACCTAGGCTTCCTTACTATACTCATTGGGGTAGATTTTAAAAGCCCTGCGCCGGTGCGCCTATTTTGCATAGGTCGCCGGCGCGCGCAAAGCCCTAGGACACGCGTAAGTCCTGGGGCTTCGTAAAAGGGGTGGGAGGGGGTGCGTCCGGGGCGTGTCAGCAGTCCGGGGGTGTGTCCGGGGCATGTCCGGGGTCAGCGGGCAGTCTGAGGCGGGTCCGGGGCATGGTGACTGTTCGGGGGTGGGCCAGGAGGGTGGTACCGGGGATGGCGAGGCGGCGCGTTGTACAACAAAGGTAGGGGGGTGGATTTAGGTAGGGCTGGGGGTGGGTTAGATAGGGGAAGGGAGGGGAAGGTGGGGGGACGCGGAGGGAACGGAGGCAGGCTGTGTGGCTCGGCGCGCTCAGGCTGCCGATTTTGCACAGCCTTGCACGTACCAACCCCGGATTTTATAAGATACACGCAGCTTCGTGCGTATCTTAGAAAATCCGGCGTACTTTTGTTTGCGCCGGTTGCGCGAACAAAAGTACGCACGTGCCTACTTTTTAAAAATTTACCCCATTATGTTTATTTACAATTAAAAAAGAATGTATTGAAATTTCTGAGAATAGAGGGAGGGTTGCGACCTTACATGGGGTGGAGATATTCTTTACACAACCCAAACAATATGTGAAATTGATATCACAACTATATAGGTATATAATGGAAGAAAGTCATGAACCTGATACAACACTGTCTTTGATCCAGCACTGGAATAATGACCTCTCTCTACATTTGGATGAAGATGATTGGCATTGTTGTGGTTCTCTGAAAATAGATGCTTAGAGCCAATAGCTGTAGAGAAAAGCTTCTTATTAAATGCTATAAAATAATATAAATCTTAAACATTAATAATAAGGTATCTTACGAGAGGCAGAGTGCCATGGAAGGCACCAGGATAAAATCCCTTTCAAATGATTTTACCGATAGCAAAGCATTATATAGAATTTACAGTTATATATTTCGAACCCCTAAATGAGGTCACATAATTGTCAAAATTTCTATGATTATTTGTTTATAAATAGAAAACCAATCTAAAAGGCTGCATAATAATTTGCTCTCATTCTCCAAATGAATTAATCCTCGTCTCATATGTAAATGTTTCTTGGAATTTTGTGGTGTTAGTCTGTTCTAAGAATGTTTTCTATAATTTTAGATGGAATGTCAACTGATCATGTCCTAGATATGTTTCAATGACCTTGTGGCCCAGTTCTTTCTGCATTTTTATCTAGCTTATAGTGTCCAACTGTCTAGATAAATAAGTACTAGGTTGTAACACAAATGTCATGTTAAATTGTTATACTTGTTAAAGGCGCTTATGATTAAAAATCTGAAACTTAGGAGTACAGGAATAATGACTTATGTGCTATGTCAAAAAATGTTTCACTGAGAATAAGAGTCTATTAGGACCTGCATCAGCATGCTATTTGGCTTGATACCCTATATTATCTAGATGTAATAAAGTGAGGGAATTAAGGTTTAAAATTTTACATCCAATGTTCTTGTCTAGATTCAGTAATTCTAGCCCTTTATGCTGGTGAGGATGTGGTACCGCAGCCTCTTACTTTCATATGTGGTGAGATTGCCCATTTGTTCAGTCCTTTTGGGGAAATGTTCAGGGAATTGCTCAAGATATAATTGGTAGTTCAATCCCTTTTACAACTACCTTATGTTAGCTAGGAAGATGGGATTATATTGAGGTAACTTGATTAAAAAGAAATTGATGATACAAACATGCAGCACATATAACAATTGCTTATTAATGGAAAACCAACCCACTTATCACTCACTGGAAATCCATATTCTGACATTGCAGTAATTGAAAAAATAGCTTATTATAAAATAATAAGGTAGCATATGATAATATTTGGAGTAAATATTGGCAGTGGAGAGTCATGTATATCCTCTATTTGAGTACATTAGAAGGTTTGTTTTTCTTCAAAGCTAAGACTGTATGCTTGAATTGAAGATGATGCAATTTTGGTTTCTTTTCTGGTGATGTTTTTGCTATCTAGATATACATACTATTGTTATTAAGATCATGGTTATATTGGTGTTTTTTGAATAAAGAGATTTTTTTAATTCTTCATCATTTTTTAAACAGTTAACAAGTTAAATCACTTGACAAGAAAGGGTATACAGGGATTCATACAGTTGAGACAGAAGAAAATAAGCAACAAGATATATATAATCCCAATAATACCTTTTTAGACCACTACTACAGAGGATGTTCCTATTGAAATTCAGCGAAGAAATTTTTGAAAACATAAGCATAAGTAAACAGCCACCTCTTGCCAACCTGTAGGCTATCTAAATCCTATTGTCGGAACAAAATATTAGGAGCCAGATACAATGGGAGCTGGATCCTGTCCAATGCTATCATTCAAAAAAAATTTCAGCTGAGACAGGTCAAAGAAGACATATTTAACTCCAGCATGCTTAATAACACATTTACATGGGAAGTATAGCCAAAAAATTGCACCCAAAGTACTGCAGGGTGCATTATCAAGAAACGCTTTCTTTTTAACTGTGTTACTCCGATCCGGGAGCTGGTCTGGAGGCCGCATCCACGCTCCTGGAACGCTCCCAGATAACGCGCCGGCCGTGACACGCCCCCTGACATGCCCCTGACACGCCCCCCAGGAAATCCCCGGGACTTACGCGCGACCCGGGGCTTGCGCGCGCTGCCGAGCCTATGCAACATAGGCTCGGCGTGCGCAGGAGGTGGAAGGGGCAGCTTTTCAGGGGTTACGCGCGTACCCCTTTGAAAATCTGCCCCATAGCCTATTTTATACCATGCCTGCATATACGTGCATATTTCTTTATAGATTTTTATATACTGTCATTTGGGGGTTCCATCACAACAGTTTACATAAATAGAAATACAATAAAACAATAATAAAAGTATAAAATCTAAAATAGAATTCAATCAAAGAGTACAAAATTAAACAAGAGTAAGTAATAAATAAAGTTACAATTAAAATAAAGTAAAATCAAATCGATATCACATAAAAATTATATAAAAAAATTAGGAAATTAAAAAAGAAAAACAATAAAGGAAATCAATTGCTGGCTCTTATATTACTCATGGTCTTGATAAGCTTTATCAATTAGCCAGGTCTTTAGGTCTTTTAAAAATGTTTTTATATTTGGTTGCAGTCTTAATTCCGCTGGTAAGGAATTCCAGAGTTTAGGACCTGAGAGTGAAATGGCTCTCTCTCTAATTTGACTTAAATGTGTTGAGTGCACTGAAGGGATGGTTAGTAGGCCTTTATTTGCAGATCTTAAATGTCTTTGTGGTGTATAAAGGTGAACTGCAGCATTCAGTCAATCTATTTGTTCCCCGTAAATTATTTTGTGTAAGATGCATATTGTTTTATATTCAATACGATACTTAATTGGGAGCCAGTACATCATCATCAATGTTGGGGTTACATGATTGCATTTCTTGGTTCCTGTCAGTATCCTAGCTGCTAGGGGTGTGCATTCGGATTGACCGCATTAGTAAAACGCAACTCATATTTTTTTTTTACTTAAAAAATTGATTCGACATAAACGATCGGATTTCCCACATATCGAACATAGATATGTTCGATATGTGGGAAATCGCGATTGTTGAGCCAAAATAAAAATATAAACCCCCTCACCCTCCTTAATCCCCCCCCCCCCGACTTACCACAACTCCCTGGTGATGGAGCGAGGAGTGAGGACGCCATTTCTGCAATCCTTGGCGAGAAGCATGTGACGTCGGCGGCACGTCGAGTGACGCCGGCGTCACGTGATTCCCGGCTCGTTCGCGCCGGACGGCTCGTTCGGCCCAAAAAGAACTTTTGGCCAGCTTGGGGGGGTCAGGAGGCCCCCCCAAGCTGGCCAAAAGTTCTTTTTGGGCCGAACGAGCCGTCCGGCGCAAATGAGCCGGGAATCACGTGGCGCCGCGTCACTCAGACGCGACGTCACGTGATTCCCGGCAAGTTCGCGCCGGACGGCTCGTTCGGCCCAAAAAGAACTTTTGGCCAGCTTGAGGGGGTCAGGAGGCCCCCCCAAGCTGGCCAAAAGTTCTTTTTGGGCCGAACGAGCCGTCCGGCGCGAACTTGCCGGGAATCACGTGACGTCGGCGTCACGTGATTCCCGGCTTGTTCGCGGCGGACGGCTCGTTCGGCCCAAAAAGAACTTTTGGCCAGCTTGGGGGGGGTCAGGAGGCCCCCCCAAGCTGGCCAAAAGTTCTTTTTGGGCCGAACGAGCCGTCCGGCGCGAACTTGCCGGGAATCACGTGACGTCGCGTCTGAGTGACGCGGCGCCACGTGATTCCCGGCAAGTTCGCGCCGGACGGCTCGTTCGGCCCAAAAAGAACTTTTGGCCAGCTTGAGGGGGTCAGGAGGCCCCCCCAAGCTGGCCAAAAGTTCTTTTTGGGCCGAACGAGCCGTCCGGCGCGAACGAGCCGGGAATCACGTGACGCCGCGTCACTCGACGTGCCACCGACGTCACATGCTTCTCGCCAAGGATTGCAGAAATGACGTCCTCAGTCCTCGCTCGATCACCAGGGAGTTGTGGTAAATCTGGGGGGGGATTAAGGAGGGTGAGGGGGTTTAAATTTTTTTTTTGCACATATGTACATATACCCAACTCATTGGATTTTTTTTATGTCCATATTGGCCGCAAGTGGGACCCCCTTTCGGACATAAAAAATATGAACATAAAATTTTGCTCTGCACATCCCTACTAGCTGCTGCATTTTGTAAGACTTGCAATGGGCGAATTGTAGACAGTGGGAGACCAAGCAGGAGAGAATTGCAGTAGTCTGTACTTGAAAATATTAATGATTGTAATATTGTTATAAAATCATCCTATGTTAATAGTGGTTTTAATCGTCTGAGGGTTAGAAGTTTGTAATACCCTTCTCTTAATTTGTTGGAGATATGTTTTTTGAAATTAAGTTCACCATCGATGATGATTCCTAGATCTCGGGCATTGTCCGCTAGGTTTATGTTTGTGTTATCTTCTAGCGTAAGGACTGGCAAGCTGGAAGGTGATGGTCTTCTTTCCTACAGAATAACTTCCATGTTGTCAATGTTCAGTATAAGTTTCATGTGAATCAGAAGTTGTTTGATGACTGAGAGATACATTGCTGTCATTCTGTGTATAGTTTGGATTGTGTCTTTAACTGGAATTAATATTTGTATATTGTCTGCATATATGTAATGATTAAGACCTAGACCGGCAAGAAAATGGCAGAGTGGGAGCATGTATATGTAGCCAACAGTGAGGAGCCTTGAGGGACTCCAGTACTGAGATTTATCTTGTCTGAGACAGAATTGTTAATTTTAATTTGATAAGAAAGATTAGTGAGATAGGAGGAAAACCATTGGAGTGTGTATCTGTTAATCCAATTTCAGCCAGCATATGCATACATATGCACCTACGTGCCGTATCAAAATTACCATTCCTAAGTTAGTTTTTAAAACAAGCATGCGTGCACCCATGTACATGTCTATCAGTGTGCGAGCAAGGATACGCTGGAATTTTTAATTGTGCATGCACTTGCGCATGTATGTTTCAAAATTCACCAACCACACGTAAACATGTTCCTAATTTTAAGAGGTTACTCAAGCACGCATGTGTCTTCCATAGGACTTTGTTGACTTTTATGTGTGTATGTCTGTGAATTTTAAAATATGCTCGCGCGAAGCACATTACCAGTTTGCAATTAGTCCACCAATTTGTCCAGTTAATAGCGAAGTCTTTCAGACATCTCTAGTTCTTCATCCTACATGCTCCCCAGTTGACTTGGACTCCTCACCCTGTTCTATAAGCCCTAAAACTAGGGATCTACAGACTTGCTCCTCATCAGGAGCAGCAGTAAAGTTACACAGATATCTAGCGTACATACGCTGCAGCTTTTTGTTTTTAATATTTGGAGTTACACACATAAGTCTTGGCCCAGACCCCAGATACTGGGTCACGAAGCTGAGCCTTGGCCCGGACCCAGGCCCATGTTGCGAGCCGAAACAGAGGCCAGGTCTTGATGCCTGGCCTGATGCCTGGGCCTCGGCCTATGCTGGAGAGCAAGCCCCAGTTTGGTTTGAGGCCTCCCCGAATGAAAGAAATTAGTTTTATTCATTGTATTTTGTACTTTCATTTTAATCAAATGCACATCCCTTTTCGGAGGTTGGGGGAACTATATTTTCTTCTTTATCAGAAATTCAGTTAGGTCTTTTAGCAGTTACCTCAGAGCCTGAGACACTTCTGACTTCAGAGGTTGGTTTTTTGTTTTTTTTTTTATATATATAACAGCCTATGCTACCAGCCCCTCCACCATAGCTTCTGGCAATGACACAGCAGCACCCTCAGTATTCTCAGCCTCCATTACACTTTCTCCTTCTGAACCAGCCCCGGCCTCATTCCCTGACCCAGGCTCACTGCCTTCCGTTTCAATCTTTGATTCAGCATCTGAAACAGCTTCATTCTCAGCTACCAACTCTGTTCTAGCTTCCTGGTAACTTTAATACTGGCACGTAGGCACACACGTGTCAGCTTTTGCTGGTCCGCGTCCAGAGACACGTCCATTTTATAACATACGTGTGTATATGCGTGCATGTTATAAAATAGTCTGGATGCGTGTACATGTGTGCAGTTTTAAATGAATGTGTGCGGAAATGCCGCTTCTACCGCATAAATGGGAGAATTTTATAAGGGACGCACACCGATGCCGTTGCCAGCTGTCCCAGATCATTCCCAATTTGGGCAGGTAAGGAATAGCACTTCCAAATCCCCCTAATTAAATAGCTTCCCTTCTTGCCTGTTAGCCCCGACCTTTAAAATCCCTCTGATCCTTATATTTTTTTTTGTTTTATGATTTACATGACATCCACAGCAGAAGTAAAGTTATGTGGCAGGGGACACTGGCAGGCACTTGTGCCGTAAGTATTTACATGCTGGTTTCATTGAGAAATCCAGGAAAGCCCACGCGCGTCCAGCCACGCCCACACCCCGCCCCATTTTGGGAAACATTTTTGTGCATGCAGCAGGATATACGTGCATATCTGGGCAGCTTTTAAAATCCACTCGGCCCACGCCAACTTGATATATTTGCGTATCTTCCTGTTTTGGCATACATCGGGCTTTTAAAATTCACCCTTAAATGAGTCACATTTCCACAGTGAAAACACTTCTTATCTTCTATGCTAGCAAACTCAATGTAATCAGAGTCCTGAATTCTATATTTGTAAGAAATATTCAAAATCTTGTTAGCAACATGCAAAATCCTAAAGACTTGCCTTCTAAAAGATAGAACATGTTTAGCTTTCTCTGTTTTAAAGCCTGAATAAAACTTTTTAATAGGACCTGTTAGCTTCCCATACCTGGCCACACCTCTTGCTAATTTGTTCATTGCTCAAAAAAAGGTGACACATTTGAAACAACTCTAACCGAAGGAGATGACAGAGGCATAACAGAAACAAAAGTATCATCTATTCTAGAACAATACCCTTTGAAGAGACTTCGTTTGCTAATTCATACCTATTTACAAAAACAATAGCTTTCTTTATTGAAGAAGAATACCTCATCTTCTTGCAATCAACAAGCTCACCTACTGCCACAGCACACAATCCTCCACAGAAGCACTTTCTGGAGGCAGGAATCTAACCCCTTGTCTGTGAGTTAAAACTTTTCAATTTTTACTAAGTGGAGGTTTTCTCCCCAAATTCAGTATTCTGCTTAGCCAACTACTTCCAACCATCAAGCAAAACAAAAAACAACTCCACATATAGAAAAAACCAGGAAGAAAAGGTAGAAAACCCAGTCTGCACCCAAACCAAGGATAGCGCTCCACACCAAACACACAACCTGACTCACAGTGCTCCCTCAATCCCTAGAGAGAGGGAGAGAGAGAGAGAGAGAGAGAGAGAGCACTTACAGGCCAATTAAAAAATAGCCCGCGGGAGAGCTGGTGCTCCTTGTTGAGCATCCGCTCTCCCAACGCGTGCCCAGGCACCTCTCCTGGGCGCTAGGGGTGTGCATTCGTTTTCGCCGTATTGGCGATCCGCAACGTATATTGCACTTTTCGTTGTATTCGTGGGGAAGCGAAACGTATTGCGATTCCCCACGAATACAACGAATTTTCACCGAATTATTAGCCGCCAATTTAAATAACCCCCCCCCCCACCCTCCTGATCCCCCCCAAGGCTTACCAAAACTCCCTGGTGGTCCAACAGGGGGTCTGGGAATCATAACCTGCACTCACGCACCCTCGGTACCAGTATCAAATGGCGCCGATAGCCTTTGACATACTATGTCACAGGGGCTACCGGTGCCATTGGTCAGCCCCTGTCACATGGCTATCGGCGCCATCTTGTGCTCCTACCATGTGACAGGGGCTAACCAATGGCACCGGTAGCCCCTGTGACATAGTAAGGGCAAGGCTATCGGTGCCATTTTGATTCCTGGCACCCGACGGCACGAGTGCAGGAGATCGCTCCCGGCCCCCCGCTGGACCCCCAGGGACTTTTGGCCAGCTTGGGGGGGCCTCCTGACCTCCACAAGACTTGTCAAAAGTCCAGCGGGGGTCCGGGAGCGACCTCCTGCACTCGGGCCATATTGCCAGTATTCAAAATGGCGCCGGCGCTACCTTTGCCCTCCCTATGTCACAGGGCAAACCGTCGGCCCCTGTGACATAGGGAGGGCAAAGGTAGCGCCGGCGCCATTTTGAATACTGGCAGCCGCTAGCCTTTGCCCTCACTATGTCACAGGGGCCGACCATCGGCCCTGTGACATAGGGAGGGCAAAGGTAGCGCCGACGCCATTTTGAATACTGGCAATATGGCCCGAGTGCAGGAGGTCGCTCCCGGATCCCCGCTGGACTTTTGGCAAGACTTGTGGGGTCAAGAGGCCCCCCCAAGCTGGCCAAAACTAATAGGCTCATCAACATACATTTGCATGTGATGAGCGCTATTAGTTTCAGGGGGGGTGGGGGTGGCCGTGCATTTTCCCATGCACTTTTACCCTTTACAGTATAAGGGGTAATAATAGCGCATGTTAAAACGCACGGTCAAACGGGGGCTAAACGGTGCGCTCAGCTGAGTGCATCATTCTGTATCGGCCTGTTGGTGGGGAGGATGAGAGTTGAGAAACTACTGGGGACAGAGAGGGTCATCCCCTATACTTACTTATTTATTTCTCATACACACATTCGACAAGGCAGGGCATATTATGAAAGAATTCATAAAAAATCCCAAAAACTAGGATAACAAAAAGCATAATCACAAATCACCTACTAAGATGACATTCCTTCATTCTCATTTGTTGTTACTGTAATCAGGCTAAGCTCCCATTCTAATAGCTTACTCACACAAAAAAACCTCTCAGTTTTGAATTAAAAAGACCTGCTAGGGGAATTTAAATAAATGTATACTTATTCATCATAAGCTTGATTGAACAAGAGTGCTGTTAGCTGTTTCATTAAAAGTGGTTGTACAACTTATACTTCACATATATTCATGTAAGGAATTCCAAGAGATAGGGCCAGTGACTAAAAAGGCTCCGTCTCACGTCTTGGATAGAGGAGACATTGAGCTGATCTTAGTGCTCATGATAGTCTGTAGATCCATGGTGAGGTTTGCTTTAAATTTAATTAAGCATCCCGCACCAAACATTCCCACACTCGACCCCACCCAGCAGTCTTGTTCTCAGCCCCATCCTCCTACCCAAGAGTGACCAAATGCCCAGTTTTGGATGGGACAGCCTGGGTTTCCAGCTTGTTGAACAGTGTCCGGTTACAAGGACACTGTACAGACTCACCATATGTACTGCCGTCACAGAGACCAACTGGCCCGCAGAACCCAAGGTCTCAGCCTGCAGGGGAGGGGGCTGACTAGATGGAAGACCGACCCTTGTCTTGTCCAGAGTCCTAACTTGCAGTCTCATGCCACTTCTGGGTGAGTTCCCCAAACCCCGGAAATCCTGACAATCTTTCTTTCTGCTTCTGCTGATTTTTCCCACCACTGCAGATTTCTCTTACTCTTGTGCCACTGAGCACCACAAGAAGCCTTTAATAAATCGACCCCGCCGTGATGCTGCATGCTTGCTATTGGCCTGGTGGGGAAATTTGCTGATATGCAGAAAATAATTGGATGGACCTAACTGAAAAGTGGGTGGGCCATGGCTCTCCCAGGTCTGTCTATGGCTATACCACTGCATCTCTGAGAGATGCCCTTTGCCAAGGCATAGCAACTTCCCTGGCCTCACTGGATCAAGCCCTGACAGCCAGTGAATGTGCTGCCTCTCCCTGCTTCCACTTCCCTATTGACTCCTACAGCATTTACAAATTTTAGTAAGAGGGACCCTCCCTGCGGAGATGGTTCCAAATAAATTACTCACTCCTGGGGTTGCGAACTGGCTCCAGAATTTCAGGACAGGTTAATCCAGTCCTGGTTTTACTCCCCTGCATGCAGGGAATTATAAACTTGCTTTTCTTAGGGCATGCAATAGGAAAATCAGAATAAATCCCTGCATGCAATGGGGTAAAACCAGAACTAGATCAACCTGTCCTGAAAATCCGGAGCCAGTTGGCAACCCTACTCACTCCCCTGCCACACCTAATACCCAAACTTTCCATTTACTAAAGGTCTACTGGGTCTTAAATAGCTTATTACTAAAATATAGTAAGTCAAATAGCAAGGTATGGGTTCCTCTTGAGCAGCTGATATAACAGGTTTGCCTCTCAGACATTCATGCTGGGTGGTGACATTTTCTTTCCTTATTTTCAGCTTAACCTTAGATTGCACTGACATGACAGACCGTGCATTCTCAGAATTGCCTCCCTGCTTTTTTCTATAGGTGACTGATATTGTACAAGTGAGTTTCCACATTAAAAAAAAAAAATAATAATGAGGCTCATGCATAGGAAAATAAAGTACAACATCAAGTATGGTGGAGGGGAGTTAGATTTCTTTCATTATATCCTCATTTGTGTGCAATTTGCTGCTAATCAGCTACCCAAGCCGGCCCTGCTCTGAGAGTGAATTGCAAAAATGTTTATCAGCAATCTCAAATAGCTCTTTGCCTCTGGATGTTTCTAGCAGCAAAATGGGTGAACATTTGGTAATTATCCCGCTGTGCTAAATATTAGTGGTGTTGTACTATTCAGTTGGGTGACTCTGTGCACCTCTACTTGGAATGCTATTCATTCCGAGAAGCTGCACTTGAAAAAATGTCATCAATTCAATTAGAATACAATTACCAAGCCTTCTCTGCATATTCATTCCAAGATCATTAAGAACAGCATTCTCTCTTTTAAAATCAGCATTTAATATTATCCCAACTGCTTTTATTACAGGTGAGGAAAAATGGCACGGAATTATCTGATGGTTCAGTGGAAAGTGCTGTTTCCCCACTATGTAGAAAACACGGATTTGAAGCCCAGGGCTGCTTTCTGCTCCCTAGATGGCCAGAGCTGTGCCAGGCCGAATATTAACCAGGACCCCTCTACACTGCCATATCACCCCAATCCTTCAATCGTTACATTGGCTCCCAGTAAAATTTAGGATACAATTTAAAATTCTGTCTATTATACATGGCCTGATCCATAACCCAACCTCCATCTGGCTTTGCTCATCATTGCGGATCTACAAACCTACCCGTCATCTACGTTCTCTTACACAAAATCTTCTAGATATCCCCTCTCCTAAATTAGCAAGGCTAGAAGTCACCCGAAAACGAGCTTTCTCGGTAGCTGGACCCATTTTATGGAATTCCCTTCCCAACCCTCTTCGTTCAATTTCAAATCCTTCCCATTTCAAAAAATCACTCAAAACCCATCTTTTTCAATTAGCATTTAAAACACTTACTCCAGAACAAACATAAAGTCTTCTCCACTACTTCATTTACAGCCACCATCATACTTCCCGTCTCATTTTCATTTCGTTTCCCCTCCCTTCCTTTCGTCTCCCATCTGTTCCCTAGCTTTCGGACTCATTTTATCACTTCTCTACCCTCTTCCCTTCCTCCCATATTATTAGTAAAGTTCCACGGCAACAGTTTTATTTTTATTTACTTTAGTAAACACGTGTTTATTTCTAGCTGGAATTCGTTCCAGCTATTAAGTAATTTTATGTACTTTTAATTTTATTTATTTATTACCTTTTTCTTTTTATTCTTTTATTTTAGTATTTTCTCCAATGTAAACCACTTTGACAAAAAACTAATTTATAAAGTGGTATATAAATTCTTTTAAATAAATAAATAGTCTCTGGAGCGGAGGGAGCCTCTGCTGCCACTCAATAACATCAAGCAGTCGATATTCAAAGGATTTATGTAGTTAAAAGCCAACTGGTTACAAATTTCCCTTCACCCCAAGGCAGTTAAAATCTGCCCACACAAAATTACAGTTTAAACAAATTAAGCTGAACAAGAAAGGAGCCCAGTCAGGGTGTGCCTTCAGCAGGCTTTTCAAATTCAGCTGGTTAGCATAATAATCAGTGTTAAGAACATAAGAACAATCCATACTGGGTCAGACCAAGGGTCCATCAAGCCCAGCATCCTGTTTCCAACAGTGGCCAATCCAGGCCATAAGAACCTGGCAAGTACCCAAACACTAAGAATAACCCATGCTACTGATGCAATTAATAGCAGTGGCTATTCCCTAAGTAAACTTAATTAATAGCAGGTAATGGATTTCTCCTCCAAGAACTTATCCAATCCTTTTTTAAACACAGCTACACTAACTGCACTAACCACATCCTCTGGCAACAAATTCCAGAGTTTAATTGTGCGTTGAATGAAAAAGAACTTTCTCTGATTAGTTTTAAATGTGCTACTTGCTAACTTCATGGAGTGCCCCCTAGTCTTTCTATTATCTGAAAGAGTAAATAACTGTTTCACATTAACCTGTTCTAGACCTCTCATTATTTTAAACACCTCTATCATATCCCCCCCTCAGTCGTCTCTTCTCCAAGCTGAAAAGTCCTAACCTCTTCAGCCTTTCCTCATAGGGGAGCTTTTCCATTCCCCTTATCATTTTGGTCGCCCTTCTCTGTACCTTCTCCATCGCAGCTAAATTTGTCCAAGTGCAGGCATACGAAGGACTATTTTAAATCTAACCCCACAGACATTTTGAGCAGTTAAATTTAACTGGATATTCAGCCGCAACTTCAGCTGGCTAGCCGGAGCTGAATATCTGGATGAAATTAACTGGATAACTTGGCCGCTCAGCGACTCCTTGCACATCTACCCCCTACTGACAGGGTCCGCATTGGCTGGGTTCTGGCGGGAGCTAGCTATGGATTGTGGCCCCTGGCTGAGAACTGTCATCGTGATGGCAGGTCAGAAATGGGAGGGGCAGGGGAATCCCAGATGGTTGCGAATTAAAGCTCATGGCAGCACGTTATTTATTTAGAAACTGAAATCCGAAGTTCTAAGCGGTTCCGATCGAGCTAGGAGCCAAAAAAGAAAAAAGTAAATAAATGAGATAATTCATATTCTTTTGCTATTGACACAATAATAGCAAAAAATATCCCCAAACTATCAGCAAACAAGCAGAGCCTTTGTTAACCATAAATTGAGGGCAAATGGCATAACGTACCAGAATCATTTTGTAGCCACTCATTTTTCAGACATCACTATGTAATAATTCTTCCTTTCTTATCCATTCATTCATTTCTCTGAATTTTTAAACATTTCATGACACATCCTAGAACCAGACAAGACATTTTATTATGGAATCAAATTAAATTAATACAAGCAGAAGGTTCTGCTTGTGGAGGCGCACTAAGTCCAAGATGATATTCAAATCTCTTCTCTGCCTGCAATTTGCATTTTAATAACCACATAGGATCTCTCTTCCCCATGGGGGTGCCCCATCATTCCTGGCTGCATGTAACTGCTTTTCTGGTGAAACTATGCTAACAGAGCCTAATCGCACAGGATCGATTTTGTGTCACCCTTGATGATTTCTGAGAAATTACTATACCTTGAGCTAAAAGAGCATTGAGCCAGAACTAGACATGGCCATTCAAAATACATTAATAGTTTATACTGCCATGTTTAACAAATCACAATTTCTTTAAAAATGTGATCATTTATAAACATTAAGACACAATAGAGGATGTAACACGAGTTGGTGGGGTATTTTTATGGTTGTTATAGCGGGATGGTAACAATTTACTATTTTGTTTGTATGATTTTGTGTGATAGCTACACATGTATATCGATTGTTGTGGCCCCTTTAAATCCTGTCTTCAGCCACGTGCGCGGCCCTAGTGCAGCTGAGAAGGGGGCGGAGTCACAGCATGGATCAGAGTCCCATGGCCGGCCAAGCAGCGGCCCAGGCCGCGCGGAGAACGCCGTCGGAGGCTCCCTGCACCTGCAGGAGCCTCTGCAGAGGCCCGACGCCGCAGGTAAGTGTTAGGTCCCGGCCGCGGCGGTCCGCGGCCAGCAGCCATGACAGTCGGCCCCGGTCGCGGACTGCTGCGGCCGGCGGTCATAACATTATCGCTCGCGGTAATGCCATAACACATGCAGTAAATAATGCATCATGAGATGTGTATGCAAATTTTTAAAAAGTTTGGGCAGAGTTAATGAACATGAGGGGCGCTTAATGTTGTGTGAGATACCATAACGCATGCCATTGTGGGATTTAATGCCGGAAATAACTATACTTTTTTTTCCGGTGTTATGTCTGCGATAGCTGTGCATTATGGCTGCAACGGGATTTGTGATATTTATTGCAAATCCTGTTTTGGTAAGGGAGAGGGGAGATGGGAGATGGGAGGAGAGAGAGTGCCTCTGGAGAGGTGCACATATTAGTCACCATTTTATACTATTGTAAGAGGGGCCATTCTGAACTCAGGCTGACATTTTGGGGGCCAGTTTTACATGCACAGTCAGAGGTATGAACAGCATAGTAGACATCAGTGAAGATTGTATGTGGTTTGGAATGATGAAAGATATAAAAAGATGAGATTTATATATTATACTCTCAACCTACTTTGATGCACTCTCTACCTAGCAGCTAGGAAGCTAGGTCAAGAGTACAATGTACAAATCCCATCTTTTTGTACCTTTCATCATTCCAAATCACATACAATCTTCACTGATGTCTACTGTCCTGTTTGCATACCTCTGACTGTGCTTGTAAAACTGCCCCCCCAAACCATCACCCAAGTTACTAGTTGCCCTTCTTACAGTGGTATAAATAGTTTACTTATATGAGAGCCTTATAAAGAGTCTCTCTCTCTCTTGCAGCCCAAAATCACAGGTGCAATTTTATAGCAAATGATGAATCTAGGTCTAACTTATGTGCTTAGCACTGATTTTCAGCATTAGGCATATAAGTTACGTCCTAACTTTTTTCTCTGCTCTAACTCCGTCCCTGTAGCCACCTGCTTTTTAAGCTCTTAAATCTAGGTACCTAGTGAAATCATGAGCCTAAATTTAGGGACTCAACTCTAGTAAATTTTGAAAAGGGCCATTTTAGGTGCCTAACTCTCAAAATTAGAGACCTAGACCCTTTGAAAATTGATCTCATAGTGGAGAGACTCAGGTTACATGCCTACCGGGATCCAGGCTGAGCTGGCCAAAGACTGTTTGTTAGGATCCTGCCTGTTAGGTAGCCTCTCTGCCATCAGAGGTCCTCCTGGAGCTATTCCTGCCCTTGTTCCACTCAGAGTCTGTCATCCCAGACTCAGCAGGGCTCAGTGTATTTAACCCTGCCTCTGACTAAACTCAGGACCTTGTCATCAAATCTACTCGGCTCCCTGCTTCCCCCCCCCCCCCCCCCCCCCTCATCCATGTATTACTCTGTGGCCTCCAGGTCTTCTGGTTCTATCTAGTTTTGTCTTGCAGTATCTTCAGGCCTTCTGTTCTTGCCTTGCCCTGTGTCCTTTCTGGCCTTCTGTTCTTGCCTTGCCCTGTGGCCTCTCGGGCCCTCAGTATAACCTGCTGCCTTCAGACAACCGTGTTCTTTGTTCTCTGATTGGTCTGTCCTGTCCTCATCTTGTTGTGTCCTATTCCAGTCCCTATCTTGCCTCTGTGTGGTCTTGTCCTGGTCTGTATCTCTACCTTGTCCTAGTCCTTGTCTGAGGCTTGTCCCAAGATCCAGTCTTGCTCCTGCTTATCCAGCCGTGTTCCAGACCAGACAAGCCTGTTTCCACTCTAGTTCAGCCGGCTCCAGCTTCTAGTTTGTACAGCCTAAGTCCTGCTGGCCACCAGAACCCAAGGGCCAACCTGTGGGGGAGGTGGCTGGTATAGGCAAAAGATTCTCCAGCTCAGTTCCTATCTTTCCCTGAAGTCCTGGACTGCTACCATGGGGATCCACCAGCTCTAGTTGGGGCCCTCAGTTGTGACACTGTTGCTGCCATGGCTGGGATAGACAGGAGGTAGGAGAAGCTTAAAATAATGAGTAGTTTCAAATGAGAACGCAATTCTGAATGGGGATTGGTCCTTTCGCTAACAATATCATTAAAAAGGACTTAGCATTGCATGAGTGCAGAGAATACATACATTTTAAGTGCCAGTAGCTGTCAGAGATATTGGCACTTAGTATTCAGCTGAGCAGGAGCATTTAACAGCATCTCCTGCTCCTGCTCTGCTTTTTGGTCAGTTTTGAGATGAAAGGTGGGAGTGAGGGGTGAAAGGATGGGGATTTTTGGCAAAAAATATTTTAAAGGTACAGCTTGAGAGGGGACAGCTTAGAATTATAGTGGGGGATGGAGGGGGATTTGGTATGGCCATGCTTCAAGGTTTGCATATATTATATATGAGGAGGAGGCACACCTGGCTAAGCAACATTTTTTTATTCATATTGGCGGTGGGGGAGGAATTGAAAAGAGGATTTCCGCTGCTTAGCTGCTAGATTTTTTTTTTTTTGGTTATCTAGCTAACTTTAGGAACAAACATTTTTTACAACCAGTGTTAGCCACATAATTTAATCTGACTAGCAATGATATTCAGTGCTAAATGGATATATTTAAGCCATAACCTGGGAATGCCCCACACTGCCTCTCTCTTATCCAGCTAAATTTTAACCCGATAATGACTTATCCATTTAAAATGTAGCCCACTTGGTAGGACAGGAAATTCATACCATGGTATTTGTCTGGCTAACTTCAAACGTTAGCCAGACAAGCCTTTTGAACATCAACCTCCTGGTTTCTAAACTCAAGCTAAAGGATTTTAAATCTTCCTCCAAATCTTAAATTACCTTTACATGTTTACACTCTTCTTTTGTAGTCCAAGAGGGTTACTCAAAATGGCTTACAAAGTTGATGATTTATAAATATATTTCATAAACCAACTCAAACAGATAGAATACTATTCCTATAGATTAAATAAATAACAAAATACAAAGCAATAAAATTAGTCCTTAGCTTTTAATTACATAAGAACATAAGAAATTGCCATGCTGGGTCAGACCAAGGGTCAGACCAAGGGTCCATCAAGCCCAGCATCCTGTTTCCAACAGAGGCCAAACCAGGCCACAAGAACCTGGCAGTTACCCAAACACCAAGAAGATCCCATGCTACTTGTTACGACTGGGCTCTGGTCAGGAGTCGTGAACACCACCCAGAAGGGTGGCTCCAGATTGAGAGAGACAAGAATGGCTGATACAGGGTCTGGGTCCAGGCTGGGTCAGGGCAGGCGGCAGATAGCAGTGTCTGGGTCCAGGCTGGGTCAGGGCAGGCGGCAGAAAGCAGTGTCTAGGTTCAGGCTGGGTCAGGGCAGGCGGCAGAAAGCAGTGTCTAGGTTCAGGCTGGGTCAGGGCAGGCGGCAGATAGCAGTGTCTAGGTTCAGGCTGGGTCAGGGCAGGCGGCAGATAGCAGTGTCTAGGTTTAGGCTGGGTCAGGGCAGGCGGCAGAAAGCAGTGTCTAGGTTCAGGCTGGGTCAGGGCAGGCGGCAGAAAGCAGTGTCTAGGTTCAGGCTGGGTCAGGGCACAGTAAGCAGGGCAAGGCAGGTCAGAAGGCCCGTAGGCCACACGCACACACAGAAGGCCCGTAGGCCACACACACACACAGAAGGCCCGTAGGCCACACACACACCGTAAGCAGAGCAAGGCAGGTCAGAAGGCCCGTAGGCCACACGCACACACAGAAGGCCCGTAGGCCACACACACACACAGAAGGCCCGTAGGCCACACACACACCGTAAGCAGAGCAAGGCAGGTCAGAAGGCCCGTAGGCCACACATACACAGAAGGCCCGTAGGCCACACACCGTAAGCAGAGCAAGGCAGGTCAGAAGGCCCGTAGGCCACACATACACAGAAGGCCCGTAGGCCACACAAGGCAAGGCAAGGAAAAGGCCCGAAGGCCGCGCAGGGCAAGGAAAGGCCCGAAGGCCGCGCAGGGCAAGGCAAGGAAAGGCCCGAAGGCCGCGCAGGGCAAGGCAAGGAAAGGCCCGAAGGCCGCGCAGGGCTAGGCAAGGAAAGGCCCGAAGGCCGCGCAGGGCTAGAGCAGGGAGCCCAGGTGAGCTCGATGCCGAAGCACCGAGGCAACTGTCAGGCAGGGTTATAAGGACACACCCAGAGCATAGAGTGGACAGAGGAGATGGACGGGGCCTGTCCGGAAAGCCAGCACTAGAGGGACCCCTTGTGGTGAGGCGGTTGCACTGCAGCCAAAACTGTAACACTACTGATCCAATTAATAGCAGTGGCTATTCCCTAAGGGGCGGATTTTAAAAGCCCTGCTCGCGTAAATCCGCCTGGATTTACGCGAGCAGGGCCTTGCGCGCCAGCGCGCCTATTTTCCATAGGCCGCCGGTGCGTGCAGAGCCCCAGGACGCGCGTAGGTCCCGGGGTTTTTGGAAGGGGGCGTGTCGGGGGTGTGTCGAGGGGGCGGGACCCGATGACGCGTCGTTTTGGGGGCGGGGCACTGCGTTTCGGGGGTGGGACCGGGGGCGTGGTCCAGGTCTTCGGACCAGCCCCCGGGTTGGAGCACGGCGCGCCAGCGGACTGCTGGCGCGCGTAGATTTACGTCTGCTTCTCGCAGGCATAAATCTACGGACAAAGGTAAGGGGGGGTTTAGATAGGGCCGGGGGGGTGGGTTAGGTAGAGGAAGGGAGGGGAAGGTGAGGGGAGGGCGAAAGAGAGTTCCCTCTGAGGCCGCTCCAATTTCGGATCGGCCTCGGAGGGAACGGAGACAGGCTGCGCGGCTCGGCGCGTATCTTATAAAATCCAGCTTACTTTTGTTTGTGCCTGGTGCGCAAACAAAAGTACGCGAACGCGCTTTTTTTTAAAATCTACCCCAAAGTAAACTTGAATAGCAGCAGTTAATGGACTTCTCCAAGCACTTATCCAAACCTTTTTTGAAACCAGCTACACTAACTGCACTAACCACATCCTCTGGCAACAAATTCCAGAGCTTTATTGTGCATTGAGTGAAAAAGAATTTTCTCCAATTTGTCTTAAATGTGTTACTTGCTAACTTCATGGAGTGCCCCCTAGTCCTTCTATTATTCGAAAGTGTAAATAACCAATTCACATCTACTTGTTCAAGACCTCTCATAATCTTATTTATTTATTTTTATTTATTTTTAATTTTTATATACCGACATTCTTACATCCGATGTAAATCATACCGGTTTACATTAAACAGAATAGCAGGAAATAAATTTCCATAGTCTAATACAAAGAACATTTCTAATTAAAATTATTAACGAGCGCAAAGAAAAGGTAAAAAATTGGAATACAGTTTAAATAAAAGAAAAATATAAAAGATTTTTTTTTTTTTACAAGCACAAGGGTTGCACAAAGGGGAGGGCCCCTTTGTCGCGGCGCCTGATGGTGAGGCGCTCTTCAACCGTCGCCGGAGCTCTATCATATTCCCCCTCAGCCGTCTCTTCTCCAAGCTGAACAGCCCTAACCTCTTCAGCCTTTCCTCATAGGGGAGCTGTTCCATCCCCTTTATCATTTTGGTTGCCCTTCTCTGTACCTTCTCCATCGCAACTATATCTTTTTTGAGATGCGGCAACCAGAATTATACACAGAATTCAAGGTGCGGTCTCACCATGGAGCGATATAGAAGCATTATGTCATTTTCCGTTTTATTAACCATTCCCTTCCTAATAATTCCTAACATTCTGTTTGCTTTTTTGACTGCTGAAGCACACTGAACTGACGATTTAAAAATATTATCCACTATGATGCCTAGATCTTTTTCCTGGGTGATAGCTCTTAATATGGAACCTAACATCATGTAACTACAGCAAGGGTTATTTTCCCTGTATGCAACACCTTGCACTTATCCACATTAAATTTCATCTGCCATTTGGATGCCCAATCTTCCAGTCTTGCAAGATCCTCCTGTAATGTATCACAATCCGCTTCTGATTTAACTACTCTGAATAATTTTGTATAATCACAAATTTGATAACCTCACTCGTCGTATTCCTTTCCTTTAAAAGCTTAGAGAAACCTAGCTTACCATGCAATCCAGGGTTTATTTCTGGTTAGAAACTCTGGTGACATTAGAAATTACCAACTAGTCTAGAAAATGTGGATCCAAATATTTAATAAAGGAAATGTTTAAACAAGTTATACTTTTTGTCACACTCTGTTTAAGTGCCCATGTTGTTGGGGCAAATGAGATCTATGAACATTGATGGCTATGATAGTCTGAAGCAAACACTAATTTTTTTAAATTTAAACATGATGATTTTATGGATTGATCCTCCACCATCAAGGCTAAAACTTCAGAAGGTGACTTATTTATTTATATTTACTATGCATATTCTGCACAATTCCATATTTGATCAAGGTGGATTACAAGTAAAACATTCATAAAATAGCACACAATGTCATAAAATAAAATACAACCAAACTAAAATGTGTTTAAAATATTTAACACAATGCATTAAAACATATCAAAAATATAACAATCAAAAAAATGCATCCAGAGATTGCCATTAACAAAGCCACTTAAGATATATTTCTGCACTCAAAAAATAATAACTACACAGATCATACAAAAATATAAATATGAGGACTACTGCAAAGCCAAAATACTCAGAATTTCTTCTCCACATAATAATAATATATTTGCACAGATCATATAGAATATAAAGGAAAAGAAAAAAAGCACAACTACATAATCATTGAATACTTTTCCAAAATAAAATATCTTTACTACTTTCTTAAAAGCAGAAACACAAGTCAGTGATATAATTGTTTCTGGGCGCTTGTCCATACACGAGAGTCCATCATTGAAAAGGCACAATACTGTGCTCCAGACAAATGAACAGTTTTGAAAGAAGGAACTTCTAGTAAATTCCGATTAGTTTAGTGCAGTATTACGAGGTGACACATAAAATTTTAAAATTGCAGTAGCCCAAGAAGAATCAGTACAATGTAATAATTTAAAAAATTATAAAACAATTTTAAATTTGATGCTCCATGATGTTGGGAGCCAATGAAATGATTATAATGATGGAATGATAATGTTCGCGCAAACCTTTCCCAGTTAAAAGCCTTGCTGCAGCAATAAGAGAGCCCTGTAGAGAGTTAGCAGGTAATCTGATAAGTAAAGAATTACAGTAATCTAGTCCATTAAGGACTAAAGTTTGAAGCATAGTTCTGAAGTCAAGTGCAGGCGATAATGGATTTAAATTTATTTATTTATTTAGAATTTTTTTATACCGACATTTTTGATAAAAATATCAAATCATATCGGTTTAAATGGGTCAGCATTTTTAAATTAGCAAAAGAGGATTTCACAAGAGTACTAATACTTCATAGTTAGTTCCCGATCTAAAAGTACCCCAAGGTTCTAGACTGTAGTGGACACCTTGATGGAGAGATTTTCAAAAAATAAAAGCAGAGGACACAATTTGTAGAGATAATCTACTTAAAAACAAAATCTCAGCTTTCTCTATGTTAAGAGATGATGTTGAAGCCATGATCTTATAGTAGAGAAACAAATTTAGTAAGTCATTAGTAGTGGCCCAGGTAGCTTTGTTTCAGTACAAAACACTGAATTTATTAATTTACTCCTAGACAGGAGGTAGATATAAAATAGCACCATGGAGGAAAATTTACCAATAGATACTTTCTGTAGTCTATTGGACAAATAGGAAGAAAACTGTCTGAGCACTACTCAAGAAATTCCAATTTCATCAAGGCGTCTAAGAAGAATGGAATGATTGATGGTGTTGAACATAGCCAACACGCCCAATAAAATGGGCACACAGTGACAATGCCATTTATAGACCACATCTATGGCCAGGTGTGCATCACTCTGTGAGCAACTAGGAATGTTCCAATATTGGTCTAGAGGGGGAGTCATTTTTTAATGCTGCAGTTCAATGCTGGAAACTGCTGAGTGTGATACAAGTGTATCGCAACCCCAGCAGCAGCCCCAAAGCTTTTGGAGGGTGCGGAGAAGGGATAAGGACATGGTCAGAGATACTTTTTTTTTGACAATTCATTGATAGAGGGCAAGTGATCTGACTCATAGGCATTAAACTTCTGCACAATCTTTGGGGACATTGGAAGGGGGGGGGGAATCAGGCCAGCAGTCCCAATATGTTTTTTTTACATGGTCTACACTTAACCAAGAATATTATTGACCTATAGAAAGCTAAGGTAGTCTAGTGGTTTAGATCTGGGGGCTATAAACCACAGAGACCAGGGTTCAACTTCTATAGCTGCTCTATGTGACCCTGGACAAGTTACTTTACTCTGTTGTCTCAGGTACAAAAACTTGGGGCCTGATTTTATAAAGCATTTACATGTGTAAGATTTGGTTTTACTTGAGTAAATGCACTTTACTCAAGTAAATGGGCTTTTGAAAATTGCTACAATAATATATTTATGCACATAACTCCTTTGAAAATTCCCACCTTTGATTGTAAGCCCTCTGGGGATAGAGAAATAACTAAAGCACCTGGAAGTAATCCACTTTGAATTTATAAAAATTAAGAATCCAAATAAAAAATTATGAACTTAAATAGGTTACAGTTGTCTGGGTACACATACTAGATAGCTTTAACCCTGCCCTTGGCCGAGTTTTAGAGTTAGCCAGAAAAGTTATTCAGCTAATGCAACTCTGCCCTGGAATGCCTCCAAAATGCCTCCCACTTATCTGGATACATTTTATTTATTCTAGACAATGACTTTACCAGATAAAATTTATCCAGATAAGCGGTGATGATATTCAAACCTCTGTATTTAGCTAAACAACGCAGAAGTTATTCGAATAAATACCTTTGAAGATCAACCTTTAGAAATCTAAGAAAAACTAGGGCTGCTGCTGAGATGATGATTTTCAGGCCCCATTTCGACACTGACTACATATAAAACAGGAACATTGTGGGGAGAGCTGAAGAGTGAACTCCAAAAGGAGTTTCAAAACAGAGAGAGAGGGCCATAAAAGTTGAGTGCCTTAAATCTAAGATAAAAATATCAAAATGAAAGAAAATATATTACATATTATGAGGGCAGTTTTTAAATGTACCCATATAAATGCAGAGCCTGAGGGTACTGTTACCCAGAGATTTTGTGCCAGTTGTCAGAGGGAACCTATGAGCATACCTTATTTATTTATTTATTTAAGTTCTTTTAATATACCGATGCTCAAGACCAGGTCTTATCGTACCGGTTTACAGTGTAACTGGGGGAAATCAATTAACAACTATATAGAAGGTAAAGTTACATTAAACAGGGAGCAAGAACATGGGAGTTGGAAGACAGAAAAGATATATAAACGAATACAACTGGAGAGTATTCTCCAGTTGTATTTGAAACTTGCCCAAGGAGAAAGTACTCGCAGAGATTCACTTGCAGGTATATTTCCCTTGAAAATAATGGGGTAGATTTTTAAAAAGTGCACCTTCACGTACTTTTGTTGGCGCACCAGGCGCAAACAAAAGTACGCTGGATTTTAGTAGATACGCGCGTAGCCGCTAAAATCCAGGATCGGCGCACGAAAGGCTGCCGATTTTGTGCAGCCGGCGCACGCCGAGCCGCGCAGCCTGCCTCCATTCCCTCCAAGGCCGCTCCGAAATCGGAGCGGCCTCGGAGGGAACTCGCTTTCGCCCTCCCCTCACCTTCCCTTCCCTTCCTCTATCTAACCCACCCCCCCGGCCCTATCTAAACCCCCCCCCCTACCTTTGTCGGGGGATTTACGCCTCCCGGAGGGAGAAATAAATCCCCGTGCGCCAGCGGGCCGCTAGCGCGCCGAGACGCGACCTGGAGGCAGTTCCGGAGGGCGCGGCCACGCCCCGGACCGCCCCGGGCTGAAACCACGCCCCCGGGCCCGCCCCCGAAACACCGTGTCCCGCCCCCAAAACGCCGCACCAACCGGCCCCGCCCCTGGCACGCCCCCGACACGCCCCCCTCGAAAAACCCCGGGACTTACGCGAGTCCCGGGGCTCTGCGCGCGCCGGCAGGCCTATGGAAAATAGGCGCGCCGGCGCGCAAGGCCCTGCTCGCGTAAATCCAGGCGGATTTGCGCGAGCAGGGCTCTTAAAATCCACCCCAATGTGATCTACATGTTATTTCCCTTCCTCTGACCGAAACATGGCCCCAGGACCACCTACTTTTTACCTATCTAAAAATCTGTTTCTGCTGGCCAAGTTTCAGTCAGTTTACCTGGATATTTACCCAGGTTGATAGCCTGAGGAATCTTGTATTCCCCTCTTTATCCCACTTAGTTCATTTAAAATTGTCTTTTATAACATAAGCATATTATGTCCATCCATCTCATTCTCAAATACGTATTTCCTAAACTAAAATATACTGATAATAGCATCTGTAGTAAGTGTTCCTAAGGTCACTAGCGCAAGCTGCTTGGCATGAGTCAAATCTTATTCACTTTCTTGTTGTTAGAAGGATATTTATTTTAAATTCCTATATTATTTTCATGATTGTTAAAAGTAACAAATGTTATTGCAAGCCTAAAGAGCTCATTCATAGAATGGAATAATGGCTGTTGTAAATCACACACTATGAATGAGCAATGAGGCCTTCTGTGGCTTTACATGCAGCAAATAAATGGTTGCACAAGGATGAAGAATTAGCTTAGCTGTTTATGGCAATCCTTTGGGATCACAACTAAATGTCCCTAGTTCCCAGCCTTTGAGATATGAGTAGGAATTAGACAGTAGAAGAAGAACCCTACAATTTTTCAGAACAGCCTTTCTACTGAATCTGCTGGAGTGGTCAGCTCTCTTGCCTGTATAAAAGCAGACTGAGTCATAGATTAGTGTGGCAGTGTAGATTTGTCTTAGAGTTGTGAGGAAGTGGGAGCTTTTTCTTGTTTGCAGTTTTTGCCTACTTCAGGGACCAGGCTTAACGGTCTGCAATCTAGGAGAGGTGGGAGACTAAACCTCTTCTAGTACACAACCTTTCTGGTTGGGTTGTATTCCTGGGATTTTTTTTTTATGAGTTTTGGAGTTAAATTGAAAAACCCCTGGTTCTTGGCCTTGGAAGGGATTACAGGGAAGTCCCTTTCTGGGGTTTGGCCAGAATATGGAAGTTGCTGCCCATTCCAATTTATAATCTGTGTTGGTGGCTGGTGGGTACCTGTTGCAAGAGTTCCAGTTTTTAGACATTTGAGTGAAGACTTTCTTTTGTAGATCTGGGAGGAAGATTTTTGCTGCTATCCTTCTTGCCCTTGAGTGGGGAAAATTGGAAGAAGTTATTTTCCCTGTTGCCTGGACCCTGTCATCTGAAAGATCTTGTGTGTGTCACATGGAGAAAGAGAACTGTGAGCAAGACCATTTTGAATAATTTGAGACACCGCCTCCGGAGTCTTCACCTTAAGGAGGTGTATTGTAGAAGCCCTGCTTTGTCTGCCAATATTTTGGAAGGGGATTTCCACCTACACCTAGGATACCCCTGTCTATCTGGGAAGGTTTTCTTTTTCATGTCCTTTAGTGTAAATTTTCCTGGCTCACATGCTGAGGAAAACGTGAAGAGATAAAGGAAATAGAGGCCTCCTCAGGACAGAGAGAGATTCACCCCCAAACCTTGGGTCTTAGAGGAGTATTCCTCCTCCTGTAGGGGAGGTTTCAGATTGGAGATCTTACAGTAGATTATCAGATTTAACCAATAATCTTTTGATACGAATTCCATGGTTGAAGGGAGCAGATTCAAGACAGTTTTATGAGGTAGTCAATTAATTTATTAGCAACATATGTGAGGACAAGGATAATACAGTACAATTATTTGTTTTGGTTGGTTTTTGATTGGTTATAGCTTCAGTTTTTAGTTTCAATTTTATAGTGTAAGTACTGTCATGTAAGATAAACAGAAAATAAATGTTATCTAAGCTTAACTTGTACTTAGAAATACACAAATACCAAACTATAAATTAACCCAGATGTAAATGTAATTTAAGCCAGTGACTCACCCTCCTTAATAATACAAAAGTCCAGGGTCACTCCTGTAACAGCATGCTGCCTCGATGCAAAAGGGTTAATCCAGTGAAATCCCTTTTGGTGGATGACAGATAAAACAGAAAAAGTCTCACACGTCTCCATGAGATATGCCGGTAGTAAAAGGAAAAAGGATAAGATTCACTAATTGTCCCTCAGATCCTTCCGGGATGATGGCAAACAGCTGCCTCTTGATTATGGAGCAGGCTGTACTGAGTACCTAACTCATCCCAGGATTCATCATTCCCCTATAATTATAGCGAAATGATGAGTCATGAAAAAAAGGGGGCAGGGGGTGATAGTGTGCAGCCGACTGCATCGTGGTGGTGCATTTTCATCCACCGTGGGTGTGGCTGTACTGCACACTATTGCCCCAGTAGCGCTTCTGCGAAAGGTGTAGTTATTTCCGGTGCAACTGCCGGCAAAAATGTGTTAAATACTATCGCCCGCAGCGCAACCGGGCCCAAAGTTTTTTAAACCCCATCCAAACCCCACCCTAACCCCTCCCCTTTCTCTCATTTAAATTTTATCATCACATGTGATAATGGCCCATTGCATTTTAATAAACGATCCTGTCAGTTTTAGCTGACAAGTCACAGTTATAGTGACTAGCATAGTCAGTTCTATCAGTATAGCGCTCAGACCACTTTTTCAAAAGTCTGTGAAGGAGAAATCACAGGAAAACCCTTGGCCAAGGTTCTGTTAGATAATATCTCTAGAGTAATGTTTGTTCAGACAACAATGGGTGTCCATAGTCATATGTCTGCGTAACTCAGAGTCTGTCTTGAATATCCAGCTCCATAGGGTTCCAATACTGATCCCAGATTGGATGTTGCAACCTCCTATAGACATGGGATTGGTGGGATGCAAATGATGTCATCTATACCTCAAATGGATAGGAATATTCTCATGCTCATTAGAATTCATCAGTGAAAAGCAGGTATTAGGACAATGCCCACTTCATAGCTGGAAACAAAGTTTCACCAAAGACATGTTCTTAGTTCTGGTCCAAGGTTTCTTCTTCCCATTTGGGAATTGTTGACAACTCTCTGATATGAAGAAACAGACACTGTCTTTTCTCCTCTGTATGAAAAACAGTCTTATAAAAAAGTTAGCCAAAAATATCACATGGCCACAAAACTCAATTTTGTCTTCCTCTTCAGACCTGCACTTTGGTCCATCTGTGTTCTGTAGTAGACTTTAAGGTTCATAATGTTCATCCTGTTTTAGAGTCACTGATAACTACCTTACAGCCCCCACCCCCGTTGGAAAGAACCCAACTCTCTGGGGCTATGGGACAGAGAGAGATGTTAGCCCTGGAACCCCGTGTGACCTTGCCTTCCAGACACACCACCAGAAGAGGAGCTATATACCCTCAATTCTGAGGGCAAATCTGGACATCAGTCTGCCAACAACAGTCTTCAGCAGCCATCACAGCATCTTATCATCAGCTAAGGTTTAATTAGGGGCTAATTCTTGTCACAAAATGATCTAGTCACAATAATGCATGCCCTAGCTATGCTGTAATGCTTTGTTGCGGCTTGCCCAATTGAACTATTATAAAATACTGCTGCTTTCATCAGTGGGTTGACTCACAATGCAGAGGTCTGCCCTCCCACTGACTTCAAGGAAGCATTTCCTGCGGGGAAAGGGTCTGTACCTGAATGTTTTTCATTCATAACATGGAAATCATGCAAAATAGAAACTGCTAACCAAAGAACCTCTGCCAGCTCACACATTTCTTCTACAGGTTGTATGGTTTTGAGAGCGATATCTCATATAATTCCATCAAGAATCTTTAAAAATAACTGCAGCATCCCACCAATTTCTCAAAGTAATTTATACTGTTCTTTATTTAAAAACATTTATAATCTGCAATATTCACAGATCTTTATATATAAAGAATTTAACATGCCTTCAATAACCGAGTGTCCATAAACCCTAGGCACTGATGGGCTAGCTATTGGGTTTTACCAATCTCTAATAGGTCAGTTTCAAAGGTTTAGGCCTTGAAAACTGACAGGGGCCGGTCACTGAAACTGAATGTTAAAGGGGGAGGGGTGGGTTGGAACAAGCTGCAGAGGGTGATTGAGGGATGCCTTGGGAATGTTGAAAGAGGTTGTGTTTAAAAAGTGAACAATGCATAGTATTTGGATTTTCAGAAGGCATTTGACAAAGTCCCTCATGAGACATTAATCAGGAAATTGGGAGGTCATGGGATCAGAGGCAGTGTCTTATTGTGGATTAGTAGCTAGATAAAAGACAGGAAACAGAGGATAGGACTAAATGTTCGGTTTTCTGAAGGGAGAAAGGTTGTTAGTGGAGTGCTCCAGGGATCTATATTGGGACCTGTGATATTTAGCATTTTCATAAATGATCTGGAGAACAGAAAGAAAGTGAGGTGAACATATTTGCAGATGACTCAATAGCAGCAGATTGTAAAGAAATGCAGAAAGACTTGTAAGACTAGGAGACTGGGCTTTTAAATGGCAGATGCAATTTAATGTGGACAAATGCATTGTGATTCATGTGGGGAAAACACAGCTCTTTCTTTCGACCTACAGAGATCAGCTAATCCAGTTAGAGTGATCGTTCCAGATGACTTTCCATTTAAGATAAACCCCCCCCTGATGCAGGAGATCCAAAACACCAACTGACGTCGGGGTTTGGTTCTCTTATGTCAATGTGCTCTTTTCTTATTTGTGCCTTTAGGCATTTATCTGCAATTTTAAAAACTATGTTTAAAAAAAATATTAATATGGTTGTGTTCCAGCACATATGCTCCTTCTGTTGGCTGGGGGTGGATGATCGAGTCACCCAGATAGCCCCCTTCTTTAAAGAGGTCTTACAGTTTCACCCGGCTTGCTGAAACCCCCATCTTGTGTCTCAAATAGTTGTGTTCAATTGTGGTTTTCTTTGATCGCCCTTATTAATTTGATTTGTACTGTGCTTTATTATGTGTGGTTTGATTTACACTTGAGGACAGTTTTTGCAGGTTTTTTCTGGGGAAAAAAAATACATGATATTGTGTTCTGTGTTACCACCCAGGTAAAGGACCTCAGAGGCCTTGTGGACAGTTCCTTACAATTTTTGGCTCAGTGTGCAGTGGCAGTCAAAAAGGCAAATAGAATGTTAGGAATTATTTAGAAAGGAATACAGAACAAAACTGAGAATATCATAATGCCTTTGTATAGATCCATAGGGGTAGATTTTCAAACCGTGCGATTTGGCGTACTTTTGCTGGCGCATCAGGCGCAAGCAAAAGTACGCGGGATTTTAGCGGATACGCGCGTAGCCGCGCGTATCCACTAAAATCCTGGATCGGCGCGCGCAAGGCTATCAATTCCGTATAGCCGGCGCGCGCCAAGCCGCGCAGCCTACCCCTGTTCCCTCCGAGGCCGCTCCGAAATCGGAGCGGCCTCGGAGGGAACTTTCTTTTGCCCTCCCCTCACCTTCCCCTCCCTTCCCCTACCTAACCCACCCGCCCGGCCCTGTCTAAACCCCCCCCCTTACCTTTGTCGGGGGATTTACGCCTCCCGGAGGGAGATGTAAATCCCCGCGCGCCAGCGGGCCGCTAACGCGCCGGGACCCGACCTGGGGGCGGGTCCGGAGGGCGCGGCCACGCCCCCAGGCCCGCCCCCGGAACGCTCCCGACACGCCCTGAAAACGCCGCGCGGTTCGGGCCCGCCCCCGACACGCCCCCCTCAGAAAACCCTGGGACTTACGCGAGTCCCGGGGCTCTGCGCGCTCCGGTAGGCCTATGTAAAATAGGCTCACCGGCGCGCAGGGCCCTGCTCGCCTAAATCTGCCCGGATTTGGGCGGATTTAGGCGAGCAGGGCTCTTAAAATCCGCCCCATAGTGCGACCACTCCTTGAGTATTGTGTGCAGTTCGGGTTGCCCCATCTCAAAAAAGACATTGCAGACATAGAAAAAGTACATAGAAGGGCGACAACAATGATTAAGGGGATAGAAAAGCTCTCTTACGGAGAAAGGCTAAATAGATTATGGTTCTTTAGCTTGGAAAAGAGATAACTAAGAGGGGATATGATTGAAATTTATAAAAATCATGAGTGGGACAGGTAAATAGGGAATGGTTATTTACTCTTTCAAACACTAGGACTAGGTGACACTCTATGAAACTAGCAACTGGCAGTTTTAAAACAAATTGTAGGAAGTATTTTTTCACTTAGCGAACAATCAAGCTATGGAATCTGTTTCCAGAGCTTATGTTCAAGGCAACCAACATAGTGAAGTTCAAAAGGGGATTGGAAAAGTTCATAAACAGTTCTTAGCCAGGCAGACTTGGGGAAATTCAGCGCTTATCCCTGGGAGTGAGATACAAGAAATAGATCGACTACTGGGGATCTGATGGATACTTGTGACAACTGTTGAAGATAGAATGCTGGGCTTGATGGACTTTGATTGAACTCAGCATGACATTCCTTATGTTCTTAATGCAAGAGCAGGCTAACCATTTAGCTAATACTCAAACTGACTGAGAGATAGGCTTTCAGGGGGATCATCTGCTAGCTGCAAAAATTAAACAGGAATGGGAGGGAATAAGCAGGTAAAGCAGGAATACTGAGGGGGAGCAAAGTGCAGAGAAGGAAATCAAATGGTGTGTGGTTTTTTTTTTTTTTATAATAAGAGCACCTCTCTTCCTGACCCACCAGTTCCAACATGCCATATGCAAGGAAGGGTTCTCCCAAACTTCTGTTGATTTGTGACTATGTGAGATGTCACTACATGGAACAACTATCACCCATTCAATTTTGTGCGAAACAACAAGGATACTGGGGCTAGTTGACAGCTCCAAGAGACTATGTATATATTTTAGCATTAGGCAATGCAAAGGCTCTTGCTATCCCTCCAAATAATGACCTGGTCAGCTCAGGGACAGATAGAGTCTCAGGAGGTCCCAGCATATCTGAGCAGGCAAGGATGCATGTTTTGTGGAAATAGGTTATCACATGGCTCAGGCTCACTAAATAGTCAAAGCAAGATATAGCTAAAATCCTGCAAGGAGGTTTAAGATTGGTTTCAGGATGCCATATGTGATGCTGCTCCCAAATCCAAATTCAGTTACGATTTGAACCACTTATCTGTATGTAAATTGTACTTAACCTCTGCCAGTAGAAAAACAGTAGGCTGTATTTGTTTCAGCAGTAGAGTGTATATATTGGGTTTGTACCTGTAAGCATTGATGATATTAGAGGTGACATCCAGTGGTATAAAGGATGAAACTTGTAGTGAATGTGTTCCCTTTTTTTCTCAGCCTATTCTCCTCAACTGGTAATTGAGCTTGTGGCTATTTTTTATTTTCTTTTTGGCTCCCTGATGTACAAACCATAGAGGCAACCTATATTTCCCATAAAGGGAGTAAATCAGCTACTCTACTCCTAGTCTAAAAGCCTAACGTCTGTTTTAAAGAGCGCCTGGGAGGAATCATGGGAAGAAAAACAGAAAGAACAGTCCATCTATAGAAGTCTCATTATTTATCTCAGTCTCTGAATTAAGTATGTGATTGATTTATTTTCTGATGAACTGTGGTGAATGTTGCCAGAAATGAATTTTTTGTACTGAGGAATTTGTTGTAATGCTAAAACTTAATTTTGCTGTTGACTGCCTGTGGAAGTAGAACTTGTTATGGACATTGGACACCCTATTTGGTGTGGAATAAATATGGTATTATTGGAACCACGAAGTCACAATGTGAACTGAGCTCTTTACTTTAGATCAGTGGTTCTCAACCCTGTCCTGGGGACCCCCCCAGCCCGTCGGGTTTTCAGGATATCCACAATGAATATGCATGAGAGAAAATTTGCATACACTGCCTCCATAACATGCACATTTTCTCTCATGCATATTCATTGTGGATATCCTGAAAACCCGAATGGCTGGGGGGGTCCCCAGGACAGGGTTGAGAACCACTGCTTTAGATGCATATCCAGCATAACTCTCTGCTTCAACGGCAGGGGAGAAGAAAAACAACCAATAAGGGCTGTATAACATAGTCTGGGTTAAAACAAATAAGCATGGGTGTAGCTTGCTTATTGCGGCGGTTACTACCCCTACTACCCCCTAACTAATCAAGCTAGATATTTCACTTGGATGCAGCTCCATCACTGCTCTCTACATTAATGGTGGGGGAGGAAGGGAAATAGAACCAAGAGCTAAAAGAACAGATAAGTATGAGAGAAAAAATGTGTGAAGCTTGCTGGGCAGACTGGATGGGCCGTTTGGTCTTCTTCTGCCGTCATTTCTATGTTTCTATGTTTCTATAGCAGGGTTTGGGCTTACCTGAGGTGAAAGTGCCTGTGAGGACACCATTTGCTGGGGGGGAAAGTCTGTTGATCCATACAAGGTTCCCTCATCAGTAAAGATCATTCTCTGAGCTAGTCCACATCATCATCATCTGCTCGACCACTTTCAAAGAACCCCTGTGATCAGTGAAAGGTCTGAACTCTCAGCAACTGGTCATATTTGTTGTACCCTAAGTTGGGTTTACACCTACAGATGTCAGTTTGACTTCAGATGGATAAAGAATTCTATGTTAACTATGTCTCTATGCATTAAGGCTAAGTCAAAAAAGTTCAAGGAGTATCAATAGCCATTTGAAAGGGCATAGATCAATGATTTAACAATCTCTATCCTATGGATGGTGCAAAAGAAGCCCACAGGTTAGTTCAGAATGGTTCATAATCTATCCTATTTAGTGGACAAATTGATAACTGACTAATTGGATCCTGACCTCTGTGTTAGGAATTGTGGACCCTTGGGCCCGAGGTGGGGTTGTTGCTAACTGAAGGGCTGGGCCCCACAGGTCCCCACCGACGGGAGGCAAGGTTGGCCAGGAACAGAGGCAAGCTGGAACTTCGCCTTTACCGACCCTCGTTCCCCGCAGGTTGAACCCTTGGATGCTGGGGCCGCAGGACTTAGGAGCACCTCTATGTGGCTGATCCCAGAGAAGGTAGATGGCTGGGTGCAGAGAGTGTCAGAGAGGTTAGGCACAGTCCGAAGCATGAGCACTCTTGAGGATAGAAGGTGAAAGAGTCTCAAGGAGTGCATGGCTACTGCAGCTTTGTAGAGTGTAGAACAGGACCATGTGGAAGTGGCCTGGAGGTGAAGAGATGCAGGTTTGGAGGCTCGAACCAGGGTATGCTGAATAGGGGCTAGAGTGGGGAACCCGCTGTAGTAGGTGCCAGGAGAGCTGCAGCGCAGCGATACTGCTCGAGACACGGCAACGTGGTGATAGGATCTTTTGTAGTAGAAGCGCTGGGGAGTGCCCCGAGGAGCAGGGACGCCAAGACACAGTCCAGTAGAGTCACATCACTGAGCCAGGTCTAGATGAGTAAAAGTACTGGAGCAAAATCCTTAATGTAGAAGTGCCGTGGGAGTCCAGAGGAGCAGAGGGCACTGCGGTAAGGACTCAAAGGTAGAGGCGCTGAGCCAGGCCCTGAGAAGCGGGAAGCGCTGAGAGAATGTCCAGGTGAAGTAGTGCCAAGCCTGGCCCTGAGAAGCAGGAATGACAGGTCTGTAGGAAAGGTACTGGCACCAAAAGAAACCATGGAACTTGTTGCCAAGTCAGTTAGTGGTGGCTGGAGGTAAGGCTTAAATATCCTGGGCCAGTGATGTCATCAGCAGGGGACGATCCTGAAGTACCTTTCATTGGCCCTTTAAAGGGCGGACAGATGGCGCGTGCGTGTTCCTAGGGAGGCCCGGGGTCGGAACGCTGGTCGGCGGCGTCCCAGCCGCCACGAGGAGCACAGAGAGCCAGAAGGAACGTGGCGGCAGCAACTGGACACCGCCACAAGAGCACCAGAGGCAGTGAACCAAGCATGACATGATGTGAGTTGAGCTTGCTAAGAGCGGCTGCGGCCAGCGGCCATAACACTCTGATTCATGTTTTTATGGCATCTATGCAATAAAACTCATGAAAAACATTTTTTGCATGCACATAGGTAAACCTTTTACAGGCATGCTTTAGGCAGACTTAACATGTTATGCAATACATCATAGCTAAAGCATACTAAAAATCACCCTTAATAGGATATGCTCAATATTAACATGGATGTTAACACAAAAAAGTAAAACATCCTTGCTAGCTGCTGCAAAAGCTCTCATATTAATTAGCCAAAGCTAAAATGACTTGTTAGCATGGGGGATTTCATCCACCAGCCTCCCCATTAAGATCAGAACTTCCTTCTGCAAAAGCAATCATCCCTTCCCCCACCATAGCATTAGTAACCACCCCTGTGGCATCGGTAACTCCCCTCTCTCCTGCCAAGGCACCCAGAGTCACCCTCACAGAAATCCCCAGTGGCAGAAACCCTACAATCCTCTCCCACCACTCTGGAATGAGTGCTCACACTTCCAGAGGTTCCCCATCCTCCCCGGCAGAGTGCATGCCAGAATTCTCCTGCTGACACTGCTAAAGCAGCTGAATTATGCCACCAGGGGCAATTCTCGCCATCTTGGCTAGAATCCTTGTGTTAGCATTTCAGAACTTTAGAGTGACAAAGTGAGTCCTTGGAGTTCTTTGCAATTTGAGAAGAGAAATGGTCTGAAAGCACAGTTCAATATTGATATCATACCTGAAGAATCCACTAGTATTCCAAGATCTGATCTACCTAACAGTCAAGATTAAACAGTAAGCTGAAAATATCACGTAATATCTGGATTTAGTAGATATTTCTCTCTAATGCAACTGTGAGTTTAATTTCATTAATTAATTGAGTTATATATAACTGGCAAAAAGAAAGTGGTGTACATAAACTGATGGATCAATGTACATGACATATACCATACTGTATATAAACCAGAATACATCTTATATACAATAGATAACACAATGTCATGGAGTGAGGTTAGTGAGCAATTGGGCCGCTGTTAAGTTTATGTTGCCTATGCGTGAGCACAAGATAGGCCTTAACAGGTGGCAGCTGATACACCATGAGACTAGATCTTTTGCCTGATCAGCCACCTCCCCTTTGGGTTGAGTCTGCAAGTTCTAGTGGCTGGCAGGACTTTCCAGGCTGGATATGAGGAAGGCAGACGTAAGCAAGGTCAATGGCCAAACTGAGGTTGAGGCAGGCAGAGAACAAAGTGAAATCAAGGTCCAGACTGAGGTCAAAGCGAAGTCAGGGTTCAGGCTGGAGTTAAGGCATGAGAAGACAGTCCAGGGGGAAGGACTCAATGGGACAGACAAGAGTGGGCAAGGCAGGAACAAAACAGGAATCAAGGCAGGAACGCTAAAGCAACTAGCACTACAGGGGACCTGTTGCGAAGGCACTGGAAGATGGCTCTGAGCTTCCCTTTGTACTAGGTAGGATATAATGCCATCTGTGCGTGTCACAAGAAATCCAGCCAGCAGGTCTTATAAAAGGACTCAGAAGCTGCAAGAAGTTCAGCCATGTTTATTGGATGTTGCATAATGCCGGCGGCGCTTCAGACTAGAGAGGCATTATACACAAAATACAGTCCCCAATTCAATTTTTCCACTCACATCCTACCCTTCATTCTTCACCCAAACTCCCACCCCCATCACCCATCTTCACAGACTCAATCCTGTATGCACCAATGAGATTAAATAAAATCATGATTCTCAACACATCCATCCCCAAGCAACCAAATAAGAAAAGGCTGAACTACACATCAACATGCATCTTATTAATAAAATTCACTGTCTTTCTTCTTCCCCCTTCTCCATCAGCCAATCCTTCAAACTATTGAAATCATCAACTCAGTGTGCTGCGGCAGTCAAAAAAGCAAACAGAATGTGTGAATTATTAGGAAGGAAATGGTGAATAAAACAGAAAATGTCTTAATGCCTCTGTATCGCTCCATGGTGAGACCGCACCTTGAGTACTGTGTACAAATCTCACAAAAAAGATATAGTTGCACTGGAGATGGTAAGAGAAGGGCAACCAAAATGATAAAGGGAATGGAACAGCACCTCCCTGAGGAAAGGCTAAAGAGGTTAGGGCTGTTCAGCCTGAAGAAGAGACAGCTGAGGAGAGATATGATAGAGGTCTTTAAAATCATGAGAGGCCTGGAACCTGTAAATGTAAATTGATTATTTACTCTTTCGGTTAATAGAAGGACTAGGGGGCACTCCATGAAGTTAGCTTGTGGAACATTTAAAACTAATCGGAGAAAGTTCTTTTTCACTCAATGCACAATTAAGCTCTGGAATTTGTTGCCAGAGGATGTGATTAGTTCTGTTAGTGTAGCTGGGTTTGAAAAAGGTTTGGATAAGTTCTTGAAGGAGAAGTCCATTATCTGCTATTAATCACGCTGACTTAGGGAATAGCCTCTGCTATTACTGGAAGTAGTAGCATGGGATTTACTTAGTGTTTTGGTGCTTGCCAGGTACTTGTAGCCTAGATTGGCCACTGCTGGAGACAGGATGCTGGGCTTGATGGACCCTTGGTCTAACCCAGTATGGCAATTTGTTATGTTCTTATGATCTTATAACCTTCCTCCCATTATTAAGTCAATCTGATTGTTATCAATGGGCAAATCCCAATATATGGAATAGATATCCAATGACTAATTCAAAAGGAATTCTCATGCCTATCTGAGAAAACAGCTATGTCCCTAAGCCCTTTCTGAATGCAGAATAATCCAAAGTATGCCTAAGGTCTAGAGGCAAAGCATTTCACAGAAAAGACTAGTCTGAGAGCAACTCAACCGCATCTCTCTGATTGAAGGAATGGTCATGAGGACAGCTTGACTTGATGTCAAAGCTTTAAGGGATTTGTACCATTTGAGCTCAGATTGCAAATATGATGGGCTAATACCCCTAATGGTAAGTCAAGGCAAGAATCTTGAATCAAATTTGACTTGCAACAAAGAATCAAAGCAAGTGTACTAAAACAGGAGAGGCTGCTTCCTAACAAGGGTGTCCAAAGTAATCCTAGCAGTTGCATTCTGGATCACCTGAAGTTTAAGTATTGTTGTCTTTGTAAACTCACACATACTCATTCTCTCTCTCCCACCCCAAACCCTCCAGCAGTAACAACTTTATTCTCTCCCTCAGGCGCAGACAGGAATCCTCCTTTTTCTTTGACTGCACTGGCTGATGCTGCCTGGACTCTCTTCTTGGCTTCTTCCCTCTCATGCAGCCGACGCCACCTCAGCTCCTTCTTCTGGCAGTGTGGACCAACAAGATTCTTCTTCTTTCTTCCTGCCTGTGTAGCTGGTGCTCCGCCTTCTTTCTGCTTGCATGGGTCTGTGCAGGCTCTTCCTTGCTGCACCTGGAGTTTTCCCAGTGTTGGTCCGGAGATTCGGCAATTTTTTTTAGAATACCAGAGTCTCTGGGTCGGATCTGGAGAGCTCCCAGGAATGCTTACACTCCATGGAGCGTACCTAAAAGTTGAAGGTTGAGGTGCAGCATTGCATGCAGCCAGTTGCCGTTATGGAGGGATGACATCCAAGATCTGTGGCTTGAACCCAGAAATTGTGAGGATGGTATAGTTCTGTGGTAAACAGAACTGCAGAGGTTATGCCACTATCACTGCAGCAGTGCGTCGCAGAAGGGAAGAATTTAACAGGAACACATGCTTTAAAAAAATGCAATAGAAGGAGCAGTCATCAGGAGAAAACTGATCTACATCATCTAGTTCACTCCTTGCTTTGAAAGACTCTAGTGGATGCCAACTCCTGAGCGCTGTGGCTGCCCATGGCCTGCTCCCACTGTTCTGGCTCAGCCCCTGCATTGGTTGTGAGGCAGCAGGCCAGGCATCCACAGCACGGAACAGGAAAGTATACAGGCAGTACTGTTTCATCCCTGCTTCAAACTTTGCCCCTGCTGCAACAACAATTTCAGTTCCTTTAATACATGTGTTTATGCTCAGCTGTGCACAACCACCACTGACCCCCCCCCCCCCCCCCCCAAGATTTGCTGCTCCATGTGAATACATGATCTGCATACCTGGTAACACCGGCCCTGGTTTCAGACCTATTCTCATCCCAAAGCTGCACTCCAGGGCTGCATTTGAATAAATGCCATTGTTGATTTCTTTGATAGCACTCATAATAAAAACAACCTCCAGGAAGGAGTTTACTATTTGAATTATCTGTAGCTCCTACCTGGGACTAGTTATCCTCTGAGTCTGATGCCACAATACTGCTTGGAACATTTTGAACTTTACAGCAGCTTAATGTCTTAGGGTGATGGTTTCACTGTGCAGGATCTGTCTATCCTGTCACAAAGGCCTTCTAATTGAGACTGGGAAGATTTTCAGCACCAAGACTGGTTATCTAATGATCTTGAAAATGAGAATGCTCCTGGAGAACTGGAAAAGGATGGATGTCATCTCTTTTCATAAAATGGTAATAGGGAGTAGAGTGGAAATAAAGGCCTGTTAGTGTGACCTCAATAGTAAGTAAATTAATGGAAATTTTACTATTATCCCAAGGACATAAGAACATGCCATACTGAGTCAGACCAAGGGTCCATCAAGCCCAGCATCCTGCTTCCAACAGTGGCCAGTCCAGGCCATAAGAACCTGGCAAGTACCCAAAAACTAAGGGGCATATTTTAAAAGCCCTACGCTCGTAGGGTGGTTACGCACGCAGGACCTATTTTCAAAAGACCTGGCGGCGCGTGTAAAGCCCCGGAACGCGTGTATGTCCCGGGGCTTGAAAGAAGGGGTGGTCCGGGAGCAGGACGGGTTGTGGCCAGAGGCCTCCGTACGGCCGCTGGGCTGGGGGATCACGCGCTGGCACGCAAAACCTACACCTGCCCGGATGCAGGTGCAACTTATAAAATAAAGGTGGGGGGGGGGGGGGGCGCGCGGAAGGAAAGTTCCCTCTGAGGCCACTCAGATTTTGGAGCGGCCTTGGAGGAAATGGGGAAAGCCAGCAGGGCTCCCCAAGGGCTCGGCGCGCAGAAGGTGCACTATTGTGCACCCCCTTGCGTGCGCCAACCCCGCATTTTATAACATGCGCGCAGCTGCGCGCATGTTATAAAATCGGGCGTACATTTGTGCGTGCCGGGTTGCGCACACAAATGTACGCCCGCGCGTAGGTATTAAAATCCGGCCCTAAGTCTATTCCATGTCACTGTTGCTAGTAATAGCAGTGGCTATTTTCTAAGTCAACTTAATTAATAGCAGGTTATGGACTTCTCCTCCAAGAACTTATCCAATCCTTTTTTAAACACAGCTATACTAACTGCACTAACAACATCCTCTGGCAACAAATTCTTGAGTTTCATTGTGCGTTAAGTGAAAAATAACTTTCTCCGATTAGTTTTAAATGTGCTACTTGCTATCTTCATGGAGTGCCCCTTAGTCCTCCAATTATCAAAAAGAGTAAATAACCGATTCCTTAACAATTTGCAACATGAATGTGGCTCAGCCATTTCTAATCTAAGCATAAGGTAAGTCAATGTGAAATATACTGTCCACCAGATAGTTTTTCTTTAAACTGTCTGAATTATGAATGTATATGCAAGAGGCATAAATTCAAGAGTAGCTACAGTTGAAGCCTTGACAATTGGCGCTACTGCTCGCAAGTTTCAAATTTGTGCTAATTTAGTTCCTCTTTGTTTCTATTACCGTGTGTCCCATATATGCATGGATTTTTCTGCTGATCTTTCAAAAGTCCAGTTCTCTTCTAACATCAGATTAGGGACACAACTGCATACTTTTGAAAATGTAGCCCTCTCTGTAGCAGGGAACAGAGAAGAGCAGCTTTACCATGTTACTCAGCACAGCAACACTTTTGGATTTAACAGCCCCTCCTATATGGTCAGGCTATGTGTAGGCTACATAGATCCAAGCAAAGATGTCAGCAAAATTACTACCAGATTTATTAGATGTAGTCAATAGAAATAGCTAAATTTAATTTCCAAATCCAAATTAAATACCTGACAGAGAAATAAACAAGATCTATAGACTATCTATCCCATTTATCTTTGAAAGACAGTGAGTCTCTATCATTAATCTCCAAAAAGCTTTTTGAATGATCTAAAGCAGTGGCTCGCAACCCAGTCCTTGGGACATATCCAGCCGCTCAGGTTTTCAGGATATTCACAATGAATATGCATGAGATAGGTTTGTATACAAAGGAAGAAGCTCATGCAAACCTCTCTCGTACATATTCATTATGAATATCCTCAAAACCTGAGTGGCTGAATCTCAATCAAGTATGGACTTGATTCTCAATCAAGTATGGACTTGATTGAGAACAACTGTTCTAAACCAACAACAGTTGCATTGTAGTTCCTAATGGAGGATGCAACAACAGAGACTTAAAGGGACACTGTCAGAATTGGTGTAATAGGAATGGTTCATATGCGTGTGTGTACAGCAATCATAACAGCACTGGAGACATATAAGTTAAAGCAACAGAGAATCAGCTGAATCTGCAGCTTATCAGGAGATGGCTCAGTAGAATGGGTCCAGCTTAATGCTTCTACCTGCATATCTTCACTGCTATACCACAGAGGAATGGGAAACAAAAATAGGAGATTCAAACAGAGGGCAAAGTGCATTCACTTTATCAAAATGGGGTCGATTTAAAAAAAGTACGAGCACATGTCCATGTGCGCGCAGTTCCCGGTGTACACATGGACGCACCGATTTTATAACATGTGCATGCCGGAGCTTGCATGTTTTAAAATCCAATGGCCATGCTCACATGTGCACCTGATTTTAAAATCTGTGCATGCATGTGCGGACGGCCCGCGACTTGTGTGTGCAGAGGGGGGGATTTTATAACCTACGCGCGGTGACACAATCAGGACTCCCCCAGTCCCCTCCCAGTCTGCTCCAATTAAGAAGCGGACTGGGAGGGAACATTCCTACATCTAACTCTACCCTCCCTACCTCTTCCCCTCTCCTCCCTGACCCCTAACCAAACCTTACCTATCCCTAATTTTTTTTAATTTTGTTATTGCTCCTCCGGAGCAGAAGTAATCTGCGTGCACTTCCCCGGCACAGCAGCTAATGGCGCTGTCTCAGCCCCCCTCCCCCACCCATACCACGCCCCCAGGCCACCCCTTTTCTCTCGGCCAGCACTTCTGCGCATACTGGGGTTTATGCGCGTGGCTGGGCCTGTTGTAAAACGCACGCGGCTCGTGCAAGGCCCGGCCACACGTGTAAACCCCGGTTTTTACGTGCACAGCCCTTTGAAAATTTACTTGAATATGTACAGAAATCCAATTGAATTTAATTAGAGCAAAAATTACATTTAATTAGGGATTCAAAATTTTTACAGTGATTGGATCACTTTTACAAGGTGTGATTTTTTTTTCAGTTGCCAGCCTTCTCTGAGGTACAGCAGCAAAGGAATTTGGTGAGAGCTGCGTTTTTCAAATTACATGTTTTGCAGAAACTCAAACAAATCTTCAGGATTTATAAGCTGTATTGCAAGCCCTACATTAATATAACATATTTTATATTAGGATATCTTTGTCCACTCTTAGGGCTTTATAAATTATGCCAAATGCAACTGTATATGCACTGACCAGCATCCAATGCAGAGATCATAACATTCCAGTATTGCAGTCACTTTACTGCCTACCAATCCAACGGAGAATAAGATTCAAAATAGCTAGGCTTATTCATAAATCCTTGAGTTCCAACTTGCATTAATGCAGTTCTAAGAATCTATAGATCTTCCCAAGCATTGATATCTGCTTGGGAAGGTCTATAGAATATGAATATTTAGTTCACATTTCTGAGTCATATGTAAGAATATTTGCTGTAGCTGGAATTCTTTATCAGATAATTTACAGCTATTGTTTCGACTCAGAACTTCAGAAGACAGCTTCCATCTTTCTTTTTTAAGCAAGCGTTTGGGTTGGGTCAGTACATACTTTCACTTTCTAAATTTTGTTCTGATATCTAAAACAGAGTGAAAGCTTATTGTTTGGTTTGTTGGTAGTAGCTGTATTGCACTGAGTGATCTTTCATTTAAGGGAAACCTCTTGTCATTGTATCTGTTCTCATGTATTTTATTATGCATGTATTTATGTACCCTGCTTTGAACTGTGAAAAATGTGGGTTATAGATTTGTAAGAGATAAATAAAAAATTGAATAAACAAACTGACCCAATAGGATGGGCTGATCCTTCTCACTTCCACTCTCACTTGATTCCTTCAAATTTATACAAGTAAGGAAAGAACTGCCGAGCAATTTTTAATGAGATACTTTTTTCTCACAACATTATGATTTCTTTGGAACTGGTGTTATGCATCTACCTGCACAGGCTGCACCATTCACAGTGGCCACAAGATGCCAGTATCAATTACTATAATAAGACACTGCCACCTTTTGGCTAATGCTGGTACAACATCTGAAAAGTCTGCTGGGAAAACATTATTCCAGTTTCTAGCTTTTATATAGATCTACCTGGTCAGAACATTTGGTTGCGGTAGGTTAAATATTACAGAATAAAATGAGCATGTACAGAGACAGACAAAAAAAAGCAAAAACATAAAAGTGATTTTTGTTAGAAAAAAAAGCAGCAAAAAAGAAGGGAAAAGATTTTGAAAAATTGGAAAAATGTATGGCATCATTAAAATTATGTAAATATAATAAGCTATCAAAAATGCATCTTTTCAAATGTTCAGGATTTTCAGTATGCATACATAGAAAGGTCCTTGGCACCAGTCCTAGGCCGCTCAGTGTATTTATGAGCCTCCTATAATGGACATTTCTGAAGATATCCAGGTAAGTAGTTATCCAGCCACATGAGGCCAGATAGGCCTAAAGTTAACTGGCCATATTTAAATAATGACTGGTTAAAGTAAAAGGTATTCAGCTATATGTGGCAGGATAACTTTAAATAGGTATATTCAGAAGGATATGTATCTCACTAAATATAAGGAACAAGTTATCAGGCTATCTTTAGCCAGATAACTTGTCTCTACCCGGCCTGCTGAATATGAACATTCATATGTTTAAAAAAGTTTATAGATACTATTAAGAAAAAAAAAGTCTTCTCATTCTAAGAGTAGGGGAAAAAAAATCATAGCTGGAACTTGTCTTACTGAAGAGAACTCCAGCTCCACTGTACAAATAACATGAATGTGCGTAAATAGAAGCCTCAGATGGAGTTTCTGTCAAGAAAGCTTTGGCATTGTCCCATAAAGGCTTGCGGTTCTCTTTTTATTGTTTTCTCTGAACTGATGCAAACAGGGAAACAAACATGTTTTCTGGCTCATAATGCCTCAAGCCTCTCAGCGGTGCACTCAAGCTGTGCAGGAAAGAAAGGAGAAATTATTCTAGCAGCACGAGAGTTTGCCTTTTTCATGCTGACCATTTCAGAAAGTTTCAAAACCCTCTTGGGAATCTTGACAGAGGATTACATAAGCCCTCCAAAAATCCAATTATAATTTCCAGCTTTCTAGCTGAGTGAAGTGGCGCGCTCTTGTTTGCCAGCATGTTTCTGACAGGTAGAATTCTAATAACGTGTTACCTCCGACCAGCCCTCTTCACATGGTGCATGGGCTCAGCAGATGCCCCTACATTTTACAAATTGGGGCTGCAGAGAAAACAGAAAACTATTCTTTTCCACTCACATACCCTTCAGTCAAACAGCAAAATAATCTCAGTGATGCTGCCAAGCAATGCAAGCTGCTGCATCACCAACTGTCAATTATTCAGGACACATTTGCAGACAAGCACGCCTTGCTCAAATTGTGCCATTTCAGTGTATCTGCAAAATGGGTGCTTTGAGAGGATGCTCATGTGGCTTGACTTACATTATATTTTGATACATACTGTATTGTGAATCAACAATCGCTTTCATCAATTTAAAATCACAATCTGTGATGACAGGCAGAGTTTCTGGTTTCTACAAATAGCACTTCCACTTTAACAATGCTCCGGTCATGCATGATTCATCGCAATGTCGTATTATTCTACCATGCATATTTAGCAAGAGAATTTTCACTTTCAACACATTTTAAGTACAAATTCCACCCCGCCCCTCATACCTAGAAGCTACTTCTGCTTGATTTAGATTGTGTTGGCTTTCCTAGGTTTAACAAACACTGGAAATAGTTTTCTGTGCTTGTTCCGCTAATTTGAATATTAATCTTGGGATGCATATTATAAATCAGATTATACATTGGTACTATCCTTGGAAACATTACAATGAAACACATTGTGCCTCACGCTGATAGGACTTGATTCACCCAAATTCAAGTTGGCCTTTGGACTGCAAAGAATGGGACTATTTGGGTTTGATTGAATAGCAACTGTTGTAAAAGGAAAGCTTCATGAGATATTTGATAAAAAGAAAGGAAAATATTTGTTGCAACCTGGAAAATGATATTCTAGGGGGATTAGCCTCCATAGACATTTCATTAATGCCTTCTATACCCCAGACATACCCACAAACATTTGAATCATCCACATGTATGCACACCTTTAATTTGCTCTAGCAGTCCTCAGACCCAAATATATTTACTTCTGCCTGAGGATGACATACGTCCAGGTCCAAGTGCTGCCAGAGAATCCTAGTTCTCGCTATTTCCTAGGCTTTTGAACTGGACACCTTCATAACTTTTTTTCACTTTGGAATGACAGTTGAAGAAAACTTTTATTACTCTATCATGTACAGTAACAATAACATTATTTTTAACAACCTTTCCCCATGAAAAATATGCATTAAAAGGGCAGAGTCCGGTACGGCAGCATTCATGCTTTAAAAAACCAAAAAACATTTGGCCTACCCTTACACTTGCATTATCCTAGGGAATCTCCTTAACATTTTTAATGCTTCATTGTCTTGTAGTACCTTCTCTCAGCTCTACAAGCATGCATCTATTCACTTTATTGTTAAAAAGCCCCCTCTAAACTCCAGCTCCATCATTCAATTTCTTTCCTTCCTGTTTTAAAGTATTTCTCTGTCGATCAGATTCCAGAGGAACAAACTTGGTTCATTTGGTAGATCACCTCTTTTCTCAATGGTCAATGGTCATTCTTTATCCATTTTGATCTAGTAGCAGCTTTTAATACTGTAGACTACTCTAGTTCCTTTCCATGCTTTCTTCCATTAATATTTTTAGTGTTGCTCAAGATTAGTTTTCATCCTCTTTAATAATTCCTATTCTGTTGTTCTGAGCTATTCTAAAGCTGACCCCTCTCGCTTTGAAACATAGAAACATGACAGCATAGAAGGACCGCATGACTTATCTAGTCTGCCCATCCACACCAACTACTCATCTGTACAATTCCTACCACTCCCTCAGAGGTCCTACTGTGCTTACCCAATGCTTTCTTGAATTCAGATAACATTCTTGTTTCCATCACCTCCACTAGAACACTATTTCATATATACAACACCCTGTGAAGAAACATTTCCATTTTTTTTTTTATTCCTGAATCTATCCTCTTTCACCCTCATCCCATGACCTCTTGTTCCAGGACCTCCTTTCCATTGAAAAAGGCCGGCCTCCTGTGCATTGATTTCTCTAAATGTCTTTATCATATCTCCCCTGTATCACCTTTCCTTTAGGGTGTACATATTTAGATCTTTAATTCTATCTCCATATGCTTTAGAACAAAGTCCACTGACCATTTGGTAGTTAACCTGTGGACTTACTCCATCTGATTTATATCCTTTCAAAGGTGTGGTCTCCAGAATTGAACCCAATTCCAAATGAGGACTCACCAGGGACAATATTACTTCATTTTTTTCTGCTGACCATTTCTCTTCCTATAAATCCAGACATCTTTCTGGCCTTTTGCTGTTGCCTTATCCACCTGTTTGGCTATCTTAACATCAGATAGGATCATCCCCATATCCTATTCTTGTTTCTTGCATAAAATAATTTTAACCCTAGGCTGCACTGCTCCCCGGGTGTTTGCAGTCCAAATGCACGACTCTGCATCTTTTAGCATTAAATCTTAGTAGCCAGATTCAAGACCATTCCTCAAGTTTTGCTGGATCCGCTTTCATCTTTTCCACACCTTCTGGACTGTCTATCTTGTTGCAGGTTTTGGTGCTGTCTTCAAAAAGACAACTTTTCCAGTAGTCCTTCCACAATATTGTTTACAAAAAATGTTGAGAAAGAGTGATCCCTGCAGCATGCCAGTAGTAACGCCCCTCTCCTTGGAGTGAACTTCATTTATCAGCACACCTGACCTTATTGCCTCCCACAAAGCCATTTTCAAATCCAGTCACTCACTTTAGGGCCCATAACAAAGGTACTCAATTACTTTTTAAGTTGCCTATATGGAATCTTGTCAAAGGCCTTACTGAAACCCAAGTACACAACAACATCTAGCCTTCTCCCCCTGAGCCAATCATCTGATCACCCAATCAAAGATATTGATCAGATGCATCCGACAAGACCTATTTCTGGTTAAAGTTCAGGTCCCTGCCCCCATGAGCTTATTTGTATAAGGCTTGGGCACTGCTACACTGACTCCTCATCGCATATTAAGAGAGAGGCACTCACGATCTGTAGCTGTACCAGGAAAGAAAAATAATAAAGGAAAAACAGAAGAAACTGTCTGAGGTTGCTGCCAGATTTGCTTCACAGGACCATATGCTTCAGGGTAAGACTTAAGGATCAAGGCGCCTTCCCCCTCCCTTCCTGAGATGGATCTAACTTAGGGGGTCCCATGTTTTGTGTCAGCAAATGGAAGCTCAACAGGTATTCAAGAAGTAAATCAAGGGGGAACCAAGCCAATGGAAAGCCAGATCGGTTTGCTTTTTCTCCTGGTTTTTGTGTGTGCCCTTAGCCAGAGATAAGAGCTTCACAGAGAAGCAAGGAAGGACAGTGTCTGGGGAAAGAATCCAGACAGAGAGGAGAGCGCTGTCTGAGGACAGAGAAGCTTGCTAGTTTACAGAGAACTGGAGAACTAAGGAAAAGACAAAACCAGGCAAACACAGAGCTGGAGAAGAAGAATCAGAGGAGGGACAGCGTTTGCATAGCCTTATTAGAGAGCAGTTTCAGGCTGCTGGGAGGATTCCCCCCTCCCCTTCCTTTTCACACCCCCAGGAACCTCGGGGGTTCACAAAAGTTGCCAAGGTCTTTGGAGGCAGGAGCTGTGTCTGAGCCATCCTCCAAAAGGAAAGAGCCAAGATAAGTACCCATAAAATCAAATAGTAACTTTCTCAGAAGCAATACACATAGTGGGTCTCTACTAAAATCCCCCCCCCCCCCTCCGCACACTTACACGAGGAAGGCGACATTTTCACATACATGCACGCGTCAATATAAAGCCATGCGCACGTATACACGCGGAGAGCCAATTTTATAACAGGTGAAGTATATGCGCACGTTATAAAATCGCCACGACCTTACCAGGAACGTGCACATGTGCGCACGCGGCAGCTCTTAAAAGTCACCTCTTTGTAAACATACATTGAGAGGGGTGTTACATTACAAGCCTTTGCATTCCAGAAACTGCACTATCCTCTGCTTTAACAGTGATTCCATTAATTTATTCACCACAGAGATCCGATTAATCAGCCTGTATTTTTCCTAGCCTCCTCCTTACTTCCACTTTTGAAAAGACGAACCACAGCCCCTTGTCTCCAGTCCTCCGGAAGTACATCCAACTCCAGGGAGGCAGTGCAAGGTCAGCCAGCAGAGTTGCCAGGACTTCTCCAAGTTCCCTTAATATCCTTGGATGTATTCTGTCCAGCCCCATTTTTTATATACACATCACAAAATCTTCTGAAAATTGTTTGCGATTTACCCTTTTTTTCCCATCCTGTTTGTGTCCATTTTCCTACTCCTGGCCATTCCACAGTGAAAACCAAACAGAAATATTTGTTAAGCATTGCAATTCAGCTTTTTCCTCATCAGTCTTTAGATTACAATCCCCTTCACATCCGAGTCTTACAGTCCCACTTTTGCACTTAACCCTATCACTAACATATTAAAAAAAAATGGTCTCCCTGTTATATTAGCTAGTTTTTCTTCCATTTGTTTCTTCGCTCCTCTGACTACTTTCCCAGATTCTCTTACCTTTTGTTGCGCGTCCCGTCCGCGCTCGGCCCGCACCCAGGCCTGCTCTCCTCACAGACTCCACCATAGGTACCCGGTCGTCCTCCCCTGCAGCAGCAGCAAGCACAGCCAGGCCTCGGTGTCCCGCGGCGGGAGTCACCGGGCCTTCCACTTCCAGCCAGGCCTCACGGCGGAGCTTGGCGTCTTCCGTGGCATTGGCCCCGCCCCAAGGAGCTTGCGCGCGCGGACCGCCCGGTCCCTTAAAGGGCCAGGGGTGGATCCCAGCTCCACGGCACGCCCGGATTGAACACCGTAGAAAAGGAAGTTCCTGCCTTCACTTCCTTGCCTTGGCAATCGGGTCGATCACATCGTGATTTCTAGTTTGCCTCTGCGTTTCCAGTCTCTGTTCCAGTCTCATTCCAGCCTTGTTCCATTCTCATTCCAGCGTCCTTCTGTTCCAGCGTCTCCCCAGGTAGTACCTCTCAGACTGTCTTCTCGGTACTGACCTCGGCCTGTTCTTGACTACGTTGATCGCCGCCTGGATTTGACCTTTTGCCTGTTTCCTCAACCACGTCTGCATGCTGCCCAGAAATGACCTCTGCCTGAACTCGACCACATCTGATTGTTTCCTGGAACCTGACCTCTGCTTTGGCTGACTACTGGTATTTGACCCCTGCTTTGGCTGACTATCCATGGACTGACCACTGGCACTGACCCCTGCATTGGCTGACCACGTTACCTTGACTCTGGCCTTGATCCTTGCCATACATTCAGAGACTCTTTTTTGGCCTTCTCTGGCATCCCGGACTTCTAGTCTGAACATCGACCGCGTACCCTTGATCTTGGTGGGCACACCTCTGAACTTTCTCTCAAGGAGACCCTGCGAGGCCCACCTAAGACCAGGTAGCCCTGGAACCCCGAGTTGCTAGTGGCGAAGCACCAGCTAGCCTCTGTCTTCTCTTGTGCTCCACCTCCTGGTGGCAGGTGCTCTCTGGGTCCGACCAGGGAGCCTACCAATCCTGTACTAGGCCAAGGGTCCATCTCCTGGCGCAACACCTTTATCAGATATTGTCGTCTATCTTCCTCTTTTTGTGATCTCTTGTAATTTATGAATGCTAATCCTTTTTCTTATTTTTTCTACTAGTTCTTTAGAAAACCATAGTTGCCTCTTTATCTTCTTACCTTTCCTAACAAAAAGATTAATTTCTTTTACATTATCTGCTTTTAGTTTTGCTCACTGCTCACTTCCCCTAGATTTTTCTATCATGCTAATGACTCCTTGAGGCCCTCCCCCAATTTAGCAAAGATTTCCTGAAGGCTAGGACCCTTGTCATTGAATGAAATGTCACTGCCTGCATTCTAATACTAAATTACACCTTTCAATGATCACTAGATCCCTGATAATCATCCATTGAGACATGAGAAACATCTTCCTGATTGGTAAGAGCCAGGTCCAGTATTGTCCCTCCATGTGAGTTTGATCAACAGTTTACGAAATTGTTCTCCTTGCAGTGAATACAGGATCGCCCTGTTTCTAGACACCGCAACTGGGATGTCCCAGTCAACATCTGGCAGATTGAAATCATCTAGCACCTCCCCTTTCATAGCAATTTTGTGAATATCCTTCAGTAAATCTCTATGCATGTCTTCTGCATGTGGAGGTCTGTATATCGTACCAATACAGATGGATATTCCATTTCCTCTTTTCAAATTAACCCGCAATGCCTCCCCCTTACCTCAAAAGCTCTGCAGTTCTATTGGTTTAATATCATTTTTCTATACAGTGCCACTCTTTCTCCCTACTCTATCCTTCCTGAATAGGTTGTAGCCCGGTTTTTGTACGATGCTGTGTATGTCACATAATGCTACAGAAATGTTAAGTAGTAGTAGTAGTATAACTATATTCCAGTCATGGTTTTCAGTGTACTACATCTCTATGACAGCCACTCCATCCAAGTCAGGCTCTTCCATGACCTCCTCTAGATCTGTGACTTTTATTTCCTATATTATGGGCATTAGTTCTTATGCTCTCGGAGGGGGCAGCCCCTTATGAACTCAGTTTGTCTGCCTGCCACCACCACTACTGGTCTCTGCCTGTGATATCATACACCAGACATATGGAGAAATTGAAAGTATAAGCACTTTTTATTTAATGAAATGTGCTAAACCCCCCAAAAATTCTCTCGCTATCCTTCAAACCAGCAGGCAAGAGTGGGTATAGTGGGATCCATGAGTTGAATCAGGGCTTCCTTGGTTTGCACCCTCTATCCTCTGCTTTGGGGGTATGGGGAGAGGATCCCTTCGTCCATGGCCCTGGTCAGGTGAAGAAATAAACCCAGGGCCAAAAGACCCTCTCTCCAGGTCTTGGTAGAAGAAAGCAAGCAATTAACCAAATTAAAATGTTAAAAACTCTCTTCTGTGATTTATCACAGGTTCTTACTTGTAAAAAGAATGATATCCATGATCCTGATTTCTGTCACATATTGTTAAATAGCATAATGTCTATTGTATGTACTGTAGATATACAGATGCTACCTTTGATCTACTACTAATCTGAGCCAATAACAAACTACCAGGGACAGAGGAATACTACCTTTTTAATTTACCATGCTCCATCATTATGGTGAGACTCCAGCAGATATACAACTGGAAATATGTCTGTAACTACCGCTATAGTATAATAGGGATTCCTGTGCCCTTAATGTGTCATGGCACAATCGTAAAATGCCTTATTACTGCATGTCCTGCTGTTTATAATAGAGAAAACTGTGTAGACCTGCGCTTTCAATTTCTATAATTCTAAGGCATTATTCCACCTAATTAGAGAGAAGGGAGGAGGACAAGCAGGGCATGCATGGTATGAAATGAGGTTGCAGACTTAGAGGTCAGACACCAAAGAATTAGTGCAGAATGGCGCATAACCATTTTTTCTTCATTCTCACTACTTAAGGCTTTTTTTTTTTAACTGATCTTGCCCATTTCTGTAGTAAGTATAGCTCCTAATTTTGCAGACTGAGGAATGGCATGATTGGCATGGAATTTAGAGGACCCAGTTCAAACCTTTGGCAGTGTGCATCTTTTGTATCCAAGTCTGTAGCCCTTTCTCTGTTTATGTGGTTTACCTCATCCAGGGGTGCTATGGGTCCCTGAGGGGGGGGGGGGGGGGGGATATTATCTTCCTGGGCCCCCTGGCACGATCACTGGCTCTTGAGTACCCACAGTCCAGCTGGAGGTTGCCCACCAAATGTGCAGGAGCAAGGAAGCAAAAATTAGCAAAAGGGTTAAGTAACAATCGACCCAATGTCCATTCATACAGTGAGGGTACTATAAAAAAAAAAAACCCCAAAAAACAGAGTTCTGTGTGGTGTTCAAAATAACAGTTTACTTAAGCTTAAAAATCAGTATCCAGGCCAGAAATGAAAAAAATTAAGAATAGCCTAAAAAATACTAAAGTGATGAAAATACTAGCTTTCTTGTCCATTCCAGATCTCCTTACTGGTTTCCTTTCTCCTGCACCACCATCCATGTTGCAGAACTGCTCCCCTTGAAGGGTGGGGTAACTGGAGTGTAGTTCCAGCATGCACTGGTCAAAAAATAGATTCTCAAGCTCAAAAAATCTCCTCAAATCCAACTGGCCAAAAGCTCTCAAACTGTAATCCAACTCTCCAAAAACCACAGGTCTATTGAGTTCTTTGGGCAAGAGTCCCAAAACTCTTCTCACCCTTGCTTCTTTAGTTGCACAGGCAAAAAATCTCTCTGATTCCAGCCTTTCAGGATCCCAGGGACACACCCTTTGCCCAAGACTGAATCAATCTTCTTCCAAAAATCTCTTTTCTTCTACTCCACAATCTTAACTGTGGATCAAGACTCCCAGAGATGAGGAAATGATCCAACTGCCAAACTCCTGCTCCTTCTTCAGTTGTCTTCCCACTTGATGAGATGGCAAGGACGATCCCTATTCTCCAACTCACTGAAAACTGAGCATGCTCCAGCTGATTTTATGGCAAAGGGTGGGAACCTGTGGCGTGGCACCCCCTGGCACACTGTAACCTTTAGGCAAGGAGGCTACTGGTTAAAGTTACTTAGACTGGGAGGCCTTCATAAAGATAGGAGGTTGAGACAGCTCTGTACTCTTACCCTCTCCCATGCTAAAAGTAAGAATTACCTTCCAGTCATGGGACCTTCTGCCATAACTTAAAATGACATATTGCACATCCAGGCGGTAGCGTAATATAGTGCTCTGGGGTTTATTGAAGCTAAACTTCACAGAAGAGAATGTCACACACAACATTAGAGTGTCACCCAAAACACATTTCCACCTAATCAATGTGAGCTTAGATTTCCTATCCTTTTAATCCAGTGATTCGTTAAAATAAAACAACAAGCTTCTTTCTCTATGCTCTACTATGCTTTCCTTCAACATGCATATAGGCATGCATATAGTTCTCCCAGGTATAAAGTAGTGCTGGAAATCCCCCATTAAAAGAAGGGCTCCCTAGGCCAGCTACGTAGCCTTAATTACAGTTCTCAACAGCTGCCATAGTTTAATACAACAACCCTTTTTACACAGCTACTAGCTCATAGTTACTGCTAACCCCCAAAACATTTCCTTTTCTCCATAGTAATTCCTACTTGGTTTCCAACAACAAAAATAAGTGCTCTCAGCATTTAAATAAAACCTTCTACCTTTGCTTTTTCAGTAATAGACCTAGCAACTCTAATTCACCCATAACAGTGCTAGAGACTCTTATCCAACAAACTACTGCACAGAAGTGAAAAGGGAAAGAGATAATCTTAGGGCTGACTTAGCTTTAGAATAAAGGTGTGCCTGGGCACCGTTCTCCTTCTGCCTCAACCTCTCCCATCCTCCACGCCTTCCATTGAGCTCTCCTGAATTGCCTGCTGCCTCCTGCTCTCTCTGACTTCCAGTTAGCCTTCTCCTCCCTAGGAAGTCACTGCCTCTTTGCTTCCCTGCCCCCAACACTTCTAGGGGCCGACTACCAGGGCATCTGGGAAATATAGTTTCCTTTACTTCCTGCAAAGGAACCTTCACACCTGAAGGAAAAACACCTAGAGCTTTACAGGGCAGAGACTCACCACTGGCTCAATCACCACAAATCCCAAATATTAAAAAAAAACCTCTCCCACTGCCCATTGCTGGAAAAAAAAACAAACTTAGGAGCAAATGTTAGTGACTGGCAAAGCCCCGTCACATGTCTCTACGTGAGTTGCCCAAATAACAAACATGAAAAAGCTGCATATGGGATTCAGACTTCTGTGGAATTTTTCAGGTTTCCCCCATCTAAAGGGGGGGCACAGTGATGGTCAACTATATAGATCTCGTCATCCTTTCTTCTTGAATTAGCCCAACTCCTCCCAGAAAATGGTCTTTATATAGAGCATAGCTCTTTGTTATGACATCATTAACATCTGGATTTATGTTACTGTATGTGCCAAAACTTCCTAAAAGAGACATTAGTAATGTGATTGATGGTTTCCCTGTCTCCTTTCATACATGGTGGGGAGGGGGCAAAAGACTAAAAATGGGGAAAATGCCTAGTTGATGTAAATAATGGCTTATGATTTTATAGTCCAGCAGGAGCTAACACTAATTGACCTGGAACCTCAAAGTAGTGGGCCAAAAAAAGAAGGAAGAAACCATGTTTCATATATATGAAAAGGATAATAACTTGCCATTCTTCATTTTCATAAACCAGGAGTTTGCGAATTGTTATGAATGCTTTCCAAGTTTTGTAATTTGGGTATGGTATTGATATCACAGAAGCCAGAATCCTCCCTATGCTTGTGTGGGGTTATGTGAATTGTTTACACAGAAAAAACCCCAAACACATTTTCTATGACTGTATTTTCGGGCCTATGGTCAAAATGCAGCACTGACTACATAGGGACTTATGCAAGAAATATACGACTCTTTTCAGCAAGTTTAAATGCCTTATATATGAAAGCAGGAGAGAGGAGATAGTTTTCACTCATAGCATCTACCAATTAGGTGTTCACAAAGAAAGAGACATAATGGAGTTACATTGATGATGTTACATGTCCAATTATAGATCCTATACAACTGGTTTGAATTGAGTTTGATGATAAGACCAGAAAGTACATCCCTTCTCCTGGGCATACGTGTTCCTATTAGTTTCTAGTCCACATAGGTTGAAACCAAACCCAAAACATTGTACTGACAGTCACAAACTGGCAAAAGACATTCAAAATCTTGAAGACTGAACTTGAAGTCTATTAGATTTTTTTTTATTTTTTTTTTAGAGTGTGTCATTTATAAGACTTTGGAACACAAACTTTCTTCAAAGAGAATAATCACAAGGAAGCATGAGAGAGGTTTTTAAACAGGTTGGTTTTTTTTAATTGCTTTGTTGAAGGGGGTCTAATAAATTATAAACAAACTGGCATGCAATATCCAGGTTTCCTCCCTGGCTAACCAGATTAGAAGATTGATTTTGAAATTCAAGTCATTTTGAAAATCTTTTTTGAGATGTGGGGACCAGAACTGCACACAATACTCAAGGTGCGGTAGCACCATGGAGTGATACATAGGCATTATGATATTCACTGTTTTATTCTCCATTCCATTCCTAATAATTCCTAGCATTCTGTTTGCTTTCTTGGCTGCCACCACACACTGAGCAGAAGATTTCAACATATCCACAAAGATGCCTACATCCTTTTCCTGGGTGGTGACTCCCAAAGTGGAACTTTGCATTGTGTAGCCTAATCTGGGCTGCTCTTCCCTACGTGCATCACCTTGCACATGTCCATATTAAATGTCATCTGCCATTTGGATACCCAGTCTCCTAGTCTCGTAATCTTGTAAGGTCCTCTTGCAATTTCTCATAATCCTCTTGTAATTTAACAACTTTGAATAATTTTGTCTCATCAGCAAATCTGATCACCTCACTCTTTGTTACCATCTCTAAATCATTTATAAATATGTTACAAAATAATGTTTTCTGTACGGATTCTGGGACACTCCTCTACTCACCTTTCTCCATTGAGAAAATTGACCATTTAGACCTATGCTCTGTTGTTTTTTTTTATCTTTTAACCAGTTCTCACTTCACAATAGAACATTGCCTCCTATCTCATGACATTTTAATTTCTTCAAGCGTTTCTCATGAGGTACTTTGTCAAATGCTTTCTGAAAATCCAGATACACTATATCAATTGACACACTTTTATCCGCATGTTTATTCACACCTTCAAAAAGATTTAGTAGATTGGTGAGGCAAGACTTTTCTTGGCTAAATCCATGTTGTCCCATTTGTGCCAATATTACTTTGCATAGGAATTACTTATAGAAGACAGTTTTGGCTTCTTTCCTACCATATTTTGTTGGGAAGAGTCATACATGGAAAAAATATACATTTTTCATAAATGACAAAATTAATAGAAATCAAAGCGGAGGAGATATTGATCATGCCAAAAGACTAAAAGGTGAATTTTAAAAGCCCGCCATGGGCATTAATTAGGGGATATACAAATAACTCGGGCTTGTGCACGCCGGGCAGATTTTAAAAGCCATCCAGATACATGCGTATCTCCTGCAGCTCTGACACCTCCAAAGTTTTTAAAAAGGGGCGGGTTGTGGGCATGGTCTGGGTGAGGCATAGATGTTTCAGGGCATGAAACAGAGATGTGCGCATAAATAGTTACACACCTGGGTGTGCACCCAGATCACCTGCCTCATGTTTACTTCTGCTATTGAGGAGGTATAAGTTATAAAATAAAGAAAAATAGGCAAATCTATGGGGTTTTAAGGGTTGGGGCTAACTGGGGGGAGTGAAGGCTATTAAACTGGGGGGGGAGGGGGGTTTGGAGGATCTACCCCTTAACTGAGTGAACTGGGGACAAACTGGTTTAACTGGCAAAGGCATCGGCGCGTGCCATTTTTAAAATCCCCGGACTTGCGTGGTAGAAGCGGGATTTGCATGCACATGTGCATGCTCACCTAAAATTTTGCATCCATGTGCACATGGCCAGTTAATTTTACAATATGCGCACATCTACCTTATAAATGGGCTCTGACCGACGGCCCGCAAATGCGCAGTAGAGAGCAGCTCTACCGCGTATGCGCGGGCGAGCACGTCGGTCAGAGCCGAGCGTGCCCGAAAAAAAAATGGCACTGGGGCCGCAGGAGCGGCGGCGGTGAGAAGCAGGAGCGGCGGCGGTGAGGAGCAGGAGCAGCGGTGGCGAGAAGCAGGAGTGGGAGGAGCAGTAGCGGTGGCAGCGACGATGAGCAGTAGCGGCGGCGCGCGCGGGAGGGACCCCCCCCCAGAGATCTTCTGTCTGCCAGTTGTGGATGATCTCAAAGGGGAGGGGATTGAGAGAGGGGGAGTGACTGAGGAGAGGGAGGAGGAGAGTGAGGGGAGGAGAGAGTGAGGGGAAGGGAGGGGGGGGGAGGAGGAGAGGAGAGGGAGGAGGGGGAAGGAAGGGGAGGGGAGGGAGGAGAGGGGAGGAGAGGGGGAGGGAGAGGGAGGAAGAGGGGGGAGGGAGAATAGAGGGGGAGGGGGAGAGGGAGGAAGAGGGGAGGGAGGGAGACTAGAGGGAGGAGGGAGAATGAGGGGGAGGGAGTGGGAAGGAAATGGACTGAAAAAAAGTTTTTTAAATGTAGACCGTTGTTACGGGCTTAACGGCTAGTATGTTGTAAAATGGCCACGTCCCTGGGCCCGTGCACCGGTTTGAAAGTTACCATCTAAGGAAACATTATTTGATCTTCAAATTGAGATCTATATATTCAAGTGATCTTAGTTTAGAGTGTGATTGCTTTTTCCTACAGGCGTGCCTTAGATATATATTTCATTAAATTTGAACTGGTCTCATGATCATCTTCTGATTCTACTTTGTAATTTTTAGCAAATTTGTTTCTATATGAAAGAACTGCTATCTAATTACGAAATCTATTATAGATTATTTATTTATTTGTTTGTTTGTTTATTTATTTATTTATTTATTTAAAGGCTTTTATATACCGAAGATCATGTACTAGTACATATCGCTTCGTTTTACAGATAACCAGAATTGGAATTACCATAGACATGGTGTACATAGAACAATAAACAATAAACAGTGAACAAGCAATAAACAGGGTATATATTGAACATGGAGTACATTGGAAGTATTATGCATGGAAAAACATTAAATATGTATGTCTCAAATTGAACAATGTGGTGACATGGGCCCTGCCCTGCCTCACAAATCTGCTTCACTTTTTTGGAGTTAACAAACATGTGGATAAAGGTGAACCTGTAGATGTAGTATACTTGGATTTTCAGAAGGCGTTTGACAAAGTTCCTCATGAGAGGCTTCTAGGAAAAGTAAAAATTCATGGGATAGGTGGCGATGTCCTTTCGTGGATTGCAAACTGGCTAAAAGACAGGAAACAGAGAGTAGGATTAAATGGACAATTTTCTCAGTGGAAGAGAGTGGGCAGTGGAGTGCCTCAGGGATCTGTATTGGGACCCTTACTTTTCAATATATTTATAAATGATCTGGAAAGAAATACGACGAGTGAGGTAATCAAATTTGCAGATGATACAAAATTGTTCAGAGTAGTTAAATCACAAGCAGATTGTGATAAATTGCAGGAAGACCTTGTGAGACTGGAAAATTTGGCATCAAAAAAGCAGATGAAATTGAATGTGGATAAGTGCAAGGTGATGCATATAGGGAAAAATAACCCATGCCATAGTTACACAATGTTAGGTTCCATATTAGGTGCTACAACCCAAGAAAGAGATCTAGGCGTCATAGTGGATAACACATTGAAATCGTCGGTTCAGTGTGCTGCGGCAGTCAAAAAAGCAAACAGAATGTTGGGAATTATTAGAAAGGGAATGGTGAATAAAACGGAAAATGTCATAATGCCTCTGTATCGCTCCATGGTGAGACTGCACCTTGAATACTGTGTACAATTCTGGTCGCCACATCTCAAAAAAGATATAATTGCGATGGAGAAGGTACAGAGAAGGGCTACCAAAATGATAAGGGGAATGGAACAGCTCCCCTATGAGGAAAGATTAAGAGGTTAGGACTTTTCAGCTTGGAGAAGAGACGGCTGAGGGGGATATGATAGAGGTGTTTAAAATCATGAGAGGTCTAGAAAGGGTAGATGTAAATTGGTTATTTACTCTTTCGGATAATAGAAAGCAAGGGGGCACTCCATGATGTTAGCATGTGGCACATTTAAAACTAATCGGAGAAAGTTCTTTTTCACTCAATGCACAATTAAACTCTGGAATTTGTAGCCAGAGGATGTGGTTAGTGCAGTTAGACCGCCCACCACCCATGGCGGGCTTTTAAAATTCACCTGTGTTTAAAAAAGGATTGGACAAGTTCTTGGAGGAGAAGTCCATTACCTGCTATTAATTAAGTTGACTGAGAAAATATCCATTGATATTACTAGCAACAGTAACATGGAATAGACTTAGGGCCTTATTTTCTAAATGTATCGCATGCGGTAAGGGACGTTTTGGACGCGAAATGTCCCTTTTCGTGTGCGATACCAAAATGGGGGCGGAGTCGGCCCCGGAAGAGGAGTAGTTGGGGCATCACCTGGGCCGACTCCGTGAAGATGCCGCGGACGACGAAAAGGTAAGGCCCTTTTCACGTCCTATTTCGCTCCCAATAGCTACACCTCCTATGGTGGCGCTATTGGGTGCAAAACCGGCAGTGATCGCACCACGATGGTGCGATCGCTGCTGGCTAGCGCAGGCCCGCCCCCCCCCCCCCCCCCCCCCCCGTCCCTCATTTCCTAAAGTATCGCAGGCCTGCGATACTTTAGGAAATGAGGCCCTTAGTTTTTGGGTACTTGCCAGGTTCTTATGGCCTGGATTGGCCACTGTTGGAAACAGGATGCTGGGCTTGATGGACCCTTGGTCTGACCTAGTATGGCATGTTCTTATGTTCTTAACTTTTTGGCTTCACCCCAGAATGCCCCTCGACTATCTCATTGTGCGCAAAACCAAAAATACGTGCATAATTTTGATGTTTATAAAATAGCATATACACGTAATAAGCTACTTGCACAAGTATAAGCTAAATTTACATGTGTAACATAAGAACATAAGAAAATGCCATACTGGGTCAGACCAAGGGTCCATCAAGCCCAGCATCCTGTTTCCAACAGTGGCCAATCCAGGCCATAAGAACCTGGCAAGTACCCAAAAACTAAGTCTATTCCATGTAACCATTGCTAATGGCAGTGGCTATTCTCTAAGTGAACTTAATAGCAGGTAATGGACTTCTCCTCCAAGAACTTATCCAATCCTTTTTTAAACACAGCTATACTAACTGCACGAACCACATTCTCTGGCAACAAATTCCAGAGTTTAATTGTGCGTTGAGTAAAAAAGAACTTTCTCTGATTAGTTTTAAATGTGCCCCATGCTAACTTCATGGAGTGCCCCCTAGTCTTTCTACTATTCGAAAGAGTAAATAACCGATTCACATTTACCCGTTCTAGACCTCTCATGATTCTAAACACCTCTATCATATCCCCCCTCAGTCGTCTCTTCTCTAAGCTGAAAAGTCCTAACCTCTTTAGTCTTTCCTCGTAGGGAAGCTGTTCCATTCCCCTTATCATTTTGGTAGCCCTTCTCTGTACCTTCTCCATCGCAATTATATCTTTTTTGAGATGCGGCGACCAGAATTGTACACAGTATTCAAGGTGCGGTCTCACCATGGAACGATACAGAGGCATTATGACATTTTCCATTTTATTCACCATTCCCTTTCTAATAATTCCCAACATTCTGTTTGCTTTTTTGACTGCCGCAGCACACTGAACCGACGATTTCAATGTGTTATCCACTATGACACGTAGATCTCTTTCTTGGGTTGTAGCACCTAATATGGAACCTAACATTGTGTAATTATAGCATGGGTTATTTTTCCCTATATGCATTACCTTGCACTTATCCACATTAAATTTCATCCCTTTGAATATTTATTCATTTGTAAATATGACATATACATTTATATTGAGAGAAGGTATGAATCAGCCTTGTGTCAATCTTATAAGCACTATTTTGCAGAAATGTGTTTTCCTTTTACTAATATGCCTTATATTGATTTGATTGCCTAAGGATATTTGGGCAATTTGCAGTCTCCTGTGTTTTTGCTGCAGGTTATTGTTGCAAAACATGATAAACTTTGTTGACATCAATGGGGCTGTGGTCAATTGCCATAGGAACCCACATCAAATTTGTGGAATACTCAAAAATGTCCATTATTTTACACAATCTAATTGTATTGAAAGTTATGCTTCAGTGCAAAGAAGTGTAAAGTCTTGCATTGGGAACACAAACAAATTAATCTTTTACCAGTTAGGAGGACAAGAAAAGGCAACTACCAAACAGAAAAGTTAGCCGTGTGAAGATTTGGTGTGAAGGTCATTATGAAGCTCAAATTCTATAAATACAAGAGGAAGCAAAATGGCGGCATGTTGGTGGGCATGGTGTGAGGCTGCTGTGCTTTTTCCCTTAATTTCCTGGATTCTTCTCTGCTAATGCTATCCAAACATAAGGACAAAGTTAGGGCTTTCTCCCCCCGATCCCACTTACCTGCCTGGACAACAGCTAATAACCTTATTCATTCCCCACAGATCTGTAGAAGTGAGGGATGAAGTTCCTGTTGAGACTCAGAGTGAAGGAATGTCTGATTATCCCTTGGAGGCGGTCTCCCTCAGTCCGCTGGATCAACGTTTACCACCAGCTGAGTGGTGTGATCCCCCACATGAGTCTTCCATAGCTCACAGGAGTGTTTTCACCAATGCGACTGCAGTGGAAGGAATTGGTGAAGTCTTGCAGCCTTTGAGGATATTTGCTGGAGTGGCAGTGGCAGTGGCAGAATTTGGGAGGGATGCTGGAAGTCTGCTTCCATCTTCATTTGCTGCTGAGAGCAGCATTTCCATAGAGTCCAGATTGAGTACAAGTATGGAGATATTATTGCAGGCTGGCTGTTCTTCTACACTTGATGAGTCCCCTACCACCTTGATTAAGCTGGCAGTTGTAACATTGGACTATCTATGAGAACAGATTGCCGTATTTGGAAAGGCCTTGAAAGAGTCTGCAGCCTAGATAGACTGTATGGGCTGGATTTTAAAAGGCTTACGCATGTAAATCCAGAGGATTTACGCGCGTAACCGGTCCTGTGTGCGCCGGGTCTATTTTCCAAAGGCCCGGCGATGCGCATAAAGCCCTGGGGCACGTGTAACTCCCGAGGCTTGCAAAAAGGGGTGGGGAGTGGGCGGGGAGGGGCGGAGCCTGCACGTGCAAGTTATAAAATCGGGTGTACATGTGCATGCGCCGGGTAGCACGCACACATGTACGCCGCGCCCGCAGGTTATAAAATCTACCCAATGTCTTCTAATTTAGAACATTTGGTTTGTTACCATGAAACCCTTCTTTTAGATCATGGCAATAAAATTACAACACAGAAAGGAAAGGTCCAAAATATTACAGCATATTATGCTTTAGTTGCCAAGAAACACTTAGATTATTTCGGATGTTTGAACACCTTGAAAACTACACTAGGCATTTGAACCTTCTTATTTTGAACTGTCCCAAAATCATGGGTGAGATGCTGCTAATAACATTGAGAAAATATTTGCTGAAAGTAACTCACATTGAGTCTGACCAAATTCCTTTCATCAAAGCAGCCTTCATTTTTCCTAAATCTATAAGCTTTAATACACAGCACAAGCTTCCTCTGATCTTTTCAATTTGACAAATTATTTGGAAAATTTTGGGACAGAAATTATTGAGCAAGGTGTATTGTTGGTTTCCTTTGTTACTGAATACGATGTCAGTAAAGTAAGAAAATTTTGTTTTCAGAATTTAAGATTTTTTTATGGCCAAGTTTTAAGAATTTTCCCAGATTTATCCAGAATTATGCAAGAGAGGGGGGCTTCCCAGTCTTTTGCATCGAGTGTCTCATGTATGATTTTTTACCCACCGGTGAAAAGCTGTACATGTGCATGCGATGCAAAGAGCTCCTGGCTCTCAGAGAACGAGTCCGATCTCTGGAGGCTAGAGTGGCAGACCTGGAGGAGCTGAGGCAGACAGAGAGGTATATAGATGAGACCTTCAGGGACATAGTAGCCAAGTCCCAACTTCAGACTGGCAGCCCTGGTGCTGTCTTGGAGGAAGAAGGTCTCATTATTGGAGAGCATCCACCGGGTGCAGCAGGAAAGGATCCTTTAGCAAGGACCTGCTCTCCAGGTGATGCATTGTCCTTTTGCACTGAGGATATCTCCCCAAGGCCTACTGCCCAGGAGGGAAGGGTTAGGTCAGCTGTCATAGTTGGTGATTGGATTATTAGGACTGTAGACAGCTGGGTGGCTGGTGGGCGTGAGGATCGCCTGGTAACATGCCTACCTGGTGCGAAGGTGGAAGACCTCACGCATCACCTAGATAGGATTTTAGACAGTGCTGGGGAGGAGCCGGCTGTCGTGGTACATGTGGGCACCAACGACATAGGAAAATGTGGGAGGGAGGTCCTGGAAGCCAAATTTAGGCTCTTAGGTAGATAGCTTAAATCCAGAACATCCAGGGTAGCATTCTCAGAAATGCTCCCTGTTCCACGCGCAGGTCACCAGAGGCAGGCAGAGCTCCGGAGTCTCAATGCGTGGATGAGACGATGGTGCAAGGAAGAGGGATTCAGTTTTGTTAGGAACTAGGGAACCTTTTCGGGAAGGGAGAGTCTCTTCCGAAGGGATGGGCTCCACCTTAACCAGGGTGGAATCAGACTGCTGGTGCTAACCTTTAAAAAGGAGATAGAGCAGCTTTTAAACTAGAACAAAGGGGAAAGCCGACAGTCGCTCAGCAGCGCATGGTTCGGAGATAGGTATCTTCAAAGGATACTAATGATGCATTAGAATTAGGGCATCCCGACAGTTAGGCTCCAATAATAAGAAAAGTAGTCCAAGTGCCTGTAACTAAAAACTCACCTGAGCTAAAAAATTCTAACTTATCCCTATCAATTAAAAAGCAGAATGAAAATACAAACAAAAAACAAACTTTGAAATGTTTGTATGCTAATGCCAGAAGTCTAAGAAGTAAGATGGGAGAATTAGAATGTGTAGCAGTGAATGATGACATAGACTTAATTGGCATCTCAGAGACATGGTGGAAGGAGGACAACCAATGGGACAGTGCTATACCGGGGTACAAATTATATCGCAATGACAGAGAGGAGCACCCAGCAGGCGGTGTGGCACTTTATGTCCGGGATGGCTTATAGTCCAACAAGATAAACATCCTGCATGAGACTAAATGCAAAATTGAATCTTTAAGGGTAGAAATCCCTTGTGTGTCGGGGAAGACAATAGTGATAGGAGTATACTACCGTCCACCTGGTCAAGATGGTGAGACGGACAGTGAAATGCTAAGATAAATTAGGGACGCTAACCAAATTGGTAGTGTGGTAATAATGGGAGACTTCAATTACCCCAATATTGACTGGGTAAATGTATCATCGGGACATGCTAGAGAGATAATGTTCCTGGATGGAATAAATGATAGCTTTATGGAGCAATTGGTTCAGGAACCGACGAGAGAGGGAGGAATTTTAGATCTAATTCTTAGTGGAGCACAGGATTTGGTGAGAGAAGTAACGGTGGTGGGGCCGCTTGGCAATAGTGATCATAATATGATCAAATTTGAATTAATGAATGGGAGAGGAACAGTATGCAAATCCACGGCTCTCGTGCTAAACTTTCAAAAGGGAAACTTTGATAAAATGAGAAAAATAGAAAAAAACTGAAAGGAGCAGCTACAAAAGTAAAAAGTGTGCAAGAGGCGTGGTCATTGTTAAAAAATACCATTCTAGAAGCACAGTCCAGATGTATTCCACACATTAAGAAAGGTGGAAAGAAGGCAAAACGATTACCGGCATGGTTAAAAGGGGAGGTGAAAGAAGCTATATTAGCCAAAAGATCTTCATTCAAAAATTGGAAGAAGAATCCAACAGAAGAAAAGAGGATAATGCATAAATGTTGGCAAGTTAAATGTAAGACATTGATAAGACAGGCTAAGAGAGAATTTGAAAAGAAGTTGGCCGTAGAGGCAAAAACTCACAGTAAAGACTTTTTAAAATATATCCGAAGCAGAAAGCCTGTGAGGGAGTCAGTTGGACCGTTAGATGATCGAGGGGTTAAAGGGGCACTTCGAGAAGATAAGGCCATCGTGGAAAGATTAAATTATTTCTTTGCCTCGGTGTTTACTGAAGAGGATGTTGGGGAGGGTACCTGTACTGGAGAAGGTTTTCATGGGTAATGATTCAGATGGACTGAATCAAATCACGGTGAACCTAGAAGATGTGGTAGACCTGATTGACAAACTGAAGGTAGTAAATCACCTGGACTAGATGGTATACACCCCAGAGTTCTGAAGGAACTAAAAAATGAAATTTCAGACCTATTAGTAAAAATGTATAACCTATCATTAAAATCATCCATTGTACCTGAAGACTAGGATAGCTAATGTAACCCCAATATTTAAAAAGGGCTCCAGGGGCGATCCGGGAAACTACAGACTGGTTAGCCTGACTTCAGTGCCAGGAAAAATAGTAGAAAGTTTTCTAAACATCAAAATCACAGAACATATAGAAAGACATGGTTTAATGGAACAAAGTCAGCATGGCTTTACCCAAGGCAAGACTTGCCTCACAAATCTGCTTCACTTTTTTGAAGGAGTTAATAAACATGTGGATAAAGGTGAACTGGTAGATGTAGTAGTGTACTTGGATTTTCAGAAGGCGTTTGACAAAGTTCCTCTTGAGAGGCTTCTAGGAAAAGTAAAAAGTCATGGGATAGATGACGATGTCCTTTTGTGGACTGCAAACTGGTTGAAAGACAGGAAACAGAGAGTAAGATTAAATGGACAATTTTCTCAGTGGAAGGGAGTGGGCAGTGGAGTGCCTCAGGGATCTGTATTGGGACCCTTACTTTTCAATATATTTATAAATGATCTGGAAAGAAATACGACGCGTGAGATAATCAAATTTGCAGATGATATAAAATTGTTCAGAGTAGTTAAATCACAAGCAGATTGTGATAAATTGCAGGAAGATCTTGTGAGACTGGAAAATTGGTGATGCATATAGGGAAAAATAACTCATGTTATAGTTACACAATATTAGGTTCCATATTAGGTGCTAGTACCCAAGAAAGAGATCTAGGCGTCATAGTGGATAACACATTGAAATCTTAGGTTCAGTGTGCTGTGGCAATCAAAAACCAAACAATGTTGTGAGTTATTAGACAGGGAATGGTGAATATAACGGAAAATGTCATAATGCCTCTGTATTGCTCCATGGTGAAACCACACTTTGAATACTGTGTACAATTCTGGTCGTCGCATCTAAAAAAAGATATAATTGCGATAGAGAAGGTACAGAGAAGGACTACCAAAATGATAAGGGGAATGGAACAGCTCCCCTATGAGGAGAGACTAAAGAGGTTAGGACTTTTCAGCTTGGAGATGAGATGGCTGAGTGGGGATATGATAGAGGTGTTTAAAATCATGAGAGGTCTAGAACGGGTAGATGTGAATTGGTTATTTACTCTTTCAGATAATAGAAAGACTAGGGGTTACTCCATGAAGTTAGCATGTGGCACATTTAAAACTAATCGGAGAAAGTTCTTTTTTATTCAATGCACAATTAAACTCTGGAATTTGTTGCCAGAGGATGTGGTTAGTGCAGTTAGTATAGCTGTGTTTAAAAAAGGATTGGATAAGTTCTTGGAGGAGGAGAAGTCCATTACCTGCTATTAAGTTCACTTAGGGGCGGATTTTCAGAGCCCTGCTCGCCTAAATCCGCCCAAAACCGGGCGGATTTAGGCGAGCAGGGCACTGCGCGCCGGTGAGCCTATTTTACATAGGCCTACCGGCGCGCGCAGAGCCCCGGGACTCGCGTAAGTCCCGGGGTTCTCCGAGGGGGCGTGTCAGGGGCGTGTCGAGGGCGGGCCCGGTCGTCGCGGCGTTTTGGGGGCGTGTCGGCAGCGTTTTGGGGGCGGGTACGGGGGCGTGGTTACGGCCCGGGGTGGTCCGGGGGCGTGGCCACGCCCTCCGTACCCGCCCCCAGGTCGTGGCCTGGCGCGCAGGAGGCCCGCTGGCGCGCGGGGATTTACTTCTCCCTCCGGGAGGCGTAAATCCCCGGAGAAAGGTAAGGGGGGGGGTATAGACAGGGCCGGGCGGGTGGGTTAGATAGAGGAAGGGAGGGGAAGATGAGGGGAGGGCGTTAGAGGATTCCCTCCAAGGCCGCTCCGATTTCGGAACGGCCTTGGAGGGAACGGGGGTAGGCAGTGCGGCTCGGCGCGCGCCGGCTATACAGAATTCATAGCCTTGCGCGCGCCGATCCAGGATTTTAGTGGATACGCGCGGCTCCGCGCGTATCCACTAAAATCCAGCATACTTTTGCTGGCGCCTGATGCGCCAGCAAAAGTACGCCTATTCGCGTTTTTTGAAAATCTACCCCTTAGAGAATAGCCACTGCCATTAGCAAGGGTAACATGGAATAGACTTAATTTTTGGGTACTTGCCAGGTTCTTATGGCCTGGATTGGCCACTGTTGGAAACTGGATGCTGGGCTTGATGGACCCTTGGTCTGACCCAGTATGGCATGTTCTTATGTTCTTAGATGAGAAAAGGATTTTTAGCTTTGAGACATGAAGCTTTGTCATTAGGTGTTTCATTTCTATCGAGATACTTATGTAAATGTGTGATAAAATATAATAATGATACGTTCATTATTTTTGCTCAAAAACAATTAAGATCTTTTCTTGATTCAAAAAGATTGATCTTTTCACTGGCTCCCATTTGAGGTGCCCTAACAACAGCACTGGTAATACAAATCTTGAATATCATGTTAAGTTATTTTCCTTAATGTTAGATCTCCTTGTTTGTCTCTCTCTCTCCCTTTATTTTGATTTCTGTTATATGGCTTTAGAAATTGTATTTATTTTCTGTGCAATTTATTTGATGCTGATCTACTTTACAGTTTATGTTTTAGATCATTATGCGTGTATACTTTATGTGCAAAGTGGTTGTATCGTTTGAAAATTAATATAAAATTTAAAAAAAAAACCCCATAAATATATACTCTGGAATATAAAATGTTAGCTGAAATAATTTACTTATTGCATGGAATGTACAATCTGTAATTTCATAGACTCAACAAATTAAAATTGAATGAATACAGCTACAGTACTGTCACAGTTAATGTCTTGCATTTTATGTGGCATATTAGAGATAAAAGGCACACAACATACTCTGCCATAGCATTTTCCCAATGCTGCAAAGTTAAACACAAACAAAGCTGTGCTTGACACATATTTCAATTTGCTTCACTCAGGAGGCTCCTGGTTTGGTGTCATCATTAATCTAGTCTAATCACACGCGTTTCAATAGTCATTGGAACAGCAGATAAACCCAGTGTTTATAGCTCTATCCAGACCTGGCATGTCTATGGCATTTTCTGCCAATAATCAAACAAAAGAACTGTCAACGGGTAAGAACTGTTTCTGAAACAGTTCTATTGCGACACTAAAAACTGCTTCCTCTATTTAGCTCATATATTTTTTTCATATTTATAGAGCAACTCTGGAATAAGTACAGATACTAATTATTTTTTTAATATATGGGGCACACACAAGTATTGTAGTAGTTGTTCTCTGTCTTGTGCTATGCTTTGTAAAGTCAGATAAGCAAATCGAAATACATAAAAGCCTATGAACTCTCCTGAAATTATTCATATCTACTTAGTCTAAATACTGTTCTTAATCTTAATTTCCTATTAGAAGATTAAAGAGAATAAAAACTATTTTAATAATTTCCTTGGAATTATCTTCCATTGTTGAAGTAATTTCTACTATTTTATATCCTATATACTTTTTATTCACACTTTTATATTAATGCATTTTGAAATGTATTATCTTTTCACAATGTAATTCAATGCTATATATGTAAACCGTTGTGATCTAACTTTGGAACAACAGTATATAAAAAGCACAAATCAATCAATCAATCAATAAATAAGCTGCCCATTCCTATAGGAATATAACAGTGCTGGAGGTTAAGATTCTCAAGCTACCATTGCTTATACACTGAATAAAACATAGTAACATAGTAATGATGGCAGAAAAGGACCAATGGCCCATCCAGCCTGCCCAGCAAGCTTCTTATGATAGTATCTGCCGCTCCGTGCAGGTTACCTCCCCATGTTTCTCTCAAGGGTAGTAACTGCCGCTCCATGCAGTTACCCCCAAGCCTTATGATAAGGATGATAAGGGGAGTAATATTTGCAATCAATCAACACCAAGAAACTGTCAAACCCATAAATTATTGCTAGCAACATATCTACTGGGTGAGGAGCCTTTTTGATAATTCAGACAATGCTGCTTGGCGTTCTTTACTTTGGAATTTGGGTCGTAGAAGCCGTCGTGCTGCTCTGTGCAGGTTTCACCCATGCACCCTCTTCTTTATTTTCATCCTCTGGCCTTTAGGAATCCACGGTGTTTATCCCATGGCCCTTTGAATTCATTGATTATTTTTTTCTTCTTCACCACCTCCTCATCGCCACATAATGGGCCAGATATACCGGGCCAGTGTTAGGCATGCTGGGACCCAGGGTAGAAACTAAGGAGTGGCCCCTCCATCTCACCACAGTTTCACCTCTAATCCTCCCTAGCTGGCAGAAGAAGAAAGAAAGTCTTTCATCCCTGCATCGGCTTCGTCTGCAAACAACTTCAGGTTCAGAATTTGAATGCATGTGGCTAGCAGGTCCTGTGAGACTACGAGGCACCGTGTGTTTCAAGACGTAAAGCTGAGCCTAGCCAGAAGGTGTGAAACTACACTCTCCTCCAGCTTGACGGCGAGGACTGGGAGGAAAGGTAATGTGGAGTTGAGTGCGGTGACATGGGAGGGTGGGCAAGTAGAATTGTAGCAAAAGCAAAAAGGAAGGAGGGAAGGCAGGCAAGACACAAGATCATAAGAAGTGCCAGGCTGGGTTAGATCAAGATCCATCGAGCCCAGCACCCTGACTCTGACAGTGACCAATCGAGGACACAAGGACTCAGTAGATCCAAAAAGTAGATCTGTTTCTCATTGTTCACCCCCTTGGCGTTCCCAAGTCTACCTTGCTAATAACTTTTTATGGACTTTTCCTCCAGGCTCAGGAGAGTGGGCTCGGGTGGGCCCGCTGGTTTGGGAGTAACTAGTTTAATAAAAGGGAAAGGTGGGGGCGGGTCCCATGAGCATTTTTTTTTCAGTGAAACAAAAATAAAATTATTGATCTGACCCAAAATGGCCTATTCCCAAAATGAGAGGATAAGCAAAGCAAATATTTTTTGTGCTCACCCCTATCTAATGGTTGCAGCTATTTTATGTATATGGGACTCTAAAACAAATACTAAAAAAAATATATAGCAATATGGACCAAGGTCCTGGTTTCAGCCTATAGAATAGTATTGATAAGCTATAGGAGTGGTGGTCCTACAACATTGATATTTGAATAATATATATACAGTATAAGATTTTTTTAATCTATTTAACTGGGGGAACTATTGTTATTTTTAAGCGAACTCCATGCCTCATGCAAACTTTTAAACTTGGCAACTGTTCCTTTTAGATTTTTTCTAACTAATTTCCACATGTTATCATAATCTCCCCTTTTAAAGTTAAATGCTACTGTGGTAGTTTTAATTTGTATCTACTCTCCAGTGTTTGTCAAATTTAATTGCTTTATGATTACTATTGCCAAATCAATCCGCCACTTTTACCTCTTGCACCAGGTCCTGTGTTCCACTGAGAACTATATTTAAAGTAGTTCCCACCCCCTCACGCACCCGTTGGTTCCATGACCAGCTGTTGCATGAAGCATTCATTTATGTCCTGATATGACATTTACCCAATTATGAAGGAGTATATAAGAAACCGTTAGAGTTGAGGACCCAGCTCGGCTGGGGAACCACCACGTGAACAGTCCAGGACTCCAGGGGCAGACTAGACTAGGGGATCTTCAGCCTATACCAGACACCTTCCCCGCAGGTCGAGCCCTTGGGTTCTCGTGGCCGGTATGACTTCAACAAGAGAAGAGACCTAAGGCTAAAGCTGGACTGGAATCCGGAGTAAAAAGGAACAGACTCAGGTGAAGCTGGACAGGCCTGGAGGCTGATGTCTGGTGGGTCTGGAGCTCAGGCAGGAACCAAGGTCAGGGATGGAACACTGGAACAAAACAGAAGTTACTAAAACTAGCAAGCTTCAGACAGGAGGCTTGGGAGACAGGGAGCAAGGCTTGTGAAAGGAAGGAATGAGAAGGCCATGGATCAAGCTTGGAAACAGGAAGGCTTAGGGAAGCCACAAGGCAGAAGACTGCAGAGAGCCACAAGGTATACAGAGATGGGGGGACCAAGCAAGGAACAGAGCAGACTCAGTGACAAGGCACTGAGTGTAGACTAAGACAGGGCTAAATAGACAGGGATTTGCCGAGTCATGAGGTCACTGAGACTAAAGCTGAAATGAGGATAGGCACAGGCTCTGGAGGATCTCTGGTGGTTGGGAAGCTGCATGACAAGCAGAATCACAACAGTAGCCCCCCCTGGTCCCTCTGGGAAGGGGAACTAGAGTCCTTGAGGCACGTGATTAGGCTGCGACCCTCCTGGGGTAGCGGAACTTGGCTGCTTCCCTCCTGGGGTAGCAGAACTGAGATGGAGCTGGACTCCTTCGAGGGCTGCTTGAAACTAAGCCCCTCCTGGGGCAGCTGGATTTAGCTGGAGCTGCACCCCACCTAGGGCAGCTGGACGAAACTGCACCTCTCCAGGGGTAGCTGGGCTTGACTGCACCCTTCCAGGGGCTGTGAGGAACTGGGTCCCTCCTGGGTTGTTGAGATCTGAACAAAGCAGGCTCTGAAATTAGAATGGAAACTGAGACAAGAGTTAAGGCTCTCATTATAAGGTGATGGTAAAGTCTTGGTGCAGGATACCAAATACTTTTCAGGTACAGAACTTTGTCCGGCAGGGGAAGGCAAAATATCTGGAGTGGAATACACCCCTGGATTAGACCCTAAGCAGGAGAGGGTGCAGGCTGCAGAGTGTGGAGCCAGAACACTGATTTAGGCCCAGGTGGAGATTCAGGCTTCAAAGCACTGCTTTGATCATGTAACCACAGATTATACACATCAGAGGCTGTAGAAGGGAATCTTACCACCAGCACAGGCACTGTTTCTATCGAGAAATCAACAGGTGCTGGGGAGAGAATACAGGCAGGTGCATCCATCAGCCTGGGGGAATCAACGGTTAGCTTGGTGGTAGAAGGAGCTGAAATACAAGGAGTAGTTTTAGTTTAACAAAACAGGTGCTTTTGAAACTGATTGTTTTCCTGTGTCATGCTTCTTTTCCTCAGCTTTCAGTACAGAGTTATTCTCAGGGGTAGTCGGAGAAGGAGTTCTGGGAGCAGAATGAAACTGGGTTCCCCTCTCCAATGCTAGACACTGAGAACCACTTCTTGTGCTAGGCCGAAGGTTCTGTAAGTGAGTTTTAATGAACGCCAGCATGGCATCAAGCTCCAGCAAGCTCCAGCAAGAAGCTGCTATAGCAAGCTTCTTGCTATAGCAGAAACATCAAGGTCCTCCAGTAAAGCAATTACCCTTTCAATTTGACTGTAGTTTCCCTGTGTTTGTGGACTCTTCTGAAACATATCTCGTACAGAAGTGTTTAAGACTGGTGTTTTGCCAGTACATTTTTTGAACACCTTGCACAAAAAGCACTCCCCCAGGGAAGTGGGATTCAGCCATTTACATTCCCAGTAATTAAGATTTTTTTTTTTAATATTCTATTTTTTGCACTTTTTTTTCAGCACTTCAAAGCAGATTTCATTCAGGTACTGTAGTATTTCCCTATCCCCAGAGGACTTACAATCTAAGTTGGTACTTGAGCCAATGGAGGGTAAAGTGACTTGGCCAAGGTCACAAGGAGACACAGCAGGACTCAAACTCTGGTCTCCTGATTTATAGCCCACTGCTCTAACCACTAGGTTATTCTTCCTCAGAGGCAGACAGCAGTGCTCTGGGAACTGAACTTTCTTGTGAGGGTTTTCCCCTGTTTTTAAATGCAGAAGTCAAACAAGGTTTCCCTGACACAGCGATACCTTTATTCTTGAGTTACCACATTCCTCTTTTGCTGCCTTTCTAATAGGAACATTACATAGTTGTAAATCACAATTAAACAGAAGTCTGTCTAGGCATAGGTTTTACTGATTTTGGTTTTTGCCCCTTGTTGCAGAGGAAAAAGTCCTCAGGACATTTTAACACGGAAGGTTGTTTTTTTTTAATCAAAGGTCAGTTTATGTACTCCCCAATCCATACAAGTCTGTTGAAAGGTGGGATTTGCACGAGTCCCACATGACAGGAGTGAGAGACCCACATTCCCAACACCTGAAAAAAACCTGGTGGGATATGTCCTCGGCAGTACTTGCAAACCCAGGGAATAAAATATTTACTGAGCTTACCAGACAGATGGGGAGTCCTGGAACAGCTACCTAAGGGATGGTATGGCATTGTCATTCTGTTAGGGTTGAGGACCCAGCCCGGCTGGGGAACCCCCATGGGAACAGTCTAGGACTCCAGGGGCAGACTAGACTAGGGGATCTTCGGCCTATACCAGCCACCTTCCCCGCAGGTCGAGCCCTTGGGTTCTGGTGGTCGGCAGGACTTGAACAAGGGAGGAGACCTAAGGCTAATGCTGGACTGGAATCCGGAGTGGAGAGGAACAAACTCAGGTGAAGAAGAACAGTCCTGGGGATACAGGCTGCAGAGCTGGAGACAGACATCAGGAGACAGGACTGCAGACAGAGGCCAGAGCAGGCTTGGGATGCAGGCTGCAGGGCTGGAGGCCAATTTCTAGTGGATCTGGAGCTCAGGCAGGAACCAAAGTCAGAGATGGAACACTGGAACAAAACAGAGGTTACTGATACTAGCAAGCTTGGAAACAGGAAGGCTTAGGGAAGCCACAATGTAAACTGGGAAGGCAGAAGGCTGCAGAGAGCCACAAGGTGTATAGAGACAGTAGGCCAAGCAGACTCAACGACAAGGCACTGAGTGTAGACAAAGGCAGGGATTTGCCGAGTCATGAGGACACAGGGACTAAAGCTGAAATTAGAGTTGGAACAGTTCCTGGAGGACCTCTGGTGGTTGGGAGGCTGCATGACAAGCATAATCGCAACAGAAACTCCCTCAGAACACCTTAAAGGATCATCCAGAGCTATCTGTAGTGGTCCTCCTTAAGTCCCAACCCAGCAAGGGATTCTGAGCTAGGTTGGATCACTGCAGACCAGGGATAAGAAACCAGGGCCCAGAAGGTTGGAGGAAGAATTTATTAGATGCACTTCTTTTAAGCATATCAGGCTAGATGAATCAAAGGAAAGACAATTTTATGTTGCTCAGCCACTGTTATGGAATTTATTGCCTGACAAAATCCAAGCTGAGACCTTGATTGACACTTTCAGAAATCAGTAAAGGCATATCTATTTCCACAGGCCTTTCAGGAGTTGGTTGAGGTGCACTGGTGAGGTGAGTACTGGATGATGGGCTTTTATTTATATTTGCAGGCTAGTGGAGTACTTCTACTTTTAATAGTATTTAGGGTGGCTAGTATATGGTGTTTTAATGTAATTTTCATGTTTTATTTATGTGTAATTGGTCAGTTTTATGTATTTATTATGTGAGTTTTACTATATAATCCACAGAGACTGACCTTAAAACGGGCGCACGGGAGCATATATACATGTGTATATCTGTGCACACCCAGATACGTGGCAATTAATATACCCTGTGTGCACATATACACGCAAGTTATAAAATAGCCCTGACGTGTGTTAGAACATAAGAACATAAGAAATTGCCATGCTGGGTCAGACCAAGGGTCAATCAAGCCCAGCATCCTGTTTCCAAAAGAGGCCAAACCAGGCCACAAGAACCTGGCAATTACCCAAACACTAGGAAGATCCCATGCTACTGATGCAATTAATGGCAGTGGCTATTCCCTAAGTAAACTTGATTAATAGCAGCTAATGAACTTCTCCTCCAAACCTTTTTTGAACCCAGCTACACTAACTGCACTAACCACATCCTCTGGCAACAAGTTCCAGAGCTTTATCGTGCGTTGAGTGAAAAAGAATTTTCTACGATTAGTCTTAAATGTGCTACTTACTAACTTCATGGAATGCCCCCTAGTCCTTCTATTATTCGAAAGTGTAAATAACCGATTCACATCTACTTGTTCAAGACCTCTCATGATCTTAAAGACCTCTATCATATCCCTCCTCAGCCGACTCTTCTCCAAGCTGAAAAGCCCTAACCTCTTCAGCCTTTCCTCATAGGGGAACTATTTCATTCCCTTTATCATTTGGTTGCCCTTCTCTGTCCCTGTGAAAGGAGGACATGACCTTTGGTAAGAAGGATGGTACTGTTTTAAGAGAAACACCTGAATCAGAAAAATGAAGAAAAGGCTCCCTACAAGACAAGGCTTGGAGCTTGGACACTCTGCTGGCTGAGCAAATAAAGACTAGACATACTGTTTTGAGAATCAGATCCTTAATCCTGGCCCGCCGGAGGGGTTCGAAGGGCGCCTAATTTTAAGCTTGGGCAGGGACAGCTGCGTAAGTCAGCTTTGGACACGCAAATGAGGGAATTTTATAACAGACACACATCCAGGCCATGACTGGTTTTACCAGTTCATCCACTAGTTTGCCCAGTCTAGAGCTCTGTCCTCCAAACTCCCCTGGTTCTTAGACTACACGCCATTTTGAATACTGGCAGCAGATCGCCTTTGCCCTCACTATGTCACAGGGGCCGACCGTCGGTACCTGTGACATAGTGAGGGCAAAGGCGATCAGTGCCATTTTGAGTACTGGCATCGGACTGCCGGCATGCAGGAGGTCGCTCCCGGACCCCCGCTGGACTTTTGGCAAGTCTTGTGGGGGTCAGGAGGCCCCCCAAGCTGGCCAAATGTCCCTGGGGGTCCTGGAGCGACCTCCTGCACGCCGGCCGTTCGATGCCAGTACTCAAAATGGCGCCGATAGCCTTTGCCCATACAATGTCACAGGGGCTACCGGTGCCATTGGTCAGCCCCTGTCACATGGTAGGAGCACAAGATGGTGCCGATGACCATGTGACAGGGGCTGACCAATGGCACCGGTAGCCCCTGTGACAAAGGCTATTGGCGCCATGATAAAACCGGCACCAAGGGTAGGAGAGTGCAGGGGATGGTTCCCGAACTCCCCGCTGGACCACCAGGGAGTTTTGGTAAGTCTTGGGGGGGTCAGGAGGGTGGGGGGTTGTAGTTAATTTTAATTTTAGCTGGGACACAAATAGAAATCGCCGTATTAACGCATCGGGGTGCCATACGGCCGAATGCAACATATCTGCTGCCCGACGAATCCGAATCATAAATGCAACGTATGGCGTCCCTCTGCACATCCCTACTATCTCCTAAACACTTCATAGATGCCTGGAAATTGTTTAAGACTTACACCTCATCTATAGCAGAAGTAACTTTGTGCTAAAATATACTTGGGCACACGTCTCTCATTTCAATATAATTTTTACCCTGGTATCACAGTGTCCCATTGGTTATCTTCCTTCCACCCAGTCTCCTAGATGCCTATTGTGTTTACATCTGTGTTTAGTGCCATAGAGGATAACTTTCAAACAACTCTGTGCAGCCCCATATACGCATGTATATGGCTGTGCAGAGAATTATTTCAGAATTTTATAACCTGCGCGTATCAGTTACGCACAGATTATTAAATATATGTATATATATCCCCAACGTGTGTGTGTGCATATATGTTTATGTATGAATGCCTGCAGTCTATTGAAAAGCGTATTTCAATGCATTGATGTGCATTCTGTTCCTACCTATTTTAGAAACATATGTGCATATATATTACGCACAAAAAAAATACAACTAGCTCATGTAAAACCCTGATTTAAACACATAAGATGGCACATTTTAAAACTTGTGCATGTAATTGAAATTACGAGTTTTCCGATTCCTCCATCACTTCACCTAGTCCTTTTCCAGGTCATCGAGACTGTCCTAGTTCTTCAGCCTCAGTTCCCTCCCAGTTTCCTCAGACCTCCCACCCAAATTAACAATAGACCCCTCTGATCTCATTTGTGTGAGATAATTAGCAGGGGTAATATTGCACGAATAAGTTACCACATACACTTCTATAAGTCTCATAAAATAGGAACTTACATGCCCCCTAGACTGCCATTTTCTATTCGGTAGTTGTGCATATGAAAGAGAATATACAGATGTATGTTTGATATTATAAAATAGCGTACACTGTACATGAGTACAGGCTACTTACGGGCATATATGCTATATATTTATTTATTTATTTAACGAGTTTTATATACCGTCATATGGAATCGTTAAAAGTAACGCCATCATAATGATTTATAAAATATAAGGTTACAGGGATGAGGGGGTAAACAGGGTTTCAAGATACAAACTATTGTTAAGCAAAGGTTATAACAAGTATAATGTTACAGAAAATTTATAGAAATATAGATGTGATGAATTTCATTTCTTGAAGGAGGATTGGAATGTGAAGTAATTTTTTTGTTCATTGGGTGAGTTGGTATGCTTTGTTGAACAATCAAGTTTTTAGCTCTTTTTTGAAGGTTTTTAGGTTTTCTTGGGTTCTAAGCTCAGTTGGTAATGAGTTCCAAATTTTTGGGCTGCCAAGGGAGATTGCTCTATTTTGGGTTGAGGTGAGTTGATTTGAGTGCATTGGTGGTATTTTTAGGAGTCCCTTATTTGCTGATCTAAGGTTTCTTCTTGGTGTATGTAGTTGCATATAGGGACTTAGCCAATTTTCTTGTTTATCGTATATAATTTTATGTAAAATGGATAGGAGTTTGTATTCAATCCTGTATCTAATTGGTAGCCAGTGAAGTGCAATGAGTGTTGGAGTGATGTGGTCATGCTTTTTTGATCCTGTGAGGATTCTTGCAGCTGCGTGCTGCATGATCTGTAGTGGGCGAATGGTATTTAGACGTAAGTTGAGTAGGAGAGAGTTGCAGTAGTCTATGTTGGAGAAAATTAGTAATTGAAGTACTGATCTGAAGTCATTGTTGGACAAAAAAGGTTTTAGATGATGGAGTGAAAGTAGTTTGTGATAACCGTCTTTGATTTTAGTTGAGATATGATTTTTGAAAGAGAGTTCTTTGTCAATAATTACTCCGAGGTTGTGGGCAGAATTGATTGGAGAAATAATTGTGTTTTGGTTCATGAGGTTAAGTGGAGGTACTTGACGGAAGTTATTCTCTCTGTCTAGAAGTATTAATTCAGTCTTGTTGAAGTTGAGAATGAATTTTAGGCTGGCTAGTATTTCCTTTATTTTGGTTAGGTAGTTGGAAGTTAATCTGTATGTTTCTTCTAGAGATTTTTTTATAGGGATTAGTATTTGAATATCTTCTGCATAGATGAAGTGTGTTAGATTCAAATTTGAAAGGAAGTGGCATAATGGGAGCAGATAGATGTTAAAGAGCGTCGCTGATAGAGTGGATCCTTGGGGAACTCTGGTGTTTAGGATGATTTTCTTTGAGAGGGAATCATTATGTAGTACTTGGTAAGATCTTTGTGATAGGTACGAGGAGAACCATTGAAGAGTTGATTTGTTAGCTACGATTTCAGATAGAAGGTTAATCAAGATTGAGTGGTTGACTGTATCAAAGGCTGCTGATAGGTCGAGCAGGATTAAGAGGAAATTTTGGCCTTTTTCAAAACCTTTGAGTATGAAGTCATTCATTGCATATATGCTATATATATATGCTATATATGCATATATGCTAATATTTATGTGTGAAAATTCATCTCTTACATTCTAACTCACCATTCTTATTTCAGACTTTTGGTATTTGCATACAGATATTTTAAAGTATGTTTATTTATTTGTGTTTCTATTTTTATTTGTATCCACAGCCTGCTTGTTAGCAGATGATACAGGCAGTTTGGAATCATTCATATCAGTATGCTCTTTGTTTAAATCTATCTGTGCAACTTCATCCTTTACCACGACCTCTCTCTACTGGGCTGTTCTAGCTTCTCTGTTATGCCAATTTCTTTGAAAGATCACTCCTCCTGAACTATACACTTCTGAGTGACTATTGGCTTTCCCTCCATGATCTAGTTTGTAAGTTGCTTTATTTCCTCTTTAAATGTTAGCACCAGTAGCTGGGTACCACCATGATTAAGGTGGAGTCCAACCCATTGGAATAGGCTCTTCCTTAGAATGTTCGCCAGGACCTTACAAACCTAAAGCCCTCTTCCTTGTACCATTGTCTCATCCACGCATTGAGATCTGGCTCAGAGAGGAATGGTGTGCATTTCTCTTCAAGAAAGAGAAAAAAAAAGAAAAACCCTACCTTGTAAGCTGCTTTCCTCACCATAGAACTTCATTATTGTTAAGAATATTCTGGAATTCACAAAGGCAGTCTCTCACAATAAAGTATTGTTCTAAATTGTTAAAATTGTATTTGTTCTTTTGAGACACCAGCAGTAAAATTAGCAATAATCACAAAACAATAGAGTGAGTCACAGGATCCTACTGCAGAAACGTTAAATGACAGCCTTATGAAAAATCCTACATCGCTATAGCAGCACAGCCGTTAGAATTTCAAAAGCTTCAGTAATACACACATACATGAACGAACCCCCCTCCCCCACCAGCTTGACCCCATGATAAAACTAGGTATTACTCACTCGTAGCCCTAAGTCCATTAGCTCCAACTTTCTCCTGAATTGAAAATGTTCTGGTAATCAGAAATGTTCATTCTTCCTCCTAGTGCTCTGGATAAGCTTGGCAGAATCAGCGGGCCTTAAGGGATATCCCCATTACCCAGGATGAATCCTGTCCCTTTTGGCTCCAACTCCTTGGATCACTCTAGAATCCCCTTAGAAAAAAAAAACCTTCCCACCCTAAAAAATACAGACTTATATATAGACCTCTAGAGGTTATTTCTCCACACACTTAATGAAAGGAATAGTTAAAAAGTAGAACCATCCACTCCATCTGGGTAATGATAGAGGTCAAACAGTAGAGGTAAATCACAGTTAACACTACACATATAGGGGCGGATTTTAAAAGGGTTACAAGTATATATTATGCGGGTAACCCCAAAAACCTGCTCCTGTGTACGCCGAGCCTATTTTGCATAGGCCCGGTGATGCGTGCAAGCCCCGGGAATGCCTGTAAGTCCCAGGGCTTGAAAAAGTGGGCAGAGTGGGTGGGGCGGGGCAGACTGGGGACGGGGTGTGGGCGGAGCCAGAGGCCTCTCCACTGCCGCTGGGCCCAGGATTACGCGCCGGCACTCAGCCCAGAGGCAGGTGTAAAGAAAAAAATAAAGGTGGGGGGGATTTAGGTAGGGCTGGGGGGTGGGTTAGATAGGGGAAGGGAGGTGAAGGTGTGGGGGGGGGCAGAAGGAAAGTTCCCTCCAAGGCCTCAGACAGAATGGGGAAAGCCATCGGGGCTCCCCTAGGGCTCGGCGTGCACCCCCTTGAGCACGCCGACCCCGGATTATATAACATGCACGCGGCTGAGCACGCATGTTATAAAATTGGGTGTAGATTTGTGCATGCCGGGTTGCGCGCACAAATCTAGACCGCGCATAGGTACGAATATCTGGCCCATAATCTCCAAATTTAGACCAATACTACATACATTTTTTTTGTGTGATATTTATAGAAGATGAGGGGAAGTGAGACATTATGGAAAAGTGATAGGATCTTACATGGAAGGGGTTGGTGTGAAAAGGCGTTGGTGTGAAAAGGCAATCTGTTTACAGAAGACAAGAGTCTGGATAGAATGAGGAAAGATAAAATTGGATAAAATGAAATTGCAAAATAAAATATGTCTGAAGATGTTGAAGAAGCTTTTAGAGAGGTGCCACTAGCAACTAGAGATGTGCAATCATTTTTGCCGAATTGGAATATTTCAAATATTCTAGGCATTAAGGTCTCTTCCTCTCCCCCCTTATTAACTCTTCAAAAGGGAAAGTACAAGTCTAAAGAGCACATCATAAACAAGATTTGATTGTTCTTCCTTTGTCTTTCAAAAGAATATTTGTTCTCTTCTACAATTTGGTATTTCCTCACTTCAAAAATTGGCCAGAACCTGACTCACTTCTATTTGTCACTGACACTACCCTTAGGCATACAGCAAACTAGTTTAACATAAGACTTGCTATACTGGGTCAGACTAAAGGTTCATCAAGCCCAGTATCATGTTTCCAATAGTGGCCAATAGGGATGTGCATTTGTTTGCAATGAAATAGAAAATAGAGATGATATTTCCTATTTCATCGCATTTCGGAAGGGTGACGAAATGATAAGAAAACCACACAAAATTTTGTGTGGTTTTCTTATTGTTTTTCGGGGGGGAGGGGGAGAAAGGGCACATTAAAAAAAAAAAAATAAACCCACCCCAACCCTTCAAATTTAATTAATTGCAACCCCCCAGCCTCCTGACCCCCCAAGACTTGCCCGACCCCCCCCCTCAAGACTCCCCCCCCCCTCAAGACTTACTAAAAGTCCCTGGTGGTCCAGCAGGGTCCCAGGAATGATCTCCCCCTCTCAGGCCATCGGCTGACATTACCATATGACGGGCTATTAGTGCCATTGGTCGGACCCTGTCACATGGTAGGAGCAATGGATGGCCCACGCCATTTTGTAAGTTGGTGCCGGCCGTCCATTGTTCCTACCATGTGATAGAAGCTGGCCAATGGCACAGATAGCCCCTGTCACATGGTAAGAGCAAAGGGCCATTGGCGCCATTTTGATTACTGGCAGCCGATGGCCCAAGAGCAGGAGATTGCTCCCGGGTCCCCCACTGGACCACCAGGGACTTTCGGTAAGTCTTGGGGGATCAGTTGGGCAAGTCTTGGGGGGGTCAGGAGAGTAGGGGGTTGCAATTAATTAAATTTGAAGGGTTGGGGTGGGTTTGGGTTTGTTTGTTTTTTTTTACAACCCCCGTTGTAATTCGGGGTGGGTTTCGGGCTTCGTTTCGGGGAGGTTAACGAAATAAAATCGGCCCGAACCATAGGAAATGAAATTTCCCACGGCGGGCCTGTAACGAAGGCCAAACCAAAAGGTTCAGCTGAATCACATCTCTAGTGGCCAATCCAGGTCACTTATACCTGGCAGAATCCTAAGGGGTAGATAGATTCCATGCTGCTTATCCCAGGGATAAGAAGTAGATTTCTGTAACTCCACCTTAATAATGGTCCTAAATCACTGACAATTATTTTTATAATTAAGTGCTAACAAGTACAGCATGTACTTTTGTAGCTATTCTATATATAGTATATGTTGAATGCATTTTTTTAAATAACTGTCATAGGTCTCATTGCCTGTGAGTTATTTGTGGTTACTGGCTAGGTAGTAGGGATGTGAATCGTTTTAGGACGATTAAAATTATCGTCCGATAATTTTAATATCGTCTTAAACCGTTATGGAACACAATACAATACAGATTCTAACGATTTATCGTTATAAATCGTTAGAATCGTGAGCCGGCACACTAAAACCCCCTAAAACCCACCCCCGACCCTTTAAATTAAATCCCCCACCCTCCCGAACCCCCCCCAAATAACTTAAATAACCTGCGGGTCCAGCGGCGGTCCGGAACGGCAGCGGTCCGGAACGGGCTCCTGCTCCTGCATCTTGTCGTCTTCGGCCGGCGCCATTTTCCAAAATGGCGCCGAAAAATGGCGGCGGCCATAGACGAAAAAGATTGGACGGCAGGAGGTCCTTCCGGACCCCCGCTGGACTTTTGGCAAGTCTCGTGGGAGTCAGGAGGCCCCCCACAAGCTGGCCAAAAGTTCCTGGAGGTCCAGCGGGGGTCAGGGAGCGATTTCCCGCCGCGAATCGTTTTCGTACGGAAAATGGCGCCGGCCATACGCGTATGGCCGGCGCCATTTTCCGTACGGAAAATGGCGCCGGCAGGAGATCGACTGCAGGAGGTCGTTCAGCGAGGGTTCCGGCGCCTCGCTGAACGACCTCCTGCAGTCGATCTCCTGCCGGCGCCATTTTCCGTACGGAAAATGGCGCCGGCCATACGCGTATGGCCGGCGCCATTTTCCGTACGAAAACGATTCGCGGCGGGAAATCGCTCCCTGACCCCCGCTGGACCTCCAGGAACTTTTGGCCAGCTTGTGGGGGGCCTCCTGACCCCCACGAGACTTGCCAAAAGTCCAGCGGGGGTCCGGAAGGACCTCCTGCCGTCCAATCTTTTTCGTCTATGGCCGCCGCCATTTTTCGGCACCATTTTGGAAAATGGCGCCGGCCGAAGACGACAAGATGCAGGAGCAGGAGCCCGTTCCGGACCGCTGCCATTCCGGACTGCCGCTGGACCCGCAGGTTATTTAAGTTATTTGGGGGTGGGGGATTTAATTTAAAGGGTCGGGGGTGGGTTTTAGGGGGTTTTAATGTGCCGGTTTTTCGATTTTTCGATTTTTTCGATTTTTTAACGATTTTTCACGATTTTTCACGATATTTTACCCCCCCAAACGGCAACAATACGATTCCCTCCCCCTCCCAGCCGAAATCGATCGTTAAGACGATCGAGGACACGATTCACATCCCTACTAGGTAGAACTCAGCTATTTCAAGCTTTGACTGAAAAGGATTAAAATTAAAAGGTTTCTTTTTACCTGGACAAAAATAAGCCTCGTGTTATATGCTATGATGCAGCATACTATCTGTACCCCCTTTTCAAAATCTTTGATCTGCTCATTGTAACATCAGTCATCTGAGGATTGCCCCAGAAATAAGTGGTCTGACATTTGGAGAGCAAATCCAGACCACTGACAGTGCCAAACAGAGAAGCTGGGCATCTTGCAACCAGCTTCTCCTCAGGTTGAGCCCTCAGCTGTTGGTGACCACCGAGGCATGAGAAACAGGGATAGCCACTGAAACAAGTAAGGAGCTAGGAACCTGGAATGGAACAGAAAGCTGGATCACACCAGGAAACCATGAACATGAAAGAGATCAAACAGGAGCTCTGAAGGAAGAAACTGGAGACAAAGCAGTCTTCTGGATTCAGGTATCAAGGATGGCCAGGAAATAGAACCAATATCTGGCAACTGACTGACAAAAAAAGCCTGAATAGAAATGCAGGTCTGTGCAGGAAATAAGATAGCTGCTGTGGGGAAGTGAGGAGCACAGGGTTGGGAGGATGGAATAGATTGTCCAAGCAGCTTACAGCGCCACCTGCAGGCCAGAGTTGAATTCCGTAATGGATCCTCACAACCATACTTCCTATTTTGACATTGGGTTATGCAAGTGAGATACTCTTATTGTAGGAATTCATCACACAAAAGAAAATGGAGCCATCTGATTGATTGATGGGGGTTTTTTTTTCTTGTTTAGAAGCCCAGTAGCATAGTAAAGATTTTCCTTCCTAACCAGGCACTATTAAATATTATCAGTTAACAAGAGATCTGGTATAGTTTTAGGCTGATGACAAAACACCACCATTTAATTGTTGATCAAGAAAGCATCTTCTATTTTAAATCTCCTCATTAGATGACATTCAAAACAGCAAGCTGAAGAATGTGACAACTAGTATCTTCCTTTCACTACAGACATGAACAAAATAAGGACTTTCTAAAACATAATCAACTTCTAGTTCTATATTCACTTACAGAAAGGAGATGCAAGTCATTCTATTAATGGAGATGCAAGTCATTCTATTAAGCGGTATTAAAAAAAACAGTCTGATTTGCTAAGCTTTTCCCCCATAGACACAGAAAAGCCTTAGTAAGTGAGACCCAGAATTAGGTAAGTATGATTCACATTAGCACTGATTTCTTATTAATAACTAGATCAGTTACATCATCCAATCCAAGTACTTGTCATGCTGCAGATAAAGAAAGCACCATTTAATTATTTATTTATTTTATACCGTCAATCTGTAGACAATCACTTGTGCAGCATTTTTCAGAAACCCAATCCAAAGCATCCTCATGCATAAGATAATACATTAGTGTACTCAAGTCAGATGTTATGCTCCCTTCTAGAATTGAATCCTAATGATGTTTTTAATAAAGAAGAAAAAAAAAAAGCAGATAATGCACTGAGCAACAGTTCAAAGGTCACAGGTGATCCATGTGCAGTCAATACCTGACAATCATAAAGATAGTTTTGGCAGTTTTATATCAGACACATCAATGGAACAATGGAGAATGATCCCTGCATTGCAAATGATACAACTGACAATTTGTTTCAAGCCTAAACAAAATATGAACAGACTTATAGCATATGGTCCAAAGTTAAGAAGCATGTTTACGGAAGCAATTTTGATGCTTTTTCTTTTGTTTCCAATATGAAAGAAGCTGTGAGGTTTTCCTGTATCATCTTAGGGAAATGGAATAGTTGCAGTTTATAAGAAGCATGTTTACATTCTGTAGCAGTGAAACATGCCAATGTGACAGCTCTGGACACTAATTCTCCATTTATCCACAAACAGGCACAGCAAAGGCCATGGCATTGCTATTAGCTTCCCCATAAATGTTACCACCTCTAGGAGTAAGAGAATAATTAATGTTATGTGACCATTAAATCTTTTGCCTCTCTACTAATACTGCAAAGTGGATCACAATTTCTGAATATGATCTTGTAAAAAAATATATATATATATTGCATGGCAACAATGTTTAGCTGTTATCGGCCTGGTTCAGATTTATTCTGATAAGCCAGAGCAAAATGGCTTCCTTCCTTTGTGCTACTCCAGTAAAAGTTTAAGTCACCCATTCTCTTTCTGGCCTGCAAAGGGGCGAATATCACAGGAGAATCAAGTTATGGAGAACAGCAACTGCTATCAAAGGGGATAGTCAGGAGGTCTGCAAGATGGTCAGAAAGAAGTTTGGAATGGCTGCGAAAAAAAATATTTGGAGCACAAAGGAGCATTAACTACCATGGAGGACCTGTTAACACCCTCCACTCTGACAACAGACAACAGGAGGGTAACTTTCAAAGGCATTTCTATGAGTAGGGCAGTGTTTTACCTGAGGATATGGCCTGTTCTGTCATTGCTTGCCTGATATGCCAGTGAACTTACTCTATAGCCTGTATTTATTTGTTGAGTTTTATATACCGTCATTCGGTAGAGCCATCACAACGGTTTACAAAAGTATACATTTTCTTAGCAGTTGTGCAACAGTAAAAACAATTTGAACAATATCAGAAATAAGCATATCAAGTCTAGAGAGCATTATTAGGTTGGATGAGGAGGGTATGCAGGTTCAGGGTGAAGAGAATGTATTAAGAGGTTTACAACTGAGAGTTCAGTTGAGAGTTGGGATGAACAGACGTCTGAAGGTCAATGTAGAATTTGCGGAACATTAATGTATGCAACATAAGTTTATCCACAGTGAGCAGAGGGGTTCCTGTGGGTGGAGCTGGGGAGGGGTTTGCACTTATGCACGTACCTATGCATTTTCAACTGTATCGCATATATTCCCCCCCACCCCCAAAAGAAAAAATCTGCCTAAAATTTTGCAGGTGTAATTATGCACAGGTAGTATTGGTGCGATAATTTTCACAGGGAAAGTGTGGGCGTGCTTTCTTTTGGAAAACAGGTATAACATCTGCACGTATTTGATGTAAAACGGGGCCGACTCGCCTCGTGCGGGGAGGGCCCCCCCCTTAACATGGCGTCTGCCGAGGGGGGGACCCCCCCCACCACCCTACCGTGTGTCCGGGGGCGATCTCCGCGGCGGCGCACGATGCCCCGCAGGCGGGGAGCAGCCGACGTCATCGCGTTGGTGACGCGCCGGCGCGGCCGCGCGCGTCATCAATGCGATGACGTCGACACGGGGTCGCTCGGGAGGCCCCGGGGGCCTTTTAAACAGCGGCGAGCGCGGGCCTCGGCCTTTTTTCATTGCCCGCGCTCGCAGGTTCCACCGCTGCATTGTCGGGAGGGCAGCGCGCACGAGGCCCGAACGAGAGAGAGAGCGGAGGACGTCCGGGAGCGCGGACGGAAGAGGCAGGCATTGGGGCGGACGCCTCAGGAGGACAAGAGGGCCGCAACATCAGAAAAAAAAAAAAAAAAAACAGTTCCATTACTGGAACTGCCCCCCCTTTCTGCGGCCCGGCGCCGGGACCGACGGCGATTCGGTGAGGCATCGGAAGAGGCAGGCGGGAGCCAGCAGCAGCCTCCGGGCACCACGCAGGGAGCATTGGGGCAGCCGGAGCCCGATTGACCGTGCGGTGAGTCACCAGAAGGGCGGACAAAGAGGCCGGGAGGAGGAGCAGGCACCTGGTGGCAGGCAGTGAGCCAGTAAGCGAGGGGAAGACGAACGGCGGCGAATTCAGAAGAATTCCACCCTCGTGGCAGCTCATCCCGGCGCCAGGAGAAGCACAAAAGCAGCAGAGGCTCAGAGGAGGGCTGCAGCTGCGCTGGGAAGAATTTAAAGACACAGCCTACAGCAGCGCTGGGGAGAAGTTAAAGACACAAGTCTGCAGCAGCGCTGGGAAGAATTTAAAGACACAGCCGACAGCAGCGCTGGGAAGAATTTAAAGACACAGCGACAGGGATAAAGGAGGCAGGCAGGACTCACAGCACAGCTGAGCACGGAAACGCGCTGACTGGAGAGCAGGGCAACGGGAGCTGACTGCAGGAGCAGTGGAGGAAGCCCCAGCGCTCCCCCCCCATCGTTGCTGAAGTGACAAACCGTGAGTAGACAATTGTAAGCTGTTGAATAAAGAAAGAGAACGGTTCTGTGTGTCGATTGTGAGCATGCCGGGGAAAGGACCAGTGAGAACACGGGGGGGAGCAAGGAAGACGAGGGGTGAAGAGCCACGGAAGGGACCGGCCGATCCTGCTCCAGGAAAGGGAGAGGGAGGACGTGAGGCCGGGAGGAGGCGAGGACCGATGACTAGAAGCTACAAGCGGGCACGGCCGGCGGAGAAGGCCCATCAGGCCCAGGCAAAGAAGAGCGGAAGGGGGCGACAGCAGACGCAACCAGCCCCAGGCGAACAAGGCAGCCACGGACCGGCGGGCACGCGGCCCGACCCGGGACAAGGAGGCCCACTACAGTGGGGATGGCCCATGTGGCCTACGACAGGAATGGGAATCGTGACACCCTCGGGAGCATCCGGCCCACCACCAGAGGCATCGTTACAAGGTGGATCGGGAGGAAATCAGCAAGGTCCCCAGGCATGGACGACATCAATGGCTAACCCTTACCAGCACATGTACCCACCATGGTGGCAGGTGCCTCCGCCATGGTACAATCAGGCGGCCGGGAGCACGATGGCCTCACAGGACAGGGTAGTGGGAGCCCAAAAGGCTTCGGAGTTCACACAAGTGCGAGAGGGACCGAGCGAATCGGGACAGCAGCGCGAGAAACGAACCGCGGAGAGCGAGACTCGCAGAGGCAAGGTCCCACCAGGGACTGAGAGTCGAGACAGCGAGACGAGCTCCGGGGAGGACAACGTGACACAAGTGCGGCGAGGTGCAGCGGACGCGGTGGTCGGAGCAGCGGCACCCAGCGGGCGACACAGTGGAGAACGAGTCAAGGAGGGAGCGGCAAATAGGAAGGGTAATAAGAAAAGGAGGAGGGTCAGCGAATCCTCCACTGACTCGTCAGAGGACGACTCCGAAGGGAGCGAAGGGGAAACAGTGCAAGTAGCGGCGGGCAGGTGCACAGGAACAGGCATGACAGCTGTGACGGCACTGCCGCCCTTACCGGAATTGTGGGAAAGCGTTCCGAGGGCGCTGCGCAGCAAAATAAGGAAAAGAGAATACATAGATATATTCTCAATATTGGAGGGTAGGAAGGGTGCGGTAGAGAGAAGGAAGAAGGGAAAGAAGGAGGGAAGAAAGGTGGGCGAAGCCAAAGTGGCAAAAAACATAGTTAATTGGGCCAGAGCATTCTTGAGAATGATTAGCATAACGGGAAGGGCGGATCCGTCGCAGTATGCGCCCATGCTTAGCTATGCGGACGCAATACTTGAAGGTTATAAGGAGTATCAAGGATGGTGCTGGTTGAATTACGACAAGCATTTTAGGGATAAAATGGAGGACAACCAGGGCATGTCATGGGGATCGCAGGACGTAGGCCTATGGTTACGTCAAATGACCAGCAAAGTCCTTGACACGAGTGGTGCACACGGGAGCGGAAAGGCATCTAACGGGACACCAACGCCAGGGAGTAATTCCTGGGGGGAAAGCGGGAATAGCAAGGACAAAGTGTGTTGGAGATACAACAAGGCAGGCTGCACCTTCCCCGAATGCAAGTTTAGACATATATGCTCCATGTGCTCCGCACCGCACCCGGCCAGCAAGTGCGTTAAAAAAGGGCACGGGACGCCTAGCACTAGCGGAGGTGGAGGAAGACAATAGCGCCCTCGGAAGGGCACCATCGCCGATACACCTGGCGAACATGTTGGGATGGCTGGCAGACTACCCTAAACGGGAAGAGGCTGCCAGGCTTAGAGAGGGTTTCAGGCACGGTTTTAGGATACCATTTCAAGGAAAGATTAGGAGTGCGAGATTAGGTAATGCAGTATCTGTAGGGAGACACGAGGATATAGTACAACTGAAGGTCCTCAGAGAAATAGAATTGGGAAGGATGGCGGGTCCATTCGAGGACCCACCTTTCCGGGACATGATGGTCTCACCCTTGGCAGTAGTGCCTAAGAAAGAGCAAGGGGAGTTCAGGCTTATTCAGAATCTGTCGTATCCCCGGGGCGAGTCCGTCAATGATCATTTACCGGACGAGGATTGCAGGGTTCAGTACGCATCTTTCGATGCAGCGATCGCATTGGTCAGGCAATGCGGACAAGGGGCTCTAATGGCTAAGGCCGACATAAAGTCCGCTTTCAGATTGCTCCCCGTGCATCCCGACAGCTTCCCGCTCCTAGGTTTTAAATTCAAAGGTCGATACTACTTCGACAAGTGTATGCCCATGGGGTGTTCGATATCTTGCGCTTGTTTCGAGATGTTTAGCACATTCCTACATTGGGCACTACAAAAAAGGACAGGGAACAGCAACGTGGTCCATTATTTGGACGATTTCTTGTTTGTGGGACCGGCCAATAGGGCCACCTGTGCACAGACGTTAGCCGGATTTCAGGAAATGGCCCGAGAATTTGGTGTCCCTTTGGCACAAGAAAAGACTGAAGGTCCAGCTACCATTTTATCTTTCTTAGGTATAGAGATAGATACGTTGACAATGACGTCGAGACTGCCGTTAGAGAAAGTAGGTAAGCTGCGGGACTTGCTTAGAAAGACAATGACAGCTAGAAAGGTCACTTTAACAGCGATGCAATCCTTAATAGGAAGCCTCAATTTCGCAACTCGGGTAATACCCATGGGGAGGGCTTTCTTAAGACGATTGGCAGTAGCAACGAAAGGGGTGAAGAGACCGTACCATCACATTAGGATATCGAGACCAGTAAGGGCGGAAATTGTAACGTGGTTACAATTTTTGGATAAGTTCAATGGAGTGGCAATGTGGCAGGAGGAGACCATGTCCAACAGGGACTTAGACATTTTCACGGACGCCTCGGGAGGATGGGGATTCGGGGCGTATTGCCAGGGTTCATGGTGTGCGGCACCATGGCCGCAGGCATGGAGGGACGAAGGCTTGGTGAAGAATATTACCTTCCTCGAGCTTTTTCCAATTTTGGTAACAATCACTGTTTGGGCCCATAGGTTGCAGAACAAGCGGATAGTTTTTTGGTGCGACAATATGGCAGTAGTAACAGTGCTGAACAAACAGGCGGCTCACTGTCCGCGGGTGGCGAGACTGTTGAGGGAAGTGGTTCTGCAGAGCCTGCGGTTGAACATGACCATAAGGGCGAAGCACGTGCCGGGCACACGGAATCAGGTGGCGGATGCATTATCACGGGCTAAGTGGGCTCTCTTTCGCCAACAGGTGCCAGAGGCAGAGGCGGAGGGAGTCCCAATGCCGGAGCATCTATGGCAAATTGGAACAAGGTCCAGCAGGGATTGCTAAGGGCGTCGGTTGCCCCGGCAACGTGGAAAGCCTACTGCCGCGGTTATGCTAAGGTGCAGGAGTTCATAGGGGGTCAGGGTAGTGCCACAAGGGCGGTGGAGGCCAACCAGATAGTCCGGTTCATATCATGGGCAAAAGAGACAGGAATGTCCAGAGGAGCAACGATCAACCACCTGGCCAGTTTCGCCTTCTTTGCCAAGGCGCAAGGTCTGGGCGACCCTTTCAGCTTCTTCATAGTCAAGAAGATGCTGGCGGGGTGGGCGAGGGAGGTAGCTTGGGAAGGCGATAAAAGACGACCCATCACGCACGAGTTATTGGTCAGACTGTGGGACGCGGTACAGCAGGTCTGCACTGACCCATTTGAGGTGGGATTGTTCAGGGCAGCCTTTTGCATAGCGTTTTTTGCGGCATTAAGGGTGAGCGAGTTGGTGGCCTCATCCAAAAATGACAAGGGCCGTAACGGGTTATTGTACGGCAACGTACGGGTGCAGGACCGGCTAATGAGAATTCGGGTACATAAATCAAAGACAGACCAAAAGGCTAAAGGGGTGGAAATCATATTGGCAGCAGGGGAGTTGCTGGTAACTTGCCCGGTGCGGAACTTAGAGAGCTATCTGCGAGTACGACCTGCAGGCGGGGTGCACTTGCTGGTGCATAGAGACGGTGTTCCGCTGACGCGGTACCAGTTTGCAGCGGTGTTGCGCTTGGCTTTAGCGAAGATAGGGTTGGACCCGAAAGAGTACGGAACACATTCCTTCCGGATCGGGGTAGCGACTAGCGCGGCGCAAGCGGGTATGCCAATGGACGTCATACGTAAGATCGGTCGTTGGCAATCAGCAGTGGCTAAGCGCTACGTCAGGCCGGGGTTCGCGCAAATGGGTAACTAATGCATTTAATTTCCCCGCAGATCCACGGAGCTTGAGGAGAATAGCGTGGTTAATAGGACATTCATTCGTGAGATGGGCGGCCAAAAGGGCGCAGGAGAGACCTTACGGTGTACACTTGGGGCTGGCTCCGGAAGGAGTCACCCTGAAATGGATGGGAAGGTCAGGAATGAAATGGGAACACCTGCTGTCGGATCTGCGGCACAAAATATCCACGTCCCGGCAACCAGAGGCTATAGTTATTCATCTCGGGGGCAACGACCTGGGGTCCCAGACGGCCAAACAACTGATAGAGACGATTAAAAGAGACCTAGATGCAATTAAGGAGTTGGCACCGGGAACTGCCATTATCTGGTCAGATATTATACCCAGGATTAAATGGCAGAGTAGCAAGCTGTGGGGCAGGGGCAGGAAGAAGATCAATAGACAGGTCGGGGTATGGGCCCAGCAGAGGGGCATTCACCAAATTAGGCATCAATGGGCAGACGAGCCTTGCGCTGGCCTGTATAGGCCGGACCAGGTTCATTTGTCCGACATTGGTTACGATCTATTTAACAACGCCATACAGGAAACTCTTGAGCGGGTGCTCTGCAAGGTTCGGCCGCAGCATTAAAGGGGGGAGCCTGGGACAAGTGGGGCACTATCCCAGTCTGGTGGCGGGGGTACCCGAGTCGGTAGGTAAAGAGGGACCTCGAGGACTCGGTCAGGAGGGACCGGAAGTCCTCGGGAAAAGAAAGTGCGGGTATTCAGGCGTGGGCGGCCTGGAGGAATGGTCCCCTGGCTTGGTCACGGCGGGGGGCCGGTAAGATGGTGGCGGCCTGGCTTAAACGGCGGACGCTGGTTTTGATGCCCGGAACGCACTGGGGTTGAGAGCACCGACGGCTCGGGTACTGGTAATGTAATTATGTTGATTCATGTTAATTAATGTTAATAAATGCTGCGGCCTTTTGTTTCACCAAAGACGGAGTGCGGTGTGATATGTGGGGCGTTAGGGGGAGGAGATTTTGGGGAGGGGGAGTGCGGGGGGCGGCCACGGGAGTGCAGACTGCCAATGTTAAATGTATACAGGCTATTACAAAACTACCCCAAAGTATCCTGGTCCATGGTCAGAGCCCCCAACCTGAAAATATTGACTCCTGGCATGGGTAGGGCAGAAATACCTCCAGAGGTTTTCTTCCTGCAGTTTCACGGAAGCAATTTTGATGCTTTTTCTTTTGTTTCCAATATGAAAGAAGCTGTGAGGTTTTCCTGTATCATCTTAGGGAAATGGAATGGTTGCAGTTTATAAATGTTACACTATTTACGGTTTATCTCTAACAATGGCACATCTGCTTGCCATGTCTTTGTGTTTTTCTCAGTTACTTGTACATAATGCACAGTCTTCAAACACATAATCATTAGACCAGAGGTCCAAATGTGTTGTTTTTTATATGCACTGTAACAGTTTTTGTTCAAAATATGCATCCATTTCGCCCTGACACAGCTGTGTTTTGGCAATGTGCCTGCTTTAAGGGGGCTTGTATGTAAAATGAATCTTTTCTTGTGATGGGTTAGCCTATTGTATCAAATCATTTTTTCTTTTGACCAGCTGTTCACATTGATGCTGAGCTACGTTAATTCACATTGCCAGTGATAACAAAGTTTGAGAATACCAGAAACCACACTCAGTTTATGAAACAGAAAAGATTTTCTCCTGCTATCTTTAGGAGGAAAATGCTCAAGGACGCATTTTGGGCATCCCAGTAGTTGTTCTGTAGGACAAGCTGCAGGAACAGAGGCCCGAGCATGACAGGGGCTTGGTTTATCTCCAGTTTAGCTATCAGTTAGGCAATGAGCAGCATTACATGACCCCTATGTTTTTAATGGTCTGTTGTGCTTCCAGAAACTCAAGTTTGATGCTGCAAGGCAGTGAATAGCAACTCGCATGTTCTGGTGTTAAGAGGCTGGATAGTTGGGTGGCAATCTGCTTTAACAATTGATTTGAAACTTGGTGACATTTATGTACCACAAAAGGAAGTCCGAATTCTTCTCTCTGCCGGTGAACCCTCTTCCCTGTGTGAAGTATTTCCCAGGCCTCACATGATCTATCATCAATGGCCAGAGCGGGGCATCTATCAGTCTGGAATATTTTCAGGGTGTTCCTTGAAACTTTGTGAGCTTTGAAATAAAGGCTTTCCACTAAAGGTTTTTACTTTTTAAAATGGAGCCCCCCCCCCCCACACACACACACACACACACTCACACACTCTTCCCGGTGCAGTGGTTATCTGGGAGCACACATTCAGTGCCAGGGCTTAGTCCCAATTCAAGGCAAAAAGGAGGATTAACCTCCAGGGCCTGAAGCACTTAGATGGTTTTAGACAAGGAGACTCTTGACATGGATATGGTGCTCCACAATAAAAGTCTTAAAATAGCTCACAAATAGAAGTTGCAGTATAATGCTGTCTTTAAGCATGAAAATCCAGGATGCGATACTTCACAAGTGGGTTTCTGATTCTAGCTAGCACATGATGTTGGGATCCCCTCCCTCCTTTTGTTTTGGGGGGTTCAAGGCTCCCTTGGAAAGATGCTGGGCTCCCTGACTCCCAGGGAACCCTTATAAGTACCTGAACCTCCAACGCACACCTTTCTCCTTCTCCTTTCCTGGACACCTTTTGAATCGAGGGTCAGTGGGACAAAGCACTGAACGGGCAAGCTCCTTCCTCCCCTCTCCTTCCTCCTCACTGATGATTACTTCCAGACAGGCGCCTGATGCTCACTTCTAGTACCTCCTGTGAAGATCTTCGTTCACCATGAATATGAATCGGGTTTTCCTTTCCCCACAGAAAAACATACTCAGAGCGAGGATATTCTCCGTTCAACAGTTACATATAATGCAGAATAATCAGAAGCGCTGTGTTGTGAATGAAGGGCAGCTGGAGAGGGGGAGGGGGTTGTAGACACCACCTCCGGGAGTGGCACAGGACCGGAATGGAGTGTGGATGGTCCGGTGAGGCTGGACTGCTGGAACAAGGTGCAGGCTGGGCTGGAGCACTGGCGTGCTGGAAATGAGTACTGGGAAGAGTAGAACTGGAACCGCAGGAACAGAGTGAAGTAAACACGGAGCTGGATGCAGGTGCATGTGGAACTGGAATGCTGGAACAGACAGTATCTGAGTGCGGGTAAGCGTGGACTGGAACAGCAGAAAAAGGCTGGATCTGGGTGCAGGTAAGGGTGGAGTGGATGCAGGTATACATGGAACTGGAACACTGGAACAGACAGGGACTGAGTGAAGGCAAGCATAGAAGTGGGACTCTGGAGACAGGGACTAGGGCAAGACAGAACAAACCAGGACAAGGACTACACGGAACATGGAACATAGAGTGCCCGAAGCAGCATAGGCAAGGAAGGCCCCCAAGGGGCAAGGTAGAGAGAGACCTAGAAGCAGGGAGAGACCTGGGAGCCTCAGGGCTAGGCCAAGGGCAAGCCAGCACGCAAGGAAGGGTCAGAAGGCCCTCAGGCCACAGGCAGATTTGGAACAGAAGGCCAGATACCTACAAAGCAAGACCAAGGCAAGCTGGGAAGAGAAGGCCCAGAGTCCAGGGGATAGGGAATAGCAAGGCTGGAGTCAGAATATCCAAAGGCCACGAGACAATGCTAGGAATGGCTTGAGAAAGCTGCAAAGCAGAGAGGGCTAGAGCAAGGAACTAAGAAGGACTTGATGCCGAAGCATTGAGATATGGGAGAGACAGTTAAGTAGGGCTGGAGTCTGGGTGTGGTACAGGCAGGAGAGAAGGGCCTGGTCAGCCAGGGGAATGAACTCATGGAGATCACCTGCTGGCATGGAGGCAGAAGCACAGGCTGAGGGCAGGAGCCAGAGAATGCTAGAGAACAGTTCAAAGCCGGGCTCATTGGGGTCCTCTGGTGGCCACGCAGCAGCCGAAATCACAACACACCACTACAAGCAACTGTCTATATGGCCCTCTATACTCATGAAAAACTATTGATCAACAGGGACAAAGGCAAGTTTTTACTAGGGATGTGCTTTTGTTTTGGACGAATTAGGCAATTTCAACAAAATTGCCTAATTCGTCCTGTTTCGGGAAACCCGAAAAACGAACATACATTTTCCAAAATTTCAGAAAAATTTGTTTTATTTCTATGTTGTTCTTGTTTGAGTCTTTTTATGCATGTGTTGGTTGTATGCCACTCTGAACCTCTGGAGGGTGCAGATTACAAATATTTTAAAATTTATAAAATGTAAAAAAATGTTTGGAGTTTAGTCTTAATTTTGATTGGTTCTTTCTATCTGGTTTTAGGTATGCAGACATTTAGGATTTTTGTTCCTTTGAGTTCAGTTTCATTTATTGTATGGTTTATGAATTGTCTTCTAACTTTTTAAATATAATTATTAAATGGTTATTTGATATGTAGTGATAACCATTAGTAGATTTTTATATTTAAGGTTTTGTGCTGTCTTTCTTGAGTTCTCCCATTAGTAGCATGGGATCTATTTAATGTTTGGGTAATTGCCAGGTTCTTATGGCCTGGATTGGCCACTGTTGGAAACAGGATGCTGGGCTTGATGGACACTTGGTCTGACCCAGTATGACAACTTCTTATGTTCTTATACTTTTGGCTTTTTTTTTCCATGTGATGGTGGTATCTTTTTCTGACTTATATAGATTGACATTTTTAAAAGCTGCCATGAAAAAAAGGGCAGGAAGTACGAGTGACTGCATTCACTCTTTTATCTCCAGATTTATCCAGTCCTTTTTGAATCCCTTGGTTGCTTACATGTCTTAATGCATAGATCGCTGTACAGAGCAGAAAAGGTTAGAGATGAGGTGTTTTTAATAGACAATTTACTTTCACAACATGGGGCTAGATGGGTTTATCAAGTTTCCATAGTCTTGCCATTTTATTTCATCAATTTTATACCGCTTCCCTGACAAGCCATCCAAAGCAGTGTACAGCAATAAGAAAAAAAACTGAATACAATTTCCGCAAAAACTACCTTAAATGACAGAACAAACAAACTTAAAAGTGGATGCCCTGGGAATGACCTGGATGAATTCAAAAGGGTAGGTGTGGTCGATATAGATCCCTTTTTTGTGGCATGAGGTTTCATTTTCCTATCTTTCTTGGCTTTTCTAATACTGTTGACAGATGTGAAGGTGTTGAATACTGATTAATTTGAGAAAAAGAATGGAGGATAGAGAAATAATCCAAACTGTAGTTGCATGATGTTAGGCTCCATAGTAGGAGTTAGAGATGCCCAGAGGCAAAAATTCTGTTTTAGCATGTTTATTCAGTTCATAGATCACAGTCATGCATTTGGATCATTTAAAACAAAAAAATATTAATTTTGCTTGTTCATATTAGTCATCTATTTTTTTTCCTATTATTGTCAATAGAGGAAGCAATACAACCTATTTTGGGTTTTCAAATTGGACTTTTCTAATCATTTCTAATGAAACTGTGGGTAGACATCATCAGAAGGGTGAAGGCATGCCAAGCATCAAGACTATGTCAACATGCCACCAAAAGTGGAATGAAGAGCCCAAGGACCCGGAATGGGACTAAATGATACTATTAGTGGCAGGAATTCTCCAAGACACTATCAGAGGAGCCAAGGAGCAGAAAGAGTGGCCAGAACACCCTAAGGTTCCAAAGTAGGTCACTATCTAATCTATGTCACAAATTCCACTCTAGCCAATAAAATTTAAAAACCAATGACTGATTAGGATTACTGAAAGCTTATGCCTGTATAACTCAGAAAGAGCCAAAAAATTATCTATATAATATCCAACAGAGTCCGAGTTTGTCAATAAGGTTAGACCAAAGATCATACCTGCTATGTATTTGTACATCTCCATATAAATAAACAAAGCAGACAAAACAAAATATTGCAGCTTTCAATCTAGAAATCTTGTTTTTAACCTTGGTTCTCTGACTCTCTTTGTCTCTAATGATGCCAATTCAGCAGGCCAAGGCCCCCTGGAAAAATGTCTGGTATTTCATCAGATCATGTCTCCTTCAATCAGCTATCTCCCTTATCACTGTGCTTCCTTCTGCTAAAACTACCCATTGCCCGCCCACAAATTGACCGGCTAAAAGATTAGAGATGTGAATCGGAACCGGAATCCGTTCGGATTCCAGTTCCAATTCACATGTGGTTTTTTTTTCATCTGGCCCGATCGCGGTTTTGTTTATCGGCTGCGCCCGAGCCGATAAACAAAAACCCACCGACCCTTTAAAACTAATTCCTTAGCTTCCCCCACCCTCCCGACCCCCCCAAAAACTTTTTACAGGTACCTGGTGGTCCAGTGGGGGGTCCCTGGAGCGATCTCCCACTCCCGGGCCGTTGGCTGCCACTAATCAAAATGGCGCCGATGGCCCTTTGCCATCGGTGCCATTGGCCGGACCCTGTCACATGGTAGGAGCACTGGATGGCCCACGCCATCATGCAAGAATTTTCGAAATGGTATATGTACATACTTTATAAAATATCTGCCTCCGCATATAAATCAGGGTTACGTGTACATGTTATATATTTTTTGCGCCTAAAATATACTGTACACGTATGTTTATAAAATAGGTAAAGTAAGCATTTTCTTGCTTTGAAAACATTTGTGTGTGTGTACTGAAGCATACATATGTACTTTTAGAGCAGAACTATGCGGTATTTTATAAACTCTGTGGCTACTGCTGCACATTTATAAAATGGTAAAGGATAAATCTATGGGTGTTTCCAATTACACGTGCAAATGCTGTACCATGAGTAGGATTGAAAAATAGGCTCTTAGGGAAGTGTCAAAAATAGCACTATCTTTTATTTCTCACCTAAATTCTGTTCTTCTCTAAGCCACCACTTTATATCATTTGCAAAATATGTCCTTTACTTTCCACTAATGCGTGCTGCTCTTTCCCTCTGGCTTTTTTCATCATGTTTAGATGCAGAACTGTTCCTACCAGCCAACCTGATATTTACTTCTATGCTCTTCACATTCAACTCAGCCGCCCATTTAATTTTCCAATCTTCTCATCACAGACAAGCTTCTCCCTTTCTTGCTTTCTTCTATTTGATGCCTCATAAAATTTCAATTCCAATTCGAGATTCTTACCTGTGTGTTGCGCGCCCCGTCCGCGCCCAGCCCGCGCACAGGCCTGCTCACCTTGCTAGCTCCTCTGCAAGTCACGGGCCTGCCTCCCCAGCGGCAGCCGCGAGCTCCTCCAGGCCTCAGCATCCCACGGCGGCAGTCGCTGGGCCTTCCACTGCATACCAGGCCTCACGCCAGAGTTCGGCGTCCCCAGTGGCGTTGTCCACATCCCTATGCGCATGCGCGCGGACCGCCCGGCCTCTTGTAGGGCTAGGGGTGGGTCCTAGCTCTGCGGTGCACCCTGATTGAACATACGATATAAGGAAGTCCCTGCCTGCAATTCCTTGCCTTGGCAATCAGGTCGGCACTGTACTGGTTTGCCTCCTCGTTCACAGTCTTGTTCCTGTCTTGTTCCAGCCTTGTTCCTCCAGCGTCCTTCTGTTCCAGCGTCTGTCTGTCCTGTCTCCCCAGGTCCTCGGACTGTCTTTCTGGTACTGACCTCGGCCTGCTCTTTGACCATTCTGTTCGCTGCCTGGATCCTGACCTCTGCCTGCCTTGTGACCTCATCTGACCTCTGGAACCTGACCCCTGCTTCGTTGACTACTCCTCGGACTGATCCTCGGATTCTGACCCTGGCTGCCATTGACCACGTCTCCTGTTTCTGGCTCTGTCCCTTGCCTTGTCATCGCCTACACTGTTCTGGCCTTCCTTGCCCCTCCAGACCTACAGCCTAGTGTCCGACCGTGCTCCCTTGCTGTTCGTGCTCACGCCTCTCTAGTACCTCTCCGGAAGACCCTGCGAGGCCCACCTAAGTCCAAGCGGCCTGGGTCCCTACAGGTTCCACCCGGGGGGACCGCGGGCTTCCAGTGGTGAAGCTCATCCTAGTCTCTGTCTCCTCCTGTCCCTACTAGGAAGCTGTTCTCCACTGCTCCAGGACAAGGGTCCACCTCCAAGCGCAACACTGTGCATTGAACTTTCTTGCTCTCCCCTATCATTTGTCTTTGATCAAACTCTATTAGCTGTTTTGTAGCCTCCACTTATCAAAGAATATCTTTATTGTACTTCCACACACTCACTAATCTCATCCAATTTTCATGCCTTTTCCCTCTTAATCCCTTATCTCTGGAACAAACTCCCCCCAAAAAATCACACAGCTAGCCACTTTTACAATGAATCTCAAAACTGTTTTTTATTGGTTGACTTTAATTTTTTTTTTCTGCTCTCATACCTTTTTGGTTCTCTCGTTCATCATTTGTAAATTGTAAAGTGCCCCAGATTAGGGAGCCAGATAAATCTTGAATAATTACATAAGAAAATGAAGTCCTTTCCAGGATCTTACTGACAGTTTTTAGATCCACCTTTGGTCATGTTGCTTAAGTTTTTTATGACTTCACTCTAGGATTTGGTAATGCCATCAATGGCCAAAAACTGAAAATCAGCAATAGCCTGATTTTGTCAACAAAATGTTCAAGCAGCTGGACTGTAACTACCTTTTTTTAATGCAATTTCTGTGCTCTGTGATGACTGTAATGGAGATGTCCATCCGTCTTTCCAACACCCAGGGGATTGCAAGGTTAATGCATTAAGAAAAGCATCATATTGATGTACAACTGGTGAATTTGTGAACTTGATATCTATACTGCCTCTTCAGATGCATAAACAGATTCAGCAACATTGTGTATAAGAGGCACTGGCTACATTTTCGATGTCTCTTCATGGACTAATTCCCCAAACATGCTGAATCATTTTTCATTGGGTTTAAGTTTCAGAGCACCAAAGTATCCCAAACAATCTTCTTCATAAAAGAAAGCAATGGAGGTTCAAAGAAAATTGAGGGTGTTTTAATACTGGCTAGTATTGGATTGGAAAATACAAAAATGAATGGATAAATTATTACACATCACTCTAAACAATACCTATATATATATATCACAATGAGAGACAATTAATATATCACAAAAAATAAATAAATCAGGCTTTATTTAAATAATTTCATCAAAATACTATAGAGATGCATGTATATACAGTGATTTACAAATTTATATAACTAATGTTTAAATATACAATTATACAATACATAGTTTCCAATTACCCTCAAATACAAAATGTTGAGATGCATGGAAGAGATAAGTAATAATATGAGGCATGTTTAAAGGTTGTTCTAGTGGAGTTGCCATAAGTTTTGAACTCTGAAGCTTTGATTTATTGACATATATAAATCTAGAGTAGCATTGGTATTTTAAGCATTTGATACAGCCTTTGAATTTTTTTATAGATGGTACACAAAGAAGCATGTGAATTTTGAAGAATATTTATATGCCATGAGAGAGTCTTTGATGTAAGTTTTGAGATATTTAATCATTAAAATATACATATTTAGCAATATCGATATGATTTTAATACTTAAGTTAGTTTTTGGGTTGTTCATTTATTACAGAAAAATAGCCCCATGAGGAAACCCAGTTGGGTGAAACGAGGGTTCCTTGTTGGGGAACAATCAATCAGCATTGAAAAACCTGTTGACAACAGTGTATAAAACCATTGATAATGAGGGAATAACTAATCGGCATTGAGAAATGTATTAACAACAGAGTATAAAACCATCAGTAATGAAGACTGGATCCATAATAAGTATAACATTGGCAACATTGGAAATATAAGATTGATTGTCTTTTCATATTCTTGAAAAAAATTTCTTTTAGGTAGAATGAAAGGAGAATGAATAGGGTATGTGATAATACGTTTGGTGTGATTGAGGTTAGTTATTAATGGTTTTTATTGAAGTGTAATTTGATGACATTTTGTATTTGAGGATATTTGTAAACTATGTTTTGTATATTGTGCCTTTAAACATTAGTGTTATAAATGTGTAAATCACTGTACATATATGCATCCTCAGTATTTTTATAAAATTAATTAAATAAAGCCTGATTTATTTATTTTTTGTGATATATTAATTACGTCTCTCATTGTGTTATATATATAGTTCTTGTTGAGAGTGACGTGTAATTTACCCATTCATTTTTGTATTTACCTATTAGGCTACCTAAATTGAAATTAAGGGATATTGATTTAATTATGGATCAGTTTTAGTTTTTCAGATCAAGCTGCTAGTGATATAATTTCGGGGTTTACATTATTTGAGGCATCTCTGGAGATGGATACACACGGAGATTGGAATGACTTATTGAGATTAAATAAAAAATTGATTAGAATGGAATTACACGCTGCTACCCTTTCAGAATATTGTAATGTAAAAAGAATCCCAAGAGGCGTAAGAATTTTAAAAGAACCATTTTTCTTTGTAAATAATGAATTTATTACCTGAATGAATGCTATATTAAGCAAATGTGCATATGATTTGATGTTGTTGATTATAGCCTGAAGAAAAGAACAGATCAGTGTAATTAAAGAGGAAACAGAACGGGAAACCAATGCTATTCAAAACAACTTCCCCAAAGATGTATATGATGCTCAAATAATTGAGATACAAAAACAATTATATGTTTTTAGATCTGACACACGAAAGATTAAATTGAATATATTTTATAGAGATGAGAGATTTGTGTTTCTGGTTATTTTTATCCTTGGATGCAGAAAATTAAAAGGAGTAATATTAAAAAAAAGAGGAGATTTTTCATCATCAAGTGAATCTTCTGATGAAGAAAAAAGTCATTTAGGTGGGGAAGGGGCACTTAGGAAAGTATCATTTAATATGTCTTTGCAGGACGGTAATTTTGGATGCACTGGTGAGAACAGAGTGGAACGGTTGCCTTTTTTAAGATCATACAACATGCAAATGGGGGGGGGACGGGACATTAGAACAACATTCTTTTCTTAGAACTCATTACTCCTGACACAAGCAACATTAGATGTACAAAAAAATAAGGGTCATAATAATCTGATGTGCCCTTTTGATTCTTTTGTTTCTTCAGATTGTGCTGTATTTAATTTGTCCTCCAAAGAACTTTCAGTGCAGATGTGGCCAATGTTAAATAAAGGCATGTCATTTATACCTACTGAATGATATGATGCTTTTGCCACTAGGGTTGAGTTACAAAACTTTTTTTTAGGAGAATACGGTTGGCTGATTTTTTTGGTCCCAAAAATCATATGTCAGAAAAACAATTTAAGTTATATAGACCATTAGCATGGATGCTGACAGATCCTCCTCACCCTTTAGTTATGGCATTTGAATCATTGGTATTGCAAGACTTTATTAGAAGATGAAAAAGAGCAAATTAAATTGAATTTGACCAGTGATGAATTTTTGGTTATTAAACAACTATGAGAGGATGAATCTATTATAATTCAATCTGCTGATAAAGGTGGATCTGTAGTGTTTCTGGATGAGAGTATGTTATACTCATGGGGCTATTCAGTAGCTTAGTAATCCAGTGATGTATAAAGTAAAATTGGACTGTGATTCTACTTTGGTGCTTCAAACTGAAATTAAACAAATTTTAGATTCAAGTTGGAGGATTAAAATGATCTCTGAGAAAAACATTGGTTTTTGTTTGAACCTTACCCTATGGTCCCTTACTTTTATACAGTTTCAAAGATCCATAAATCTTTAGAGACTCCTCTGGGAAGACCTATAGTTTCAAGTATATGTTCGGTATTTGAACCTGTAGCTAAATTCATTGATGTATTGTTGCAATCTTTAGTTGTTAAATCTCTCTCATATATTAGGGATACTACAAACTTCATTCAAGTATTGGATTCTATAACAAGGGTGGATGATAACAGCATTTTGGTTTCTGCAGATATTGCATCATTGTATACAAGTATCCCACAGAACGGGGCATTATACGTCATACATCAAGCATTGGAAGAATTAAACATTTCAGCTGGTCCTAGTCATATGATTATGCAATTAACCACCATAGTCATCACACATAGTTATTTTTCTTTTAAGTCTGTTTTGTATCATCAAGTTAAAGGAATCCCCATGGGATCTCCTTTAGCTCTGTCAGTTGAAGATTTATACGTTGCATCTTTTGAAAAAAGATTAATTTATTCCTCCCATTTTTTTGGCCTAATCAACTTTTAGAGGCGTTATATTGATGATTTCTTTTTCTTATGGCAAGACGGGGAGATTAAGTTGCATGAGTTTGAGACATGGATTAATACTCTAGATTCCAATTTAGAGTTTGCATTTCAACATCACGAAACTCACTTAACATTTTTGGATGTTATGGTGCATAAAAGTGGGTCTAGTATTACCACATCAGTTTATTGAAAACCGACAGATAGAAATACAGTATTGCTCTTCCAAAGTTTTCAACCCCACTGTATTAAGGAGAACATTCCAACTGTCCAATTTTTAAGATTTCGTTATATACTTCAATCCCAATGTACAAACATTGTTCTCAAGATTTATTGTAGATTTAAGGAGCAGGGTTACACATATCTGTGTGTTTGAAAAACATATAAATGTGGTTTGTATATCAATAGACAAAATCTAATGATTAAAAATAAAAAAGAACCTATATCACGAATAATTTGTACTTTACCATATTCAACACGTATGACTTCTGTGAAACGCATTGTGTTGAAGCATTGGCCTGTGTTGGAATCTTTGCCTTCATTTATAGAAAAACTGATTTTTGCAGTTAAAAAGGGATGGAATTTAAAGAGCAGATTGTTCAGAAGAGATTCTTTACAAATCACACAAATTAGTGATAAGGGACAAGTGAGGTGTACTGAGTGTTCAGATTGTGATAAAATGTTACCTATTCAACAGTTTTCTCATAAAAATCTACCTCATGTATATTTATTTATTTATTTATTTATTTGTAGAGTTTTATATACCGTCATTCGGTATTGCCATCACAATGGTTTACACACATTACCCAGATCTTTTTCATGTAAATCGAGATGCATGGTATATGCTATCATATGCCCATGTTCGTATATTTATATGGGGCAGACGAAGAGGGAGGTTAGTGTTGCGGTTCTGGCTGTGAGCACCGCGGCCAGGCCCTTACCTCCAGGCTCCCGGACCTGCACCCACTTCCAGAGGCCTGGGTTGTGGCCTGTTTGGCGGCGTCCCCGCTGGGGCTGCGCTGCTGCAAGGTCTCCTTTGGACGCCTGGCTCCTAGGCGTGCGCGCGCCACTTGGGCACTTTTCTAAGCCGTTTCCCGCCAGTGGTGACTCCACCCAACTCCTGACGTCAGACGCCGCGGCCTACATAAGCCGGCCGCGGCCATCCAGTCTTGGCCTTGCAACGGGTTAGCCTCCCGGTTTCCTGTTGTGCTGTGCCCTGGAGTGACTCGCCTTGCTTCGTCGCTCCGTTCCTGCTACAGTACCTGCCTGGTTCCTGCCTGCCTGGTACAGTACCTGCCTGGTTCCTGCCTGCCTGCTACAGTACCTGCTTGGTTCCTGCCTGCTTGCCACAGTACCTGCTTGGTTCCTGCCTGCCTGCTACAGTACCTGGTTGGTTCCTGCTTGCCTGCTACAGTTCCTGCCTGGTTCCAGTACCCAAATCCTGCTACAGTTCTTGCCTGGTTCCAGTACCCAAGTCTTGCTACAGTTCCTGCCTGGTTCCAGAACCCGAGCCCCGTTACAGTATTGCTACTGTCCTAGTCTGGTTCCAGTTACCTGTCCTGATCCACGACCCGCCTAAGTCCCAGCGGCCGGGCCCCTACGGGCTCTTCCCGGGGGGGCTTCGGCTTCCAAGGGTGAAGCCACCTAAGTCCCAGTGGTTGGGCTCCTACGGGCTCCTCCCGGGGGAGTACCAGCTTCCAGGGTGAAGAGCATCTACATCCTGCCTGAACATCTGCCTCCCGGCCTGCTATTCATTAGAGACATTGACCACCTTTCCCAGTCTCCAGCAGGTCGGTCCAAGGGTCCACTAAATGGAGACTTCCATAACAGACAGCAAATTATTGAACATAAAAGAGGCATTCGTAGTTTGAAGGAAAATGCGCCTCTGGTATCCCATCGGATTTCATTGGCGCATAAAGTTGAAGTAAAATGTTTTGTTATCAAATAATTGAATGGGAAGTGTGGAGGAGATATTTCCCATAAATTGAGACAATGTGAGCAGCATTTCATTTATTATTGACATACATTAATTACATTCGGGCTGAATAATGAGATCTAATGGTTGACATTTATGTGATTAATTAATGCTGAATTTGGGTGAAATAATGTATGGAGCGGCTTTGATCTTAGATCAGTGTGAAGATATACATAGTAAGCATTAGTTGGATATTTTCATATAGTTTATGTGTTTTGAAATTTTGATTTGTTGATATATTTTGGAATTTTTTTTTGTTTTAGAGACGAGATGCATTGAAGAGAAGTGACAATATGAGCCATGTTTAAAGGTTGTTCTAGTGGAGTTTCCATAAGTTTTGAACTCTGAAGCTTTGATTTATTGACATATATAAATCTAGAATATAATTGGTAATTTAAGCATTTGATACAGCCTTTGAACTTTTTATAGTTGGGACACAAAGAAGTGTTGCGGCTCCGGGTCGGCCCCGGCCGCTTCACTCACAGTTGCACGGTTCCGCTCCGCTCCAGCCCTCCCCGGGCCTCCGAGGGCCCTTGCCGCCACGTTTCCGGCGTCCCCACGCGGCGCCCAGGCCTGCCTCCGCTTCCCCTGTGCTGCTGCCGCGCCGCCGAAGCAGCCGGCGTCTTGCCGCGGCTGGCTCCGCCCCCTAGGGGCACGCGCGCGTCTCGGCCCGGGATTTAAAGGGCCAGGTGCGGGGAACCTGCCTCCACCCTCCAGTGACGTCAGACGCGACTGGGCTACTTAAGCCCTGCAGCCCCTCTCCTCAGAGCCTTGCAACGAGGTTCCCAGGTTCGTCCTGCTCCCAGTTGCTGTGTTCCTGCTCGTCGCTTGATCTCCTGGTTTTCGACTTCGGATTGGCTTGTGGTTCTTCCTGGCTCCTGACTCTGGTTTGGCTTCGGTGACTTCTGGCTCTCGACTCGGCTTGGCTTTCGGTACTTCTCTGGCTCTTGACTTGGACTGGCTGACGACGATCCTCTGGCTCTAGACGCGGACTGGCTGACGGCGATTCTCCGGCACCTGACCCTGGCCTGGTGAGCAACGACTCCGTCGGTAGAGATCTCCTAAGTCCCAGCAGCCGGGTTCCTACGGGCTCCTCCCGGGGGGACACCGGCTTCCAGGGTGAATCGCCTAAGTCCCAGCGGCCGGACTCCTACGAGCTCCTCTCGGGGGAGTACCGGCTTCCAGGGCGAAGATCCTCTTCCACCGGGTCAGCCTCTCCTCCTGGCCCTTGGTCGCATAGGGCCCTTCGTGTCTTCCTCTCAACTGTCCGCGAGCCTGTCTTCGCCGCCTCCCGGTTGGAACCGGTGTCTCTACCTCTCTAAGGTATTCCATCTCCTGGTTCCGATCGGCCCAAGGGTCCACGAAGCTTACAAGAAGCATGTGAATTTTGAAGAATATTTATATTCTGTGAGAGAGTCTTTGATGTATGTTTTGAGATATTTAATCTTTAAAATATACATATTTAGCAATCTTGATATGATTTTAATACTTGTTAGTTTATGGGTTGTTCATTTATCATAGAAAAAATAACACCCTGAGGAAGCCCAGTCGGGTGAATTGAGGGTCCTTTGTCAGGGAGCAATCAATCAGCATTGAAAAACCTGTTGACAACAGTGTATAAAACCATTGATAATGAGGGAATAACTAATCAGAATTGAGAAATGTATTAACAACAGAGTATAAAATAATCAGTAATGAAGACTCTATCCATATTAAGTACAAGATTGGCAACATTGGAAATATTTATTTATTTATTATTTTTTATATACCGACATTTGATCTCAATTGAGATATCACACTGGTTTACATTCAGGTACTGTAGGTATTTTTCTATCCCCAGAGGGCTTACAATCTAAGTTTTTGTACCTGAGGCAATGGAGGGTAAAGTGACTTGCCCAAGGTCACAAGGAGCAACAGCAGGACTCAAACCCTGGTGTCCTGGTCTGCTGCTCTAACCATTAGGCTATTCCTCCTCCCTTTACCATATTCAACATGTATGACTTCTGTGAAACGCATTGTGTTGAAGCATTGGCCTGTGTTGGAATCTTTGCCTTCATTATAGAACAACTGATTTTTGCAGTTAAAAAGGGATGGAATTTAAAGAGGAGATTGTTCAGAAGAGATTCTTTACAAATCACATAAATTAGTGATAAGGGACAAGTGAGGTGTACTGAGTGTTCAGATTGTGATAAAATGTTACCTATTCAATTTAAAAAATATAAGATTGATTGTCATTTCATATTGTTGAAAAAAAACATTATTTTAGGTAGAATAAAAGGCGAATGAATAGGGTATGTGATAAAGGATGTTTGTTGCGATTGAGGTTAGTTCTTAATGGTTTTTATTGAGGTGTAAATTTGATGACATTTTGTATTTGAGGATATTTGAAAACTATGTAATTTATATTGTACATTTAAACATTAGTTATATAAATTTGTGAATCCCTGTACATACATGCATCTCTACAGCATTTTAATGAAATTATTTAAATAAAGCCTGATTTATTTATTTTTTGTGGTAGATTAATTAACATCTCTCATTGTGTTATATATTTAGTATTGGATTGGCCCAGTTATACAGTGGCAGAACCATATTCTGCCATGCAGAGAACATAGGTTTGATTTGTGAACCAGATCTTTTGTTCCTTGGGCAGGCTAGGGCTGGGGATGCTATGGAGGCAGAGTACATAACCTCTAGCAGGGAGGTTGTCTCTGTCATCACACAAATGCAACACCTAAATCAATTCTTTGCCTCTGTTTTTACTGAGGAGGAGGATGGAGGTCATATATTATACCAGAAACATTTTTTGATGGTGATTATTCTGACCAACTAATAAAATCAATGTGAAACTGGAGTATGTAATAAATCTGATTGACAGACAAAAGAATAAATCACTGGGACAAGATGGTATTCACCTCAGAATTCTGAAGAAACTCAAACATGAAATTGCAGACCTGTTTCTGATTATTTGCAAGCTATCATTTAAAACAGCAACAGTACCAAACGTCTGGAGCGTGGCCAATGTGAAAAAGGTTTCCAGGGGTAATTTAGGAATTTATAGACTGGTGAGCCTGATATTAATGCTGGGCAAAATGGTAGAAGATGTTCTTAAAACAAAATTACTGACCACATGATTTAATGAGGAACATCGTTTTTGCAAAGTGCTGTCTTGCCTTACCAATTTACTAGATTCCTTTGAAAGTATAAACTTGTGGATAAAGGTGATCTGGTTCATATTGTGTATTTGGATTTTCAGAAGGCATTTTACAAAGTCACCAATGAAAGACTCCTCAGGAATCTGGAAGGTCATGAGATTGGAAGCAGTGGTGTACTAAGGGGGGGGGGATGTGGGGGTGTGGTCCGCCCCAGGTGACAGCCAGGAGGGGGATGCCAGCCGGGAGGTTGGCTGCCTCGAGCAGAGCCCATCCTGCTTGCAGCAGAAGAGAAAGGCTGGCAGGCCATGAGCGGTGGAAGTAGGGCTGGTGGAAGCACTGGCGGCCTTCTCGAGCACCATGGGTCTGGGGCCAGCAACTGCATAGCCTTTTCTTCTTCCCACCCTCGCAGCCCAGAAGAGGAAGTGGTGGGTCCACGTGAGCGGAAAGAAGGAAAGGTCATGCCATCTTGGCCAGAAGCAGGAGGAAGATCAGCGCGTGTCCCAGATCATTGCAGGATGAGGAAGCATCGGCGCTTGAGTGCACATGGAGCAGCAACAACGTTGACTCCCTCCCCACTGCAGGTGCAGAAAGCAGAACCACATCAACCCCTATAGCCTCAAGAAAAATGAAGACTCCCCCGTCTGTCACAGGGGCTGAAGGAGGAACCTGCTGCTGTGCTTCTGATGGGGAGCAGGACAGGAAATGAGAGAGAGTGTGTTTGTGTGGCTGAGAGTATTTGTGTGTGTGTGTGTGTGTGTGTGTGTGTGTGTGTGTGTGTGTGTGTTTTTGTGTGTCTGGGAGAGTCTGTGTGTGTCTGTGTATTAGAGAATGTGTGTGTGGGTGAGTGCATGGGAGTGAGGGTACATGTTTGTGTGCTAAAGAGGGAGCCTGTGGGAAGAGAGGTGTGTGTGTGTGTGTGTGTGTGTGTGTGTGTGTGTATGTGAGAGAGAGATGGAGCCTATGTGAAGGGATGTGTATGTGTGAGAGACAAATGGAGGGAGCCTGTGTGCAGGATGTGTGAAAATGTGTGGAAAAGAGAGAGGGAGCCTGTGTGAGGGAGAGAGGAACTGGAGATCTTTGGGGGGAGGGACAGAGAAATGAACAAGAGAGAGGAGAATGGAGAAGTGAACTGGGGGAAGGGGGACAGAGATGTTTCCCTGGGGGGGTGCCAAAGGAAGTATCCACCTAAGTGCCAAATACTTTAGGTGTGCCACTGTTTGGAGGCAGTGTTCTATTGTGGATTGGTAACTGGATAAAAGACAGGAAACAATAGATAGGACTAAATAGTCAGTTTTCCAAATGGAGAAACCTTGTTAGTAGAGTGCCCCAGGGAACAATGAATGAGGTGACCAAATTTGCAAATGACACAAAATTGTTTTGAGTTGTTAAAACAGCAACAAATTGTGAAGAACTGTAGAAACCCAATGAAATTGGGCATCTAAATGGCAGATGCAATTTAATGTGGACAAGTGCAAAGTAATGTATATGACTAAATAATCTCAACTACAGGTACATGGTGCTGGATTTCATGTTAGGATTCACCACCCAGGAAAAGGACCTGAGAGTCCTTGTGGACCATACCTTGAAATCTTCAGCCAAGTGTGTGGCGGCAATCAAAAAGGCAAATAGAATGTTAAGAATTATTTGGAAAGAAAAAGAGACAAAAACTGAGGATATCATAATGGCTTTGTAAAGATCCATGGTGCCACTGCATCTTGGGGCGGATTTTAAAAGCCCTGCTCGCGTAAATCCGCCCGGATTTACGCGAACAGGGCCTTGCGCACCGGCGCGCCTATTTTCCATAGGCCTGCCGGCGCGTGCAGAGCCCCAGGACTCGCATAAGTCCCGGGGTTTTTTGTCGGGGGCGTGTCGGGGGCGGGGTGCAGCATTTCGGGGACGGGCCCGGGGGCGTGGTTTTGGCCTGGGGCGGTCCGGGGGCGTGGCCGCGCCCTCCGGAACCACCCCTGGGTTGTGTCTCGTGTGCCAGCGGCCCGCTGGCGCGCGTGAATTTACTTCTCCCTCCGGGAGGCGTAAATCCGTGGACAAAGGTAGGAGGGGGTTTAGATAGGGCCGGGGGGGTGGGTTAGGTAGAGGAAAGGAGGGGAAGGTGAGGGGAGGGCGAAAGAGAGTTCCCTCCGAGGCCGCTCCGATTTCGGAGCGGCCTCGGAGGGAACGGAGGCAGGCTGCGCGGCTCGGCGCGCGCCGGCTGCCCAAAATTGGCAGCCTTGCGCACGCCGATCCTGGATTTTAGAAGATACGCGCGTATCTACTAAAATCCAGCATACTTTTGTTTGCGACTGGTGCGCCAACAAAAGTATGCAAACGCGCATTTTTTAAAAATCTATCCCCTTGAGTATTGTGTGCAGTTCTGGTTGCCCCATCTCAAAAAAGACATAGCGGACATAGAAAAGGTACAGAGAAGGGTGACAAAAATGATAAAGGGGATGAAAATGCTCCTTTTATGGAGAAAGTCAACAGATTAGCTTGGAAAAGAGAAGACTGAAAAGGGATGTGCTTGAGATTTATAAAATCATGAGTAGATAAATAGGGGACAATTATTTATAAGAAACATAAGAAACATAAGAAAATGCCATACTGGGTCAGACCAAGGGTCCATCAAGCCCAGCATCCTGTTTCCAACAGTGGCCAATCCAGGCCATAAGAACCTGGCAAGTACCCAAAAACTAAGTCTATTCCATGTAACCATTGCTAATGGCAGTGGCTATTCTCTAAGTGAACTTAATAGCAGGTAATGGACTTCTCCTCCAAGAACTTATCCAATCCTTTTTTAAACACAGCTATACTAACTGCACGAACCACATTCTCTGGCAACAAATTCCAGAGTTTAATTGTGCGTTGAGTAAAAAAGAACTTTCTCCGATTAGTTTTAAATGTGCCCCATGCTAACTTCATGGAGTGTCCCCTAGTCTTTCTACTATCCGAAAGAGTAAATAACCGATTCACATATACCCGTTCTAGACCTCTCATGATTTTAAACACCTCTATCATATCCCCCCTCAGTCGTCTGAAAAGTCCTAACCTCTTTAGTCTTTCCTCATAGGGGAGTTGTTCCATTCCCCTTATCATTTTGGTAGCCCTTCTCTGTACCTTCTCCATCGCAATTATATCCTTTTAGACAATTATATCCTTTTAGACAATTATATCCTTTTTAGACAATTATATCCTTTTAGACAAATCTAGGACTAGGGGAGACTCTGTGAAACTAGAAACTGGCAGATTTGAAACAAATAATAGGAGGTATTTTTTCACTCAGTGCAAAAGAACATAAGAACATAAGAAATTGCCATGCTGGGTCAGACCAAGGGTCCATCAAGCCCAGCATCCTGTTTCCAACAGAGGACAAAACCAGGCCACAAGAACCTGGCAATTACCCAATTGCACAATCAAGCTATGGATCTGTTGCCAATAGATGTGGTCAAAGCAACTAACACAATTCAAAAAGAGGACTGGACAAGCTCCTGAAGGAAAAGTCCATAAACAGTTATAAGCCAGGCAAACCTGTGAAAACCAGTGGTTATCCCTGGGAGTGAGTTACAAGAAATAGATCAATTACCGGGGATCTGCTGAGTATTTGTGACCCAGACGCGCCTCTGTCGGAGACAGAATGCTGGCCTTGATGGACCTTGCTCTGACCCAGAATGGCACTTTTTATGGTTTTATAATCTTACCTTATGGCTGCACCTAGGGTGCAAGTTAGCCAGGTTCTGGGCTGATCCCTGATTTCTGGACTGTGACTGAGAACTGTCACTGAGATGGCTCAACTATGCTGGAGAGAGAATACAAAATAAAGGAAAAAAGCCTAGAGACTTGCACATAAAGATTTCTGGCACCGTGGCTTATCAGTGGCCAGGCCCAGATTTTCCCATAGACAGAGGCAGTTGCCTCTGGCGCCATTATTCAATATTTCAAAGGTGCTGTGCTGGCAGCTTGAGTGACGTCACCTGTTTGCCCTCCCCCCCTCCCCCCAGCTCCTTCTTCCGGTGCTGGTGGTGATGAAGCAAGCACAAAAATCTTCAAAGCATGCGCAAGAGTCCTGATGTGCAGACACACCTCTGCATCATGCATTGGGCGTACCTCTTTCTCCTTTCGCCTAGTGCCTGGTTGGAACTGGGATCCCAATCGGTGCAGCTTGGTGCCGCACGGCAAGACAAGGGAACCGCGGAGTTCAGTTACAGTAGGCACAGCTGCCAGCCGGTGTGTTTTTAACAGACCAATGCTGCTGCCAGTAAGGAGGATAGGAGGAGGAGGAGGAGGAGGAAGAGAGGGCACGAGCAAGCAAGCAAGAGTGGTATGGGATGGGAAGGACATGATGCTGGGGAAGCCGGGGAGGGAGTAAAAGAGAGAAGATAGATGCTGGAAATGGCATGGTGTGTTAATGAGAGGGGAGGGAGAAAGAGGTGCTGGGCATGGTGTGTTAATGAGAGGGAGGGAGGGCATCTCCCTTGTAATCCTTAATTGTCCCACTCATGCTCCACCCCCCCTCCCAGAGGGCACTTCTAAATTTAGTGGCTATGGGTCCAAAATTTTAAAACTGCATCCGTCAGAGGCAAATTCTGATTGAGCTAGAAGCTCAAAATAACAGAAGAAATCTGCTGAATGAAAAGAAAAAAAAAAGGAAAAATCCTCCAAAAACATTGGATAATTTCAATGACAGGCAGCTTATCTGATTGGTGCGCTTCAGTTATCCATTACTGCTCTGCAAATTTCATACCAGTTGCTTTTGATCCATTGTTGGATTTGCAGTCTGACACCTTTTATGATCATTTGAAATTTTTGTTCTTAAAATAAATAAATTGGATAAGTTGCCACAATCTGCAGTCCTTTCGCTGGTCAGTCTGCGTACACAACATGAATAGAGTCTGCATGGCACAGAACAAGCCTCCTGGCACTGCTGGTTGATTTCCTGCAGGATCTCGCACAGAAAACTGCCTCAGAGTGCTTCGAGGGTGACTCTGTTCTGCACATTAATCACGCAGTCTGCCAGCAAAATGAAAACAGATTGGCTCGGTCGAGAAGAGTGCAGGTCCCAGCACTTTATAAAACAATATCAAAACAAGGGGAAAAAAAAAGTTATCGTACATTGCAATGCTCCTTTCATGCCTACTCCCCCCTTCCGGCCCCACCCATTTTTCTGTCTTTAAAAAAAGCAAAAAACAAGAGATGCATGGAGGAGGGAGAACTTCTTTAAGAGACCATCAGGCTGCACAAGATTGCACGGCTCTATATATTATATATATATATTAACCAAGAGGTTAATATATAAAAGCTTTGACCAGGTAACTGAGATTTTAAATTTTTCTCCCACTCCTCGGTTAAATATTGTCCGGGTAAGTCTGGTTGGAAGAACCAGCCGGGTAACTTTAACCGGGTTACCTAGATTAACTTTCTCATTCTCCGGCCTGCTGAAGTGAATATTGACCTCTAAATTACCAGTATGAAAAACAAAAAAAATGAAAGCACTTTCTGCGTGTGAAGATTTTGCATAAAAAGAAGCATGAAGAAAATACATACTTTAATCATTTATTCAGAAACCACTATAAATCATTTCAGCCTCCTGTCAAATGTTTGCCTGAGATGGGAGAGAAACCTAAATAAGGGGAGAAGAAAACTGTGCATGTGGGAGTGAGAGAGAGAGCGTGTGATTTGGGATGGGCTGGTGTGAGGGCGGCTTTGACTAGTATATCAAGGAGAGAGAAAGAGGGGGAACATGGCTGTGTGAAGAAGATAGACTGCAGGTCTTTGTAAACAAATCACGTGCCTGTTTTTGCAACTGCGTGCGTTTTGATGGGCAAGGAAGTGGGGGGCTTCTCAAAAGGATTTACATTGTAATTCACAATTGATAGGGGGCGCTGGGGTTTGGGTAGGGCCACTATGATCACCAGGCAATATTGCTTACACTTGGGAGGGGGTGAGAGGTGCTCACATTGGATGCAAGGCCCCATTTAAATATGCATTGGTGGCGCGCAGGTCGCTGGTCAAGTTTGTGCCCTTGCACAGCCAGGCACACGTAAAAAAAAATTCACGGACAATTTTGCTACCTATGCTAATGAGCTCATTAGCATGAGTAGAAAATTGCACAAAATGGACCTTTTAACCGATGGTAAATATCACTGGTTAATATACTAGCCTTTGCATTTGTAAGAGAGAGAGAGAGATAGAAATAGTAAAATAAAATAAAGGAATGGCGAGATTAAAAAAATAGTAAAAGATGATGATTAAAAGGGAAGAAAATATGCAGAAAACATGTAGAAATAAAGATAAAAAGAGGAACGAGGAAAGCTGCTACAGTAAGATGGAACTAAATAAACCTGAATATAAGAAAGATCTAAAAGTTTTCTTGTCAGGATTTTTAAGTGATCCATCTTTAGTGTTCAGTACACAATGTGCTTATGTAACTATACTATATATAGACTGGGTTGTATTTGTTTTCTGACACTACCATACACCTTAGTCTAAAAGTTAGACGCTGCCCTTGAAAATGTTATGAAACAATAATCTGGCCCCCAGACTGATAAAAGTTGGTCATCCCTGGCCTAGATATTGTTTAGCTAGAATTGTAAAGGTGACAACTAGTAGCAATATGAACATCTAAACAGATCGTGAAAATTTGAAAAATAAATTTGGTCGTGCTCTTGAAGGTTGCCGCAAAGAGCAAAGGGTAGCATTCACCAGTAAAATGCAACTACAGCCTGGTATGATGATTTCCCAAAAATGGCAGCTTTCCATTTGCCTTCTATAAAGGTCTCTATATAAATAATAGCTAACAGGTTGATTTTAAAAGCGTTGCTCGTGCAAAAACAGCCTCACACGCATGTTTGTGTGTAACGTGCAAACCTTTTCAAATTTACTTGTAAGCCTGGAGTAAGAAAGGAGTGTTTCACAGCAACTTGAAAAAAACTAGGAAAATATCCTTCCAGGTGAATTGGAATTACAGCAGACATGTTGCCAAAAAGTACAGGATCAACCAAAACACTTGAATAAAACTATGGCAGTGGGCTCAGCTAAAGCATCTTTCCCTTTTACATATAGGTCTTTAATTTTTCTTGTGCTTTGGAGAGGAAAATTAAACATGTCATGTGATACATTTGTATTTTGGAGCTATAGCCTCTTCAGAAAGAATAGTGCTGCATATATTTTCCAGGTTTGTTGTTTTTTTTGTGGATTTATAGTTTGTCTGACATGAAATATGTTTCATACTTTAAAAGTACCTACCCCTAGATTCATCATATCGCTATAAATATAGCGAAAATAGCGCCCGTGAGAAAAAAAAATAAAAGGGGCATGATTAGGGTAATTTTCCAGGTTCATTAAATTTATCACGCCTGTGATATTTTCACATCACAAGCTGAGAAGTTCCCAGACAGGCTTTTATTGCAATTGGGGGTGGGGGAAAGAGAGAGAGACAGAGAGAGAGTGAAAGAGAATGAGCACCTCTTTATAAGGAGCACATATAAGTAAACTATTTATATCACTGTAAGAGGGGCAACTAGTAACTTGGGGAGAAGTTTTGGTGGTGTGCTAGGTTTTGAGGGGCAGTTTTACATGCACAGTCAGAGGTACTAACTGCACAGTAGACATCGGTGCAGATTGTATGTGATTTGGAGTGATGAAAGTTAAACAAACATGAGATTTGAACAGTATAATCTCGACCTAGCTTGATAGCAGCTAGGTAGAGAGTGCATCAAGCTAGGTGTTATTTATCGTATCTGTTATGGCATTATTGTTGGTGTTAGCCTGTGTTAACGCCTGCGATAAGGCCCTAACACGATTTTTAAAATGACCCACCGCCCCCCAGTTTAGGACATTTATGGGATCTATGACTGTTTCTGATATGAGGGAAGCAGAACCCAGGAAAAGCATTGGTTTGAACTTGCGACATTGGAGTCTCTTTGTTAATCCTTGATACAGGAGTTATTTTGTTTGAAAACAGCTAATATGCCCAGGGAGATTTTTATAGCCAAAAAGTACTAGTAGAAACATAAAACTGCTAGTAACTCCGAGCTGTACTGTTCCAAGCTCTCTGTTTGTAGGGATACCATAGACTGCACCAAGAAGGAGTATTTTTCTAGGTGAATTGTGTCCTCTGCTTCTCATCTGTGTGAACTATTTCGAGTAGTGAATTCACTTGTTCAGGTACCATCTTCTGGCTCTCTGAATTTTTCCACTATACTATGTGAGTGTTTTGCTGCTTTTTACATACCAAGATTGATACAAATTGAAGGCCTGATCTCAAGCTTCTTCTGGCTAAGATCTGCTGCAGGCTCGTGGAGTGAGTTTGCTCTTCCTTCAACAACTAAACCTGTTTGACCTTGGTTCAAATGAAAGACAATTTCTGTGTGTTCAGTTCATGTTTTTGTGCTCTGATTAAGGTGTTGTGTTCAGATGAAGGATCTTTGTTCAATCAATTGTGCATGCTTTAGTAGTTCAAGACTTGCTGCAGGCTTGTTTAAAATCTGTTCTGTTGTGGTACATCTCATTCTTTAAAAGCCAAATTCTAATAGCCCTGAACTGTGCAGTTACTGCCCTATTTCCATTGCTAGCAAAAATTATTGAGAAGGTAGTTCTCCACCAGTTGCAGGAATTCCTGGATGATAATCCTCTTTTTCATGAATCCCAGTTTGGATTCCATCCTTATCAGAACATAGAATTCTTGTTATCTAGTTTGATTTGGGGCCTCATTTTCCAATATCACATGTGACCAAGGAGAGAGAGAGAGAGAAAGAGAGAGAGAGAACCTTGCTATAGTGCCTCCTCCCTAGACAGGTATTTGTATCCCTATGGTAAGCCCACCTAGTAACTCGAGGTGGGGATTAGGTAGGAGTGTAGGGGGTTGGGGGCCACTTTCACATTCAACATGAGACGTACGAACAGAACAGTGGTCTCCTGTGAAGATTTGATGGCCTTCGGAGTGAGGAAACTCACTCCAGGATGAGATTTGGGCAATGTTCTCTCAACCTAGCTTGATGGACAACATCAAGCTAGGTTGAGAGAACATTGCCCAAATCTCATCCTGGAGTGAGTTTCCTCACTCCGAAGGCCATCAAATCTTCACAAGAGACCACTGTTTTGTTCGTACGTCTCATGCTGAATGTGAAAGTGGCCCCCAACCCCCTACACTCCTACCTAATCCCCACCTCGAGTTACTCGGTGGGCTTACCATAGGGATACAAATACCTGTCTAGGGAGGCTACACTATAGCAAGTCTCTCTCTCTCTCTCTCTCTCTCTCTCTCTCTCTCTCTCTCTCTCTCTCTCTCTCTCTCTCTCTCTCTCCAAACCTTGGTATAGGTATTCTTTAAACCTTTTGGGGGTAATGCTGATTTTCGGATTATAACTTGACTTTAATTCTGTCATCATTACATTACTGTAATTCTGTTTTTGAATTTCCCTCAGCCTTCAGTGAAGGCCTTACAGTTAATCCAAAATTCTGTGGTCCACTTAATGTTGAGGTGTCCTTTGCATTCTCGTGTTTCCCAAGTATTGACTAATTTACATTGGCTCCCTGTTTATTGATATTTGGTATTTAAGTCACTTAAGGGTCTTGCATCTGATTGATTGTCTGCTGAATTGAGTGCATATTGTCCATCTTGAATGCTGTGCTCGTCCTCTCAGCACTTGCTTATGGTACTCTCACACAAACATGTTCAGTTAAAGGAATCTCAGGAGCGCATTTTTGGGGTGGCTAGGCCTGTCTATTAGAATGAGCTCCCAGAAATTTTAAAATCAGAATGTGAGCTGTTACAATTTAGGAAACTGTTGAAAACCTACCTTTTTGTTTTTGCCTTTGCTGATTGACAATGACTTTTTAAATAAACTTTGTGGGTAGCTATTGTTAAAAGTGGTACAGGTTATAGGTTACGTGCTGTGGTGTTATTCTAAAGCCTGTGAAGTCAGAGGTAACTGTGATTGTTTTGTTTGCTTGCTATTTGGACAGTCTAATGCTTTAATTTTGTAGTTTAGTTTTACATGCTTTGAGGTCAATGTTCCAAACTAAACATTTAAATGGATAACTTGGGCTTAGATGAATAACCTGGATAACCTGAGCTAGATGGATAACTTGTGAGTCATCCATCTAAATGGCTTTGTGTTTGTTATGGCCGTTGGCCGCAGGTGGCTGCGGCCGACCCAACTCACATCATGTGTTGCCCTCCTGTCCTCTCCAGGTGAACTTGTGGCTGTGGCTAGCCGCTACCACCGCGAATCTCCTGGCTCTCAAGTCTACTCGTGGTGGCTGGGAAGCCGCTGATCTCCATGCCGACTTTAGGCCTTCCTAGGCACATGCGCACCACTGGGTCTCACTTTAAAGGCACTATGGTGGGAACCTCAGGGGCATCCCTGACTGATGACATCACAAGCTGGGGATTCATAAGCACCTCCCTTGGCCTACACTAGCTGACTTGGCAATGAGTTCCTTCGCCTACTGGTGTTTGCTCCTGTCTCCTTGGACCCGTGGTTCTTGCCTTGGATCTCTACCTGCGGCTCTGGACTCTGGCTTGGGTACCCACTCCTCGGGAGCCTGCTTGCGCTTCCTGTGGGAGACTTGGTCTCCAGGCTTCCCCGCTTCTTGGGTTAGTCCCTGCACCTTTCCAGACGTCCTATCTGCTGGCTTCCCTGCTCCTCGGTGTTGCCTTATGAACTGCCTATCTGAGATTCCTTCTCTGCACTTTCCCGCTCCTCGAGGTAGTGTCTACCTTAGTACATTGGAGACTCACTCTGCGCATCCTCCCTCCTTGGGGCAGTGCCTACGTCTCTACACCAGTGACTGTACTCTGTGCTCCCTCGCTCCTCGGGGCAGTGCCTACGTCTCTGCACCACAGACTCCTCGGGGCAGTGCCTACGTCTCTGCACCACAGACTTACTCTGCTCCTCATGGCAGCTTTAGTCACTACATCGGAGATTCGACTCTGCGCTCTCCTGCTTTTCGGGGCAGCCCCTACGTCTCTATACCAGTGATCTTTCTCTATGCAGCCTCACTCCTCGGGGCAACCTACGTCACTACATTGGAGACTTGACTCTGCGCTTCCCCACTCCTCGGGGCAGCCCCTACGTCATTATACCTGAGACACTGTCACTACGCTGTCCCGCCCCTTGGGATAGTCTCTGCATCACTCCTCCAGAAGATCTGTCTCGCGCTCCCCACTCCTCATGGGCCTGCCTAGTGCTCCTCTGTCGGAGGTTCCTGCTCTGGTACTTGTACATTCAGTCCTGCCTGAGTACTGTGACTCCTCTGAACTGTGTCTCTTTGTCCTGCTCCTCAGCGCGCCTCACAATACTTCTCTGTGCAGGTACCTGCGATCACGTGGCAGTGACGCAGGGCGTTCTCTCTACTGAACTACCATCATGTCCCCTGCTGCAGCTGACCTCGCCGGTGAGGACCTGTGGGGCTCCACCCCACAGGCTGTATCAACCTTCACCTCGGGCCAAGGGTCCATGAAACCCATGATTCCTAACAGTGTTTTGTTATTATATTTCATTTATTCTCTATGTTTGGTTGTACTCCAGTGATATATGTAGATTAACAGATTATAAAATTTATAAATAAAATACTCTTGTGACATTTATTTAGTTTTTAACAGATGGTTTAATCTTTCTGCTCTGGCAATGCCCTATCATCATCATGTGCTCAACTGAGTTGGGTGACAAAGCATTAACTCCTCCTCCCCTCCACACACACACACACACACCTTGTTTAGGTTCTCAATCTCTGCTAAAAGGCTATGAAGGGATCATCCTTAGCTCATATCTCCGACCCTATATTTAGATCTTAGACAAAAAGCTAAAGCACACCATCACAGCTCATATCAACTTATTAGTCTCAGCAAAGACACTAACAATTGGAAGAGGCAGAAACCAAAATTGCTTTCTTCACCAGCACTAGGGATTTACTAAGCAACATTTTAAAACTTTCAAAATGCAGTCACCTGTTCTCTACTTGCTTTATGAGCAGTGAGCACACATAGGATGGTCAGTCTGATCCAGCAAATGTTCAAAGCAGACTTATTCTGCACATATAACGAGACAACTTGCAGATTTTAAAAATAGTCATTTGCACATAAATCCACTTTGAAAATTCAAGCTTAAGACTAGGGGGTATAAGGTACCCGCAGTCCTTAGCTGTACATAGGCTATTTGAAAATTGCCCTCACAGGGAATAATTTTTAAAGGCATTTACAAGCATAAAACCCAGTTTTATATGTGTAAATGGTTATACTAAAATAGTCCAGGGTTGAGTGCCTGTAAAAGTATGTGCATCACCTGGTTACATACATAGCTTTATACAAATGGAACAGAGCATTCTGGGATGGAGTTGCGTGGAGATGGCATTTGCATGCATACTTTTTCTGATTTTACAAAGTATGTGCTTAAGCGCACATCACGTAAGTTACTACCACTGAAGAGGGTGTGTACCTTTCTGCAAGTGAATATGTGTACGTACTCCTCCAATTACCCGATTTTAACTGCCATTCCTCCCACTACCGGTTTCTTAACTGTTATTTCTTGACACAGTAGACCTCGTCCTGTGGGATGGCATGAAGGGAGACATAGTGCTAGAGAGTTAAGGAGATTGTTGAACAAGAGTAGATGCTGTTTAGGAGCTTTCCTATTTTAATCAGCCTCCTCATGTATGCAGTAGCGGGGCACTTTTTTTTTTACTTGCATACTTTACACAAATTTTCAAAGCAAGACTATCAATACTTCTCTGTTTCACAATTATCAATTGAAAAGTATGCATGCTTGACGTCATTAGGCCTTGCCTGAATAATCCTCCCATGATTTGGGGACTAGTCTATTGGAATATATTTTTTGGTATAAGTGGATAAATGTTTACGTTTGCTTGTATTCCAATATGTTTGCTTTATGGATATTGTCAATGTATCTTGTTAAAATCTAATAAAATGTTAATTTAAAAAAAGAAAAGAAAAGTATGCGTGTAAAAAATACCCATCCATGCACCTTGCACCTCCTATTTGGGCAGGCGGCCAAGTGGGAACAAAACAGAATGGGGGTAATTTACATGCACAATTGCTACGATATATGCAACGTCTACACACTAAATTCTTTTGAAAATGACCTCCTATGGGTCAGATTTTCAAAGGGGTACGTGCATAAGATACGCGCGAACCCCCCGAAAACCTGCCCAAAGTTCCCCCTGCGTGCGCCGAGCCTATGTTGAGTAGGCTCGGTGGTGTGCGCAAGCCCCAGGATGCGAGTAAGTCACGGGGCTTTCCTGGAGGGGCGTGTCAGGGGGCGTGTTGCGGCGGCATGTCATTTGGGGGCGGGGCCGCGGGTGTAGTTCCGGCCCGGGGGCGTTTCGAGGGCATAGCCGAGGCCTCCGTAACAGCTCCCGGGCCTGGGAATCGTGCGCTGCGGTCAGCCCAGCACACGCAAATTACGCCTGCCTCGGGCAGGCATAACTTGTGCAACAAAGGTGGGGGGGGGTTTAGGTAGGGCTGGGGGGGTGGGTTAGGTAGGGGAAGGGAGGGGAAGGTGCCGGGGGGTGGAAGGAAAGTTCCATCCAATCGGAGCGGCCTTGGAGGGAACGGAGGCAGGCTGCGCGGCTCGGCGCGCACAGGCTGCCGATTTTGCACAGCCTTGTGCACGCCGATCCCGGATTTTAACAGATATGTGTGGCTACACGCGAATCTATTAAAATCCTGCATACTCTTATTTGCGCCTGGTGCGTGAACAAAAGTACGCGTGTGCGCAAATTTGTAAAATATACCCATATGTGTACATTTGACAACTGAATGTATACACTTACTGTTTTCCTTCCCTAACCTAATCCTATCCAAAGAATGCCTTTTTTCCAGTGACTAGATACGTACACAATATAGAAACCTGTGCCTAGTTTAGCCACTTTGAAAAGGGCAATTTTCAACCAATTCATTTTAACTATAAAGGTTTTAAAAATTGCTCTCATAATGATGGCAGACCTGCCATTCTTTTTTTTTTTTTTTTTGGAGGGGGATGTTTATTCTACTATTTAATTTTTTAAAGATATAAGTGGTGTGAAACTATTCTTGATCAGAGAAAGTAATAGTATTTAAATCAGATTCAAACTAACTGGGGTTTCAATGACTGCTGCTCACTAAAAGGAAATATATCACTGCCTAGACATAAAGGTGTTCATACTGTGGATAATGAAGGATATTTAGCTAAATTAGCACTGTGAAGTTCATGATAGTGAATAACACCTTGGGGATGGTGAAGATGGCTGATCCTCTTGTGAAAGAAATTGACAACAATTTCTGTCCAGGACCGCAAAAACCAATAGAAAATTAACTTAATGGAATGGTAGCAGCAATTCCATGTTAGAGGAGATTAGAGTAATAGATGATAATGAGAATGCATTTTTATAAAGCAGTTTTCATGGCAACCATCCAAAGGCACTGAAGAAGGAGAAATATATATGAGGTTCAGCTAAAAGTCTAAATAATAAGAAATATATTTAGGATACCCTCAAAAAAATCAACTGAATATCTTTCTTCAGTAGCACTGCATGATGAATTAATATATAATCCTGGGGTATAACAAGCGAATGGCCTTGACATCTCTAGTATGCAGTAGGAGTGTGCACACTAATGTATTCTTTTTTTTTTTTCAGAAATGTTTGGTTGTTTTTCATTTTGGGGATTTTTTTCTTTTTGTTTTTGTGGTTTTTCATTTTCAGGAAATAGTGTACTCTATTAGTAAATAGTGTGCATTAAAAGAACCGTGATGTTATTCAGTGGGCAGCAAATGGACAGCCTTAAACTCTTTGTGGCAGCATGTGCAGTTAGAATGACCAGAGAATAGACACAGGCTAGGCTCTGGCTGGATATTTATGAATTTTTATTAATTCACAACAGAAAAACAGCTGCATATCTTCGCAACTTATAAACAATGACACAGTATCACAATTTGCATTCTCTCAAACTAGGCCTTTCCCAAGATTCCTCCTATTTTCCCCAAAGCTTCATGTTCCCTCCTGAGCCTAGCTAGATGTGCACCTTCCCGGACCAGGATTCCCTGTTGTTTGGGGCTTAAGGTGGACCAGGTCAGATCTCTAGATCTGGCATCTTAAGATATTCTGGGGTTTTCTTGTACATATCCATTTACATTCCTATTGAAATGTATTCAATGAAAGTTTTAGGAGAGAGGAGTTGTGGAAATGGTGATTTTTACTGCCACAATAAGGTCTCCTTCCTAATCTATTTTGCAAGATCCATCTGGACCTGGCTACATCGGGAGGGACAACGTACAGAAAAACTTTAGACAGGTATCTGAAACGATCAAAATAAAAATGAAGACATATGATCTAGAGCAATAGTAATTTAAATACCGTATTTTTTGCTCCATAAGACGCACCTGACCATAAGACGCACCTAGGATTCAGAGGGGGAAAATTAAAAAAAAAAAAATTTGTGCTAAACCGGCTCTGCTTCTGGGCGTCTTATGGAGCAAATTAGGGGAGTGCATAGCTTTTTTTTTTCTCCCCATTTTGTTTTCGGGTCTGGGGAGGGCCATTTCGGTCCACTCCCCAGATCAGAAAACTTTTCTTTCTCTGGGAACCCCTCCCCCCCCAAAAAAAAACCCCCATCCCAACCCTTTAAATTAATTAACACCCCCCACCCTCCTGACCCACCTCCAAGACCTGCCGACTTAATTTACTACAAACCCCCACCCTCCTGACCCCCTCAAGACCTGCCGTCTTAATTTACTACAACCCCCCACCCTCCTGACCCCCCCAAGACCTGCCGACTTAATTTACTACAAACCCCCCCCCCCCAAGACCTGCCAAACGTCCCTGGGGGTCCAGGACCGGTCTGGGAACGATCTCCTCGGCTTCGGCTGTCGGCTGCCAGTAAACAAAATGGCGCCGACGGCCCTTTGCCCTCTCCATGTCACTGAGACCGACCAATAGCAGCGGTCGGTCCCAGTGACATAGTGAGGGCAAAGGGCCTTCGGCGCCATTTTGATTACTGGCAGCCGACGGCCCTTTGCCCTTACTATGTCACAGGGACTACTGCTGCCATTGATCGGTCCCAGTGACACAGTGAGGGCAAAGGGCCGTCGGCGCCATTTTGATTACTGGCAGCCGACGGCCCAAGCCCAGGAGATCGCTCCCGGACCGCTCCTGGACCCCCGCTGGACCACCAGGGACGTTTGGCAGGTCTTGGGGGGGATCAGGAGGGTGGGGGTTGTAGTAAATTAAGTCGGCAGGTCTTGGGGGGGTCAGGAGGGTGGGGGGTTGTAGTAAATTAAGTCGGCAGGTCTTGGGGGAGTCAGGAGGGTGGGGGGGGGGTTGTTAGATTTTTAGTTTTTTTTTTTATATTCGCTCCATAAGACGCACATACATTTTCCCCCCACTTTTGGGGGGAAAAAAGTTCGTCTTATGGAGCGAAAAATACGGTAATTTACACAGACCAAAACAATGGCAAACAGCAGAGGAGATACAAGCCCACTCTGTTTATCTGTCTAAAATGTTGCTGTAAACCGATCCTCCAGATGCAGCCTTGGCTAAACATGGTCCCGTGACTAATTTTTCAGCCTTTATTTGGATCAAAAACTTTGGGTTTATACAATTGTTCAACACGTGGTTCTGTTTATAGACTTCTCAAATATACCTCACAGCATACTCGTTCCTTGCCTTGATAACCAAGTGTGCTTTATGCTTCAGTCCACAACTCTTTGTGGTGATACAGTTGATCATAACATTCTTCTATTAAGATTGAGTGAAATTGATATCTGCGGTCAAGCCTTGAAATGGCTTACATCTTTTTTGCATGATAGGTCCTATCAGGTAAAAACTGAAACCAAGACTTCCTCTTGAAGAACAATCACAACTGGTATTCCTCAGGGTTCTGCTTTATCGGCAACCCTGTTTAACATTTATTTGTTACCACTATGTAAACTATTAGCAGGTCTTGATCTCAACTTTAGAGTGTACACTGATGACGTACAATTCTGGATACCAATTGAAACTTCTCTATCACATTTCCTAAATTGTTTAAACATTTATTTTGCAGCAATAAAAAAAATGGTTAATTGTCAACAGGCTTTGCCTCAATATTGAAAAAACAGAAATAATCCAATTAAGTAGAAAAAATGTGGACTTTCATTTTGATGTAAAACAATCACAATGGAAAATTCATTATGTGACTTAGGGGTGTTACTGGACAACCAATTAACAATGACTATTCATTTTTGATCAGTCATCGAACAAGGATACCATAAGCTTTGCATCTTAAGTTGACTAAAAGCACGTTTAGAACAAGAAAATTTCCATTCTCTTCTTCAGACACTGGTATGTGCTAATATTGATCCTTACAAGTGCTACAGAATGCAACTGCCCATACATTAACAGGAATAAGAAAATTTGAAAACATTAATTTGATTTTATGTTCATTACAGTAGCTATCCATACAATTTCACATATAGTACAAAGTTCTCACATTAATCCATAAAATTTTGTCTAACAATGACACTATGTGGCTGGAATTAGCACTGAACTTTTATGTTCCACAAAGAATGTTACCGTCAGCCAACAAAGTCTTAGTAGATATTCCATCTATACATGATGCCCATCTTAGCGAATATAGGAGAGAGTGATTTCAACTGTGGGACAATTCTCTGGACCTGGATGCCTGAGTCCTTAGATATTACATCTAATTTCAAAATCTTTTTTAAAAAGGGCTTAAAATCTGGTTCTGTATATTGGCATTCACAAATTGATGATCCATTTGCACAGTAGTGCAATTGCTTATATATATGTATGATTCAGTTGGGCAATATAAATATATAAGAGTGTGAATTGTTTTGTAAACTTGTAATGTTGCTTTATGTAAATACTGTGTATGTTTTTAGCTTATTAACTGTTCTGTTCTATTTGAGGGATGGCATATAAAACCAAGCAAATAAATAATGAATACAATATCAGTGTCTTCCCAATAGAGTGCAAAGAACAAGAAGTAAAATAATGGACAAACAGCTCCTACAGATAACTCAGGCCATCCCCTTTAATGACTTTAAAAACCAAAACTGGTACCTTAAATGAATTCAACAAGCAACTCGGAACCAATGTAGAGATTGTAATCTGGGAGAAATATGCTCCCAAATATTGCAACCTGTAGTCAGCTGGGTAACTGAGTTCTGAAGGGGCTATAGAACCCTAATAAAATCCTGGGGGGGTCCTAGATAGACTGAGTTAAAATAATCGTGCTGCTTAGGACTAGCAATTGCACAACTGTCCTAAAATCAGCTGATGACAAGATATATTGCAAATACCTCAATATTCACAGCTTATAATTGATACTTCTTAGCACAAACTTAATCTGACTCTTTAAGGGAAAGACCTGAATCAAACAAAACTCTAAGATCGCAGGCTAAGGACACAAATAGGAAGGTAAAGTTTCTAAAATGCAACTGATTTACAGAATCAGGGGAAGACTTTCAACTCACCTAAAGGGCTTCTGTCTTCCTTAAATTAAAGGCTAATATTTTGTTTTGCCCTCAAATATATACAGGCAGTTAATCAGGGGATGACAAAGTCATCTTAGTAGAAGTAGATGAGTTTAACCTATATGGCAAAATAATTGAACATCGTCTATATATATCCTTTACTGTTCTCCCAATGATGAGAGAAATTTCTCCATGGGCTACAGATATATATTGAACAAAACTGGTAATATCACTGATCCCTGGGGCACAACTAAAGTGAGAGATTTCCAAGAGGAATAACTACCAAATACCCTAATCTGTTTATTCCTTTCATTCAAGAAAGACTCAAACCATTTGATAAATATTAAAAAGCCCAAATGATTTTAGACCATTCATGGACTGACAAAAGCAGATGAAATGTCCAAGAACACCAATACAACTGACCCTCCTCCTTCCAACTGACTCAAAAGGGAGTCTAGCACAGATATCAATAAGGTCTCAATGCTATGACCCCCTCAAAAGCCACATTAGAAAAGATCTAAAATATGATGATCTTCTAGTATTCCTGCAACTGGATCAAAACACATTTTCTCAACTTCCAAAGACAAGAAGACTCAAAATTGGGTGATAGTTTATAGGGTCCAAAAACAATAAAATAGATTTCTTTAATATAGGGCAAACCATTGCCAATTTTAGGGGATTGGAAACAACCCTCTCTCTCAATGAAGAGTTGACAATGTTAGCTAAAAATTCAGAAAAGGTATTTTTTAGCCCTCAAACTATCAAAAATGAACATTGGTCTAAAGCAGAGCAGGTAGATTTCTTCTGAGGTAATAAGTCAGTTACTTCAGCAGGGGAAACTCTGTGAAACTCATACCAAGTGATATAAACTGCCCCTCTAGAGGGAGCACATGAAGTCTGAACTACCTCTTGGTCATGTTGCGGTTCTGGCCACGAGCGCCGCGACCAGACCCTTACCTCCGTGTTTCTGGACCCATTCCCGCTTTCACTGGCCTAGTTCCTGACCTGTTTGGCGGCGTCCTGGCGAGGGCTGCACTGCCGGGAAGCCTTCCATGGACATCCTGTCTCTAGGCGCTTTTCTAGGCCGTTTCCCGTCACTGGTGACTCCACCCAATTCCTGACGTCAGATGCCGTGGTCTTCTTAAGCCGGCCACGGTCACCCAGTCTTTGCCTTGCAACGGGCTTACCTACCGGATCCCTGTTGCATTGTGCCCTGGAGCGTCCTGCTTGGCTAAGCGCTCCGTTCCTGCTTGCCAGCTACAGTACCTGCTTGGTTACTGCCTGCCTGCTACAGTACCTGCCTGGTTCCTGTTTACCTGCTACAGTTCCTGCCTGGTTCCAGTACCCGAGTCTTGCTACAGTTCCTGCCTGGTTCCAGAACCCAAGCCCCATTACAGTACTGACCTACTGTCCTAGTCTGGTTCCAGTTCCCAGTCCTGATCCACTACCGCCTAAGTCCCAGTGGCCAGGCTCCTACGGGCTCCTCCCGGGGGAGTACCAGCTTCCAGGGTGAAGAGCACCTCTACGTCCAGCCTGAACATCTGCCTCCCGGCCTGTGGTATACTAGAGACATTTGAATACATTTCCCAGTCTCCTGCAGGTCGGCTCAAGGGTCCACTAAACTGACTTTCCCTAACAACTTCAGCCAAGAAAAAATCAACAGAAGTCTCACAATCTCCAAATCTATCTGATTAGTACTTGGTCTCCAGAAAACACATTGTAATCCTAAACAATTCCCAGGACTGGCTGAAGGATCCCTGAATCCATTGGGTAAAATAGGTCTTCTTCGTCTTATCAATGACCTATAAACAATCCTCTGATAACAATCAGGGATGCCCCTTGATCGTGATCAAATAACCATAAGTTAGGATCATCCGGTAGGACTGTAGCTAAGAGAAGGCTACACCATTTCTGAATCTGTCTCCAGAAAGTCCGTATCACAGGACAGGTCCAAAAATGGTGATAAGTGCCCACTGCTTGTTTACATTTATTGCATATATTGAATGGTAGTAGGCGGGTTTTAAATGCTTTGTCTGAAGTACAAAAAAATTGCCTAAGAAATTTATATTGGGCTTCCCGAAGCAAGACGTTCTCCAAACACAAGGGGATGTCTAAAAACATGCTTCAAAATCAGAAAAAGTCAAACAAAACTCAGACCAGCATTGCCATTTGTTGTACAAATGAACAAACTCATCTTTGCTGGAGAGTTTTCACAACATTTTCAAAAATTGAGAGATAGAGGGTCTATCCTTCCCCTAACCTAGAATTATGGTTGTAAGGGTATTAGTTGCTACTGAGGGTTGAAAGGCTATAATGTGCCCTTTGGTAAAATGACAGAGTTGCAGGTAAGCAAAAATGTCCGTGGAAAGTAGTAGGAACTTGCACTGCAGATCATAGAAACTGTACGGTTTCCCAGATAGTGGTAAAAAGAGTTGATAAATAAAGGAGAGCCCTTTATCTTTCTATCTATGAAAGACTGAGTTTCCCATCCCAGGTGAAAAGATCTCATTGTCTGTAATCCTTTTTTTTTAAATTTACTTTTTATTAATTTCACAATATAACATTTCAAGAAATTCAAAAAAGAAGCTGAGCGATACCGAAAGAACATTCTTAGTGTCCATTGTTTATCTGCTTCTAAAAGAAAGGAAACCACTAAAGTTGCAGGGGTGACTGAATTTTTCTGAGATGTTTCTAATATTTCAGTCAGATTCATTACAGATGGTTCAGCTGGTGTCAGGACATGAACTCCCTTCTGATTTTGTAAGTCCTTCTTCTTAAAGGGTGGAATGTAGAAAACCCTCGAAGTGAGAGGGAGAGCCTGCTCAGGAATCTTTAATATTTCCATCATGTATTTTTTCCGCATCTCCTAAGGAGGAGTATATTGATCCTTAGGAAAGTTAATGAAATGCAGATTCTTTGCCCTAAGCTGGTTTTCTAATTGCTCCAGCCTCGTAAAAAGCATCTGATATTCTTTAATCAAAGAAATATGCATTGAGGATTTTTCTTTTATTGCCTCTTCGATTGAATCAATTGATTTCTTACTGCTCAGCACTTCTTTTTCCACCATATTCAGCTGATTACCAAAGTTCTCCATAAAATTATACACAGGTGCCATTTGGTTATATATATTAGTATTCAAAACTTGTATTGCTTCCCATACAAGTTTTGACAGAGCTGGAATTTAAAGAAATCTCAGCAGGTCTTACCAGGTCTATTTGTTGATCTCTGGAAATGAAAATGCTTCTCCAACTAAAGGCTGAGGAAGGGAATTTCAATATATGCCCCTCAGTTTTACGATTTGGAAGGGTTATCTCAACCCATACCATTGAATGATCTGATACTGCTGATGGGCCAATATCAGCTTGGGAAACTTTAGAAAACTTTTCACTGGAAAGTAGGACATAATCAAGGCAGGAAAGGGTTAGGTGTGCCCTAACTATGTGTGTGTACCCTTTCTCCTCAGGATGGAGTATTCGCCAGATGTCTAAGAGGCCTAGTTGTCTGCAGAGAAAGGCTACTCCTTTTTCATTTCTTTTTTGTCTACTGGATGTTAAAATTGATGGGTGCTTATCTAGTGATAGATCGTGTGGGTAATTGAAATCTCTTGCAACATATAATGTCCCCTGCCGATGTGAAATTAAAAGATGGACAATATGGGAGAAACATTTGTGAGAATAATTGTTAGGGGCATATAGATTGCAAAAAGTAACATCTTCCCCATTCCAACATCCCGGACAAACTTCCCCTCTGGATCCTGAATTGTGTTATATAGAACAAAGTTAATCTTTTGACTAATTAAAATTGCTGCGCATACCTTTTTCTTTTGTGTGGGTTGTAAGTGCGATGTTCAGCCATTCTCTTTTAAGTTTCTGACTTTCCTGTTCAGTTAGATGTGTTTCCTGTAGGAAAGCAATTGCAGCTTTATGCCGCTTAAGTTGGTGAAGAATCTTCTCTCAATGGTAGATCCTAACCCGTTAACATTCCAAGAAATAATTCTGTTCATCCTTCTCTTCTAAACTGAGATTTTGTCTCCTCCATTGTGGAGTTCCTAGTAAGAGATGTACAGTCATCCAAGCCCCCTTCCCTTATGCCTTGAAAAAAAGAAAAGAAAGGGGAAGACTGTCCCCAAAACCAAATGTGTGGGTATCAGTGATAAGTCTACTATGCCCCCAAATAAAAGTAGATCCCAAACTACTTTTTACAGAAAGATAGATACAATTCTAGAACTGGTACACTTTTTGCTCAAGGCTCAAGTGAAAGGATGCACAGAATAAAGATATAGAATAGTTGGCTATTATGTATGCTCACTGAACATGTAAGAACAAGATCACATAGCAATTTACCTAGAAATATCGTACCTTTTGTCCCTAACTGATATCCCTCCCTTTCCCTCCCCCTCCCCTTCTCCCCTTTCTCCTCCACATTATGCTTGCCCAGTTTGTTTTTAGCCTCTTCGACCATGAAGAGTAAGGAGTCCTGTGTATATGCATGGATAGGTGCCACACCCACCAGGAAAAGGAAAAACAGTGGGAAAAAATAGTCTTACAACATCAAAGAGCTTACATCATACCCTCCTGAGGATAATCTCACATATAGAGATAACAATGAGGATTAAAGCACTTATATCCAAGCCAATTCAGGTTTTCACCTCTCGCCATGCTCTGTTGAAGAGCTCCATTACAGCTGGAGTCTGGAGGCCTATCTGTTGATGGTTTGTATCTCCTTTCTTTTGATTATATCTGGTGCCTAAAGTTGGCAGGAATTTTTGAAGCTAGAAAAGAGTTTTTATCTTAATGCACGAGAAGGAATTTGGAGATAGCGGCTTGTTATACTGACTGTTCCCGGTACTGGAATATTCCTATTGTTTAGCCAGATTTAGTGCACTTAGTTCAGTCTGGGCTGATTTCCATCCTTACCCCCTTTTCAGCAGGAAAAAAGAAATCCATACACATGAAATAAGACACAGTGTCTCTATGCATCCTTATTCTAGCAGACATACCTTTTAGTAGAACGTGGAAGTATAGAGATCTTGGGAGGTAATCAGTGGGATCATACATAAGGAATGGCTGATTGAAAACATATTGAGAGAATATTCGTTAAGTCACCAATCTTCATCTTATCCTGAGCTGACCACAGCTCTGGCCTTTCTTGCTCTGGCCGCTACTGTTGTTCCGAACTGATAATAGTCTTAATATTTTTTCTGAACGTGATAATGGATAATAAATTTGAGAACAGTGTCTATGGTCTGAGACCTGAAGGTTGATGACTCCATATACTTGAGGAATGGTTTGATAGGTTTGTCATTCTCCCAAGGCGAGGCCATGTCTCATCTCGGCCCGAAGAAGTAGCGCGCAACATCATAGTCCACAATTTCGTGATGATCCCCGCAGTACCCTTTAGGACAAGGTATTCACAAATGGTTGGGCGTCCGCTGCTTTATCAAAGATTTTAGTATGTCCTTTATGCCATATCTTGAGTTTTGCAGGGGACAGGAACGTGAATTTGATTTGTTTTTTGTAGAGGATATTGTAGGCCTGGGTGAAACTCCAATGTAGCAAGGATACACAGGCAGAGTAGTCTTGGAAGATATGTATTTTATGGCCTTTGTAAAATATCTCTGATTTTTTCTGATATGCCTGCATGATGGTGTGTTTGTGAGCAAAATGTAATATTTTGATGATTACAATTCTTGGCCTTGCTTCTGCTTCCTTGCGTATGCCCAGCCAGTGTGCTCGCTCAATCGCTAATTGTTGTTCAAGCTCAGGTAAATGGAGTTCCTTGGGCAACCAGTGCTCTCAGACCTCTTTTAGATTCCTCTCCTCTACAGATTCAGGGAATCCCAAAAATCGGAGGTTCAATCGCCTGAAACAGTTTTCGACGTTATCTAGCTTCGCAGTTTGTTCAGCTAGAAACTTTTCTAGCGCCGCCATTTTAGCTGCTGTTGCCATTGCATCATCTTCTAACAAAGATATCCTACCTTCATCATGGTCCAGCCTATTCGAACAAAGCATTCTGGACACTTGTGAGTTGGGATGAAATTCCAGCTAACTTTTCATCTAGGACAGCGAGGCCCGCCGATTTGATTTCAGAAACGGTACCATCCTGTTGGTCGTTTCTTTCTAGGGAAGCCAATGTCAGTGCCATTTTGGACTAAGCCCCACACGGCTTCTCCTTTTCCTTCCTAACACTTTTAGTGGCCATCTCCAATGGTGATTTCTGCATAAAACGCACTATGGACATAGGCTCTGTACGATCCTGCTTGAAAAGGATCTTGATTCCCCGATATAATTGCTGATTATTTTAGATACAGTGGGCACAGCACCCAGAGCTAAGGCAGGAGTGTCCTTCCTAGCTCATCACATCACATGACTCTCTCATTCATTTTTATAAAGCATAAGAACATATATTTTCTTATGTGAGACATTTGCTAAATGTGAAATATTTTAATGTAAATGCTGATAACTATTGCCTTTAATTTTTACAAGTGTAATCCAATTCAATAAAACTTTGATAAGCAAAAAGGGTTCTTTTATTCTGGTAATAACTCTGGTATATTCTGACACTTAGCTCAGAAAATTGTAGAATAATCCCAAGAAAGCATTTGAATTGTTCAGTGAATTTTGTGAAATTTCAGTTTATCAGAAACATAAGGTATTCCCACAGTTCCATGTGGCACTACAAACAACACCTGTTTATACCTCCATACAATTTTCAAGAATTAACTAGAAGTGTTTAGATACAATTTGAAAAACATAGAAACATAGAGATATAATGACAAAAGAAGACCTTACAGCCTATCTAGTCTGCCTAGGAACACAATTGCCGAGCTCTTCAGCCCCTACCATTCTCTCAGAGATCCCATGTGCTTGTCCCATGCTTTCCTAAATTCATTATACAGTCCTGGTTTCCACCAGCTCCATGGGGAGACTATTCCATGCATCCACTACCCTCTCTGTAAATAAATACGTCCTTAGATTACTCCTGAGTCTACCCCTTTTCACTCTCATCCCATGACTCCTTTTCCAGAGTCTCCTTTCCATTGAAAGAGACCCACCTCCAGTGTATTGATACCTCAGAGATATTTAAATATCTATATCATATCTCCCCTATCTCATCTTTCTTCTAGGGTATACATGTTTAGACATAGTTTATCATAACATCAACAAACTGTTGCAGTTCTGGCCGCGATCACCGCGGCCAGGCCCTTACCTCCAGGCTCCCGGACCTGCTCCCGCTTCCAGAGGCCTGGTTTGCGGCCTGTTTGGCGGCATCCCCGCTGGGGCTGCGCCGCTGCGAGCTCTCCCATGGATGCCCGGCTTCTAGGCACGTGCGCCACTTGGGCGCTTTTTTAGGTCGTTTCCCGCCAGTGGTGACTCCGCCCAACTCCTGACGTCAGACGTCGCGGCCTTGATAAGCCGGCCGTGGCCATCCAGTCTTTGCCTTGCAACGGGTTAGCCTCCCGGTTTCCTGTTGCGCTGTGCCCTGGAGTGACTTGCTTGGCTTTGTCGCTTCGTTCCTGCTACAGTACCTGCCTGGTTCCTGCCTGCCTGCTACAGTACCTGCTTGGTTCCAGAACCCGAGCCCAGTTACAGTATGACTACTGTCCTAGTCTGGTTCCAGTTACCTGTCCTGATCCATGACCCGCCTAAGTCCCAGCGGCCAGGCCCCTATGGGCTCCTCCCGGGGGGATTTTGGCTTCCAAGTGTGAAGCCACCTAAGTCCCAGCGTTGGGCTCCTACGGGCTCCTCCCGGGGGAGTACCAGCTTCCAGGGTGAAGAGCATCTCCGTCCTGCCTGAACATCTGCCTCCCGGCCTGCTATTCACTAGAGACATTGACCACCTTTCCCAGTCTCCAGCAGGTCGGCCCAAGGGTCCACTAAACAGAGACTCCCATAAAACAAACACCAAACAATTTGTGCTTTCTTCAAATGAATCCTTTCAGAACAAACTATGACATGTCAAATTACCCAAGAACAAAAATGTGACCCTGAGTTTCATTCAGATGACCCATAAAAGGTATGTGCTGTTCAAACTCTTCCTTTCATACCCTGCTTTTCCCATCAAAAGTCTCACTTCCTTCCAGTAGTTCTAAAAACAGTGACCTAACATATATTAGAAGTCCTTAAGAAAGCCTTTCACATCCTATTTCTTTTTCCTTTGAGTCACATTTCAGTCTCACCAGCTCACTTTTTCTAGGCATATTTTGCATTTCTCTTTCCTTCATCTGTAAACATCCATTTAACCCCATATACTCATTTTAACTAGCCTACTTCATGCATGAACCACTTCTCATACCTATTTCCCTACATCAGTTCTACACAATTTTAATTAATACACATATAAATATTTGTTCGCCCATATTTAAATGCTATCCAGCTGAACAAGTTAGCCAAATAAATGTAGCTGAATAGCACTATAATAGTGTGGACTTAAAACTTGGGGTGAGGGATCAAGGGTCAGGAAGGCTTGGGGGGGCAGTTTTAGATATACTGTCACAGGTACAAACAGCACAGTAGACACCTGTGAAGATTGAGTATCATTTGGAGCACTGATAGTTGAAAGAAAAGTAGATTTGTACACTGTACTCTCTACCTAGCCTGATTGACACTCTACATAACATTGCAACACATAACCACAAAGAAACAATCAACAAGACTATAACCCTTATCCCCCAAAGGCAATTTATCAGTAAAGCCAGACTAACTAGCAATAAACCACATCAATGACTATGAATGAGAAATTTTTACATACATAGAAGGTAGTGCATGCAAATAAATCTCATTAGAGATTTTCATTAGAGATATCTTGAAAACCCGACTGGCTGGGGGAGTCCATAGGACCGATTTGAGCACCCCTGCACTATGACATGAGACAGTCAGCTGAGCAGATGCAAGCGAAGGCATAGGTAAAAGAGCTTGCTGAGATGACCTCTGAATTCTCTTTGGCTCATAATGCAACAAGAGGTCTGCCAGATATTTAGAATGCCAGTCTATAAGCATTTAGGGGTTGATTTTCAAAGTCATTTATATAAATGAAACCCATTTTTATACATGCACATGGCTTTTACAAAACAGACCAGGACTCTGGGCATGTAAGCATGCACAGAATCCAGTTACACACATAGGGGCAGATTTTATAACCTGCACGCACGGCCTACATTTGTGCGCGCTACCTGGCGTGCACAAATGTACGCCCGATTTTATATTATGCGTGCGCAGCTGCGCGTATGTTATAAAATCCGGGGTCAGCGCACCCAAGGGGATGCACACTTGTGCACCTTGCGTGCGCCGAGCCCTAGGGGAGTCCCGATGGCCTTCCCCGTTCCCTCTGAGCCCAAAATCGGAGCAGCCTCAGAGGGACCTTTCCTTCTGCTCCCCCCACCTTCCCCTCCCTTCCCCTATCTAACCCATCCCCCAGCCCTACCTAAATCCCCCCCACCTTTATTTCAGGAGTTACGCCTGGCAGCCGTAACTTGCGCATGCCGGCCGACTGCCGGCGCACCATTCCCCGGCACAGCCACTGTGCCGGAGGACTCGGCACTGCTCCCGGACCGGTGCCCCAGCCCCACCCCTTCCCGCCCCTTTTTCAAAGCCCCGGGACATACTCGCATCCCAGGGCTTGCCCGCATCGCCAAGCCTATGCAAAATAGGCTCGACGCGCGCAGCAGCAGGTTTTCGGGGTTACGTGCATAAGTTACGCACATAACCCTTTGAAAATCTGCCCCATATTGTATGTCTACATGAACTGCAGAGAGGCATTCCAGGGGGTGCAGTTGGAACTTATGTGCATACTTTTCAATTTTAAGAAGTATACACATAAATTAATCCATATAAATTACACCTCCAAAAAAGAGAGAGAACTCCATTTACTTGAGCATTTTCAAATGAAACTTATGCACATTAAGTTTGCTTTGTAAATGCTGGTTAAAGTCTGCTTGTTCAAGTTACCACAGACATTAACCTTACCTGCACAGTTATAAAGTCACCCTCACTGGGAGTAATTTAATAGGTTGCTTAAATTTGCAGGCTATTTGCCCAAGGTACACCAATTTTCACAGCAAACAATGCTTTTTTGAAATTTATCCCCGCAAAGCTAAGCACACACACTTAAACACAATTATATGCAATTAAAAACTCTGTGCACAAGTCCCAACCCTTCCTTGATTCCATCCCTTGGAGCGCCTCTCGCATATAATTATTAAAGTGCCTACCTACAGTGTGCATGCGCATAATTTACATGTGTATCAATTGTGCAGCTTTTATTGGGCCATGTCTGTGGGTAAAGACTACAATCCAACTTTACATTTTGATCTGAATTCTACACATTCTACATATTACATTTTGATCTGAATTCTACACAAGATAATGACACAGTTTTGCCTCCAAAACTGTGTCATTATCAACCTCGCTGTCATGTTTTGGAGGCATTGAAGACATTTCATACCAGTGGTCATTATGCCCTGGCACAAAAAATTGCAATAATCCAAGTCACTAGTGTTAGGTTCGTGGACCCTTGGACCGATCGGAACCAGATGGTGAGCCGCTGAGTGAGGTGACAACGGAGGTCCCGATCGGAAGGCGGCAAGGACGGAGTTGTGAGTGGCTGGAGGGAGATCCTGGAAAGCCCTATGCGACCAAGGGCCGTGGCAAGGAAGGATGAAACGGTGGAGCTGGTACAAAGGTGAGAAGATCTTCGCCCTGGAAGCCGAGCCTCCCCCGAGAGGAGCTCGTAGGAGTTCGGCCGCTGGGACTTAGGCGATTCACCCTGGAAGCCGGCGTCCCCCCAGGAGGAGCCCGTAGGGACCCGGCCGCTGGGACTTAGGAGAGCCCGCGGGGGCGGAGTCGGACGGAGTCCAAGGTTGTCGCTCACCAGTCCGGGGTCGTGTACCAGAGAATCGTCGCTTGCCAGTCCGGGATCTGAAGCCAAAGGATCGCTGTAAGCCAAACCAAGGTCCGAGAGCCGGGAGTCGTCGTAAGCCAGTCCGAGGTCCAGAGCCAGAGGGAACACCGTAAGCCGTACCGGGGTCAGAAGCCAGGAATCGTCGAAAGCCAGTCCAAGGTCAGAAGCCGAGAGTCACCGTAAGCCAGTCCAGGATCAGGAAGCACAGGAAGTCAAGAAAGTACTGGAACGCAGCAACTAGAGACAGGGAACCCCTGGTAACCTCGTTGCAAGGCGAAGGTCCTAGTCCAGCTGCAGGGCTTAAGTACCCTGCAGCGTCTGATGTCATCAGGGGGCGTCCCCGAAGTTTCCCGCGCTGGCCCCTTTAAATTTTGAGCTGAGACGCGCGCGTGCGTCTAGGGGGCGGGGCCTACCGCCGAGAGACGCCGGCTGCTCCGGCGCGGCGAAGAGGCAGGAGCAGAAGGAGATGCAGGCCCGGGCGAGGTGGGGAGACGCCGGGCCTGTGGTGGCAGAGCTCCCCGGAGGCCCGGGGAGCGCGGGGCCCGTGCGGACGCGTGACAAGGTGGGTGGCGATTCCGGGGGCGACCCGGAATCGCAACAACTAGTTATTAACATATGGATAGCCAGGGCTAAATTTTCCCTGTCATAAAAGGTACAAAACTGACAAATATGGTGCAGACTCAAAAAAGCATTTTGGACCATTGAAGTCACTGGCTCCTGCACTGGTAGCTGTGCATCTAGTTTCAACCCCAAACTAAGACCCACGTCCTTTGGAGTCAGGCTAACCCCAGACACTACTGGAAGTATAGTGAGTGACCTCCCTTGCCGGCTAATCCATAATGCTTCTGACTTAAGAGAATTCAACTTAAGTTTATGTTTCTGCCACTGCATCCAAGCAGACAATAAGTTTGAAAGTCCTTAGGGAATGGTCAGATTATCTATTAAAGCCATAGAGGTCGATATGCAAAGTCTTTTTCTGGGTAACAACACATGCACAACATTTATCTGAATGAAAAGATGCATTGCTAGTGGCATTCTGGGAGTGTGAGAGTACATATTGAGTGCTCTCCTACTAAAGTTATGCGGGTATTTCTGGTTGGAAAAATAGCTGTCATAAATTTATTCTTAAGTAATTAGTGGCAGACTTATCCTGGCAAGCCTTGCTAAATATCATGAAGAGCTACAGGCATAACTTTACCTGAATAAATCTGCCACTTGCTGGCTTACTGAATATCAGCCTCATAGGTCACTGGCAAACCTAACATTCATATTTAAAGTTAAATGATGTATTGGCACATACCTGCAAGATTTCCATATAGAGCTGGATTACTCTGATGCATTCTCTGCATGCCCATTATGTTTTACAGAAATCTCTGGAAGATTTTTCACATTGCCTAGAGGCACTATAAAACCCTATTGTTTGTTATCATGGTAAATGTTTATTTGCAATCAGATTTCACAGTTCCCAGTAACAAATCAGCCTACAGACCTGAACTTCCCAAAATACACAATATTCACATGAAATAACTTATAGTAACTTTTCATAAGTTTCTCAGGTACTCACAACTTTCCCATGTTAGACTAGATATAATCAAGACATTTACACCTAAACCTGTAGACAGACTATTGTTTGCAGTTATAATAAGAGTGCAAATCAAAGATCATCTAAGCAGGATTACTGTACATAAAACATACTGTCTTGACAAACCCTGTAGAGATGAAATGCTAGCTCATGAGAAAACTGACATCAGTTGAAAGATGTAATACCAGTATCAACAAAACTACAAGCAGTCAGGCGATAATCCACCCAAAAAAGTAGATGAAAGGAATGGTTTAAAGACTTATGCCATATTGAACATTTATGGAAAACTGAAATCTACGGTACAACACAAGCTAGTTAATGTGTCCTGTAATCCTTACAAAAAATGTGTGCAGGCATATTTTTCCAAACATCTAGCCATAACCATTGACATTAAGTATAACAACAATAGGGTATGTGTCCTATTAAAGGGGTCTTGTAGATACTGAAATTGACCCTCAATGTCAGGGAACACAGAGTTGCTGGAATAAAGGCATTTAACTTATCGGGCTGGTATTCCCAATGGTTTGCATTTATTGTTGATGTAGAATAGTTGCAAGTATTTACAATAAAAAGCAAATACAGTTTATGTACAATCAACATTTCTATTCTTGCTGAATAGATGCCTCCTCTCTCCCAACTCCTCAGAACAGGGTCATTCATCAAAATGCGCTAACACACGCGTTAAAGCCATAATGCATGAGATAATAATGCTAGCGCATGGCGTGAATGCAAATTATGGGAAGGGGTGGGAATAGGGAGGAATTTGGGTGGGGTTTATAAAAATGAAGGGCAATATTGCACCGTTTTAATGCCTTAACTAACTACACTTTTTTTCCTGGTATTAAGCTGTGCAATATGACTGAAATGGCCGTAACACAATTTGTGATAAACTTTTTGAATTGCATTTTGGCCATTTCTGGGGGGTGGAGGGGGAGAGGGAGAACCTTTGGGGAGGCCCGCACAGTATGCAACTATTTATATGCCTATCAGAGGGGCATCTAATAGCTCGAGGTGAGGTGATGGTGGTGGTTTAGGGTTTAGGAGCCAGTTTTTCATGTAGAGTGAGACGTATGAACAGCACAGTACACCACAGTGAAGATTTGGTCTTAGACAGTATGAAGATCATGCAGGGCACAGAATACATTCAATGTACCATTTTAGCACAATCATGGTATTTGATTGGTAGGGCTGGAGAAAGGTATCAGGAACCCTAGGAAAACATTCAGCCTTGCATTGCCCACCCCCCACTGACTTATCCACCAGCTGAGACAGTAGGGGAAAAAAGCAGTGATGAGGTGGTCATGATCACTAGCCAACTGGAGCCTGAACTGGTAGTGAGGAGGAACGCAGTAAGAGACTGAGCCAACAGTGAGTGGGAGCACATCTTTACAGCTCCCATACAATAAAAATAAAAGAGAGAGATGGCTTAGCTGCCTCTGCTGACAAGTGGCAAGACAGACCCAGAAGTACTGGGCCTTCCTTAAAAGTGGGAGGGTGGCACTGGAAATTTTCAAGATTTTGAGACCTCCCAAATATTGGCATTCTAGATGATCACCTAGTTTTCCTAATGGAAAAGCCACCCTGTGAATTGGAATATGTGGATTGGGCCTTTAATTACAATAGTTACAAGATGGTGCCTTATAAACTGAGCAGTGTACAACAATGTTTGAAAAACAGTTGACTGGTGAACATTTAATTTGAAAATAATTTTCTTGTCTAAATTACTGTGGAATGTTTTGGACGTGCTCAAGTATGTGTGTTGGTGTTTCTCCTTTCTGATCTCCTATTTGTCCTCTCGCATATTCCATCTTCTTCATCGCTTCTCTATAGTCTACACCATACCTCCCACAATATATCATGCTCTAACAGCCCCATGTTTTCCATGAGCAACCCCCAATGCATCCTGTCAGCTAAGCCCTTGAAATAGCATGAACACTCTAAAGCTAACATCTAGTCTGAAGCAGATTTTAAATTATAGGCCTTATTGAGCATGTACTAAAAAGCATGCAGCGGAGAGCATATCACACTATTTCATGGCATCAAGGGGGCTGGTACTATTTGAGTCAGAAGCCCAAAGAAATAGAAGAAATTTGAGTAAAAAACAAAACAAAACAAAAACACAAAAAAAGATGAACTGCAATGTAGAATCATTTCATATTTTATTGGTACCTGTTAGGGAGTGCTAGGAGAGAGGTCCCACCTCTGAGGAGATTGTGTGCCCCTGGACCTCGGCACAACCCCAGAGGGCTCCAAGAGAGACATGTCCGAGCCTGGGCTGAGACCAGGAAGCCAGGCCTCCGACCTGCACAGCCTGAGTGAGACCAACCACGCAAGGTTGGTCTCTGAGTGGTCCTCTGACTACTCCAAGCCCTTTCGGACCTGCCGCTGGGAACGGCAAAGGCAGCAGGCTGGACAGGAGATGAGGGCAGACGAAAGCTCTGGAACATGAAGACTCAAGACGAGGAACTTGGAGACGTGAAGACACAGATGAGAAGCTTGGGACGTGAAGACTCAGATGAGAGGCTTGAGCACGAAGACTCAGGATCAAGGTTCAGGAACAAAGTCTAGTACTTGGTTGAGGCTGCGATGCAGCACGCCCTACACAGCCCACCACAGGGCCGACCCACAGGACTGGTCACAGACCACGCTTAAGGGTGAAGCAGACTCCAGACGAATACGTAGAAGATGAAGCTAGAACATGGTGAAGATTCAGTAGAAGCCTGCACCGAGACACGCCCTACACAGCCGCCCATGGCTGGTCACAGACCACGCTAGAATGGAGCAGATTCAGTCAAAGTCTTAGGCATGGACGGTGCAGCCACAAGAACATCCGAGGGCCGAGACGAGGTTCAGGGTAAGGGACCAAGATGAGACTTGGCTCCAGGCATGAGCACGGGACCAAGATGAGACTTGGCTTCAGGCGAGGATGACCCTCCGGAGGCTTGCGCTGCAGACGAGAAGACAGGCTCATGCCACAAGGTGACAAGACATGACATGGCACACCAGAAGAGATGGCAATGAGGAACCAAGGGTCCAGGAAGCAGAAGCAGAGTCAAGGCATCAGGAAGGAACATCATAACATCAGGAGATGACAAGGAATATCCAGAAGAGACCAGGAACATGAAGCATGATGAGGGATCCCATGAAGAATAGGAAATACCAGCAGGACCGAAGACGAGAAGTACTGGAGAGGAACTAACTCCTTGTGAAGGCAACTAAGGACTGGAAGCTGAGCCCTTAAATAGGGCTGAAGATCAGGAAACACCCTGGGAGGAATCCAGGTGGGGCCAGAAGGCTGGCCCTTTAAATCACTGAAGGAGGCACGGCCCGCTCCTTAGGAACAGGAAGCAGGAAGTTGTGCAGGACCATGGCCAGCGGCCCTGCACAGACGCTAACGATGGAGGAGCAGGGCTGGGCTGAGGAGCAGGCCCCGACATCAGCAGCGGCTCCTACCGCTGCAGGAAGAACAGAGGGCGGCTCCAGCCACCAGGAAAGCCCGGGGGCTGCGGCCTCCAGGCCGCAAAGATGGAGAAGATGTCGGCGGTGGCTCCAGCCGTGCTGGAGCACAGCGGCAGGGCCCGCCATGCAGAAGAAGCACACCAAAGTCCGTGGCTCCTACCATGGTGAAGGAAAGCAGTTAACTGTGACTCCGGCCGTGAAGGTAAGCGCCTGCTCATGGCTAGGCCCGCGGGCAGGAACACAACAGTACCTTTACATTATCCAGAAATTTAATAAGAAAGTTTAGTGCTGTACATATCCATTATTTTGTATTATGTGGTATACTATGAGTGCATTTTATCTTGCCTAGAATGAAGGAAATGCTAGATCTCCAACATTTGATCTTTCCAAGCTAGTATCTTCATATTTATTTTCGACTTTCAGTACTAAGGTGCAGCATTCCAAAGGAGCTGTACATGATAGGGACTGAAATACTGATGTGCATGGACTGGGAGTGAGTACCTTGGGGTGATGAAGTTCAACAATCTGAAGGTAGCGAAGCAATATGTCAAGGGAGTGGTTAAGGCCAGAAGGATACTGAACTTCATAGATGCATATTTAGCAGGTCTTTGAGGTATCACCTGGAGTACTGTGTTCAGCTCTGAAGACTGTATCTCAAAAAGAATAAAGATAGGATGAGGTCCAGAGAAAGGCAACCAAAAAAGTGTGGGGTCTGTGGTGGAAGACCTATGAGAGGAGACTGGAGGACCTAAATATGAATAATGTGGAGGAGAGGAGGGACATGGGAGATATAATACAGACTATTAATACAATTATCTTAGGGATATATACTATTAATCAAACTGACTTAGGGAATAGTCACTGCTTATTACTGGCATCAGTAGCATGGGATCTACTTAGTGATTGGGTATTTGCCAGGTTCTTGTATCCTGGATTGGCTACTGTTGGAAAGAAGGTGCTGGGCTTGATGGATCCTCATTCTGACAAAGTATGGCAACTTCTTATGTTTTCATGATTTTCAAATACTTGAAAGGAATTAATGATACACAAAAATTCACCTTTTCCGATGGAAAGGAAGCTGTAGAACTACGGATCATGATGCAAAACTCCAAGGGGGTAAATTCAGGAACAATGTCGGTAAATATTTCTTATGAAACAAAGGAGAATGTGTGATAGCAAGTAGTGCTGTTCAAAGTTGATATAAAAGAACACACAAATCTTCAGAGTATGCAGCAAAGCTGTTTATTTATAGGGCTCATTGCAGGCTACAGTCCCCCAGTATGGCAATAAATATTTTTTCACAGAAAGGGTGATGGATACATGGAATAATCTCCCAAAAAAGGTGGTGAAATAAGAATGGTAATGGACATAGGTTAAACACAGAGGATCCCTACTAGTGGTTAGCGGTTAGGAATGAAAGAATTGGCATAACTTTTCTTAACTTGAGGTGTAACCTTTCTACATAGGAATAACCTGCATAAAGCAAGTTTCTGGGAAGACTGGATGAATCATTTGTGCTTTATCTGCCATCCTTACTATGTTAATTTGAGTGTTATAATTTGGGAGAGAGCATGGACTGGTTGTTAGAGTATTGGATTTTGATTCAAGAGAACTACTTAGACATGAGTTCAAGGACAGTCCTTGCCAATAGGTTTATGACTTTGGATATGTCATGTTCTCTAGTTAACTGTGACTCAATTAAAAACAAAGCATTAAACTTACTCTGGCTGTTCTAGTCAACTAAAAAATGACTAGAGCTCACCATAGGAATTGATATCTTAGCATATTAGCAACCATGTAAAACGTATATCAGGAATGGGCATGGGGTTATGAGATGAGAGTGAAAGGAGGCAGATTCAAGCGTAATCTAAGGAAATATTTCTTTACGGAGAAGATGGTGGATGCATGAAGAAACCTTCCATTGAAGATGATGGTGACAAGGACAATATATGAATTCAAGAAAGCATGAAGCAAGCACGGAGGATCACTGAAAAAGTTGTAGGTATTGTAGAGCTGAGCAATTGATATGCATGGGAAACTAGACAGGCATCATGTTTCTATGTTCACTCTGATTTAGCATTTGGTACATATTCCAGGAAGACCAACTCCCATGCATTTTCCACCAGTTACTTAAGTGAGATGTGTGATTGCTTCTTAGCTAAGATTCGAGTATAGCATCTAAGCACTGAGCTGAGGACAGTCCCTTCTTGGCCTTTTGGCTGAAACTCAGAACCTTCTTGGCCTTTTGGCTGAAACTTGAAGTTCTGCCACTTCATCTCTTAATAAGATGTTTTACCTTATAACCATTTCCAAAGCAGAAGGATTAAACTTCTTGTTTAAAAAAAATGATTGCTGTAGCAAACACTTAGAACATATGAACATAAGATATTACAATATGTACTCCTGTGGGAGTATTGAGAAGAGAAAAAGATTTTGCTGCTTACTGAAGAGGATCAGAGAGCATTTCTCTGGGAAATTTTAGGACTTAAAAAGTTTAGGGGAGAAGTGAAATAGTGGGGTATATTCTTTAGTGTGTGGGTCAAAAATAAAAAGCTAGCACAAGGTAGGTAATTCTAGTGTCTGTATTTCTCCTCCCTCCCATCTCAATACCCACCCACTGCCTAGCTCATTCTTTGATTTGTAGAGAAGAAATATTTTCACATTAAAAATCAATCAGGGTTTTATCTAAAACACAACATAGCCCCAGCCCTTATCAAGAGTTTAATTATCTTTTGCAGATTAGCCGTGAGCACACCATATAAATTTAATGGACTCTAATTTACTCATCCCTATTCCTTTAGCAACTAAACTTAAAAAAGAACACAACAATATTAAGATGAAGGCAGCAGTCCAGCAGCAAGATGGGGGCCTTCCAGTCTTTTGTACTGAGTGTCACATGTATGATTTTTTACCAGCTGGTTAGAGATTGTATGTGTGCACCTGGTGCAAAGAGTTCCTGGCTCTCAGAGAATGAGTTTGATCTCTGGAGGAGATGAAGCAAACTATATAGAGGAGACCTTCAGGGACATAGTAGTCAAGTACCAACTACAGACTTGCAGCCCCCGGACTGCCTTGGAAGAGGAAGTTCACCTAGTCAGAAAGCATCACCTGGTGTAGCTGGAGGTGATCCTGTAGCAAGGATCTGCTCTCCAGGTGATGTATTATCCTCTCGCTTCAAGGATGAGTCTCTCAAGCTAGTGCCCAAGAGGGAAGGGTTTAGTTGGCCATCATAGTTGGTGACCGATTATTAGGAATATAAATAGCTGGGTGGCTAGTGGACATGAGCATCGCCTGCCTGGTGCAAAAGTGGCAGACCTCACTAGTCACTTAGATAGGATTTTAGACAGTGCTGAGTAGGAGCCAGCTGTCATGGTACATGTGGGCACCAACAAAATAGAATATTGTGGGAGGGAGGATCTGGAAGCCAAATTTAGGCTTTTAGGTAGAAAGTTGAAATCCAGAACCTCCAGGGTAGCATTTTCTGAAATGCTCCCTATTCCATGTGCAGATCCTCAGAGGCAGGCAGAGCTCCGGAGTCTCAATGCAGACAATGCAGGGAAGAGGGATTCAGTTTTGAAAGGAACTGGGCAAACTTTTGGAGACAGGGCAGTCTCTTCCTAAAGAACAGGCTCCACCTTAACCAGGATGGAACTATTGCTGGTGGCACTAACCTTTAAAAAGGAGATAGAGCAGCTTTTAAACTAGGACAAAGGGGAAAACCAACAGTTGCTCAGCAGCACATGGTTCAGAGGGAGGTATCTTCAAAAGATACTAATGAAAAAGGAGAAATAGGGCATCCCAACAGAAAGGTTCCAGTAAAAACAAAAGTAGTGTATGTGTCTCCCAGTGCTACTGCCCAAGAGGGAAGGGTTAGGTTGGCTATCACAGCTGGTGATTTGATTATTAGAAATGTAGATAACAGGGTGGCTGGTGGACGTGAGAACTGCCTGATAACTTGCCTGCCTAGTGCGAAGATGGCAGACCTCACGCGTTACCTAGATTTAGGATTTTAGGTAGAAAGCTGAAATCCAGAACCTCCAGGGTGGCATTTTCTAAAATGCTCTCTGTTCCTCGCACAGGTCCCCAGAGGCAGGCAGAGCTACGGAGTTTCAATGTGTGAATGGGATGATAGTGCAGAAAAGAGGGATTTAGTATTATAAGAAACTGGGGAACCTTTTCGGGAAGGGGGAGACTTTTCCGAAAGGATGGGCTCCACCTTAACCAGAGTGGACCAAGCTGCTGGCACTAACTTTTAAAAAGG